>NW_027507789.1:13184395-13746900 GCF_037356315.1 Lithobates pipiens
ATTTCTGTACATGCTCCAGAGACCGAATCACTCGCAGGTTCACGCACGATCCCTGATTCTTGTCTTTGTCATGGCATATCATTTCTGTCACTTATAACGCTCCAATTCGAATCCTGTCGCATTCTTTTATGCACCGATTCGTCTTGGTGTGCCCAGCTGCTACGCCTCATTTCGGTACATGCTCCAGAGACGGATTCTTTGTAACCTACAGTCCAGTCGTTGAATCCTGTCTCTGTCATGGGATATCATTTCTGTCACTTATTACACTCCAATTCGAATCCTGTCGCATTCTTTTATGCACCGATTCGTTCTGGTGTGCCCAGCTGCTACGCCTCATTTCAGTACATGCTCCAGAGACGGATTCTTTATTGTTACCGTCAGTCCAGTCGTTGAATCTTGTCTCTGTCATGGGATATCATTTCTGTCACTTATTACGCTCCAATTCGAATCCTGTCGCATTCTTTTATGCACCGATTTGTTCTGGTGTGCCCAGCTGCTACGCCTCATTTCAGTACATGCTCCAGAGTCGGATTCTTTGTTGTAACCATCAGTCCAGTCGTTGAATCTTATCTCTGTCATGGCATATCATTTCGGTCACTTATTACGCTCCGATTCGAATCCTGTCGCATTTATTTATGCACCGATTCGTTCCGGTGCGCCCAGCTGTTACGCCTCATTTCAGTACATGCTCCAAGGACAGGACTCATCTGTTTGGTTCAAGGGCTCGTCCTCCGATTCTTGTCTTTGTCATGGGTTTCATTTCATTTCACCTATCACGTTCCGGTACGAATAGTCACATCTGTGTACCAAATTCATCCCGGCGTGCCCCAGGAATGGCCTCATTTCAGTACATGCTCCAAGGACAGGATTCATCCGTTTGGTTCAAGGGCCTCGTCCTCTGATTCTTGTCTTTGTCATGGGTTTTCATTTCATTTCACCTATCACGTTCCGGTACGAATAGTCACTTCGGTGTACCAAATTCGTCTCGGCGTGCCCCAGGAACGGCCTCATTTCAGTACATGCTCCAGAATCCGTTTCGTGCTCAGTCGCAAAGTTGTGGCATGGCGATCCGGATCTCTGTCATGGCAGCTTCTCTCATCTCACTATCACATGCCGCTCCCCGGTTTGGGTCCAGTTGTTTTTAAGGTTTGGATGCCTACCAGGGGGGCCTTGCTCCTCGGCCTCATTTCATTATAAAGTTGCCTCAAAAAGGAAAACAGCTTCGTTTAGGCGTGTTGCGTTGTTTTTCTCCACATTCAAGCGTAGACTTCGTGCAATCGTCGTAAATACACATCCAAGCGTAGACTTCTTGCAATCATTGCAAGCACGCATCCAGAGATAGACTAATCGCAATCATTGTACCAGCACGCATACGAGCAGAGACCTCTTGCAGTCGTCGCAAGCACGCATTCGAGCCTAGACCTCTTGCACTCGTTACAAGCACGCATTCGAGCATAGACCTCTTGCACTCATTACAAGCACGCGTTCGTGCATAGAGCTCTTGCAGTCGTTGCAAGCACGCATTCGAGCATAAACCTCTTGCGGTCGTTGCAAGCACGCATTCGAGCACAAACCTCTTGCTATCGTTGCAAGCACGCATTCGAGCATAAACCTCTTGCAATCGTTGCAAGCACGCATTCGAGCATAGACCTCTTTCAATCGTTGCAAGCACGCATTCGAGCATACACCTCTAGCGATCGTTGCAAGCACGCATTCGAGCGTAGACCTCTTGCAATCATGACAAGCACGCATTCAAGCATAAGCCTCTTGCAATCATTGCAAGCTGATGTCCGGGCACAACTTATGGCAATCATTGCTGGCAGGCACTTCTGCCTGCTCAATAGGTTGCTTTGGGGGAAGCCTGGATACCTTCCTAAATGTTCGTTGTATTACAGGGTACTTATACTTATAGGCATAGTTGATCCAGGGAAAATCCGATTGCCTCTCGAGGGGTCAGGAAGGAATTTTTTCCCCTACTGTAGCAAATTGGCCATGCTCTGTTGGGGTTTTTTGCCTTCCTCTGGATCAGCTGCGGGCGTAGAATTGGGGTGTCGGGTGGTGTGATACCTTATTATTTCAATTGTGGTTGGACCGGATGGACTTCTGTCTTTTCCGGCCTGGCTACCCACGAAGCCTACTGTAAATCCTTGCAATCGCTGCAGGCACGCGTCCTAGCATAACATCTTGCAAATCATGGCAAGCACGCATCCTGGGTAACATCTTGCAACCGTCGCAAGCACGCGTCCTAGCATAACATCTTGCAATCATGGCAAGCACGCATACTGAGTAACATCTTGCAACCGTCGCAAGCAAGCGTCCTAACATACATGCAAGCATAACTCCCGCAGTCTTCGCAGTGCATATTTGCTCATAGTCACCACGTACACATCTCCTCCGACAAACTCCCGGGCAATTGTCGCAAGCACACGTGCAAACACAACCTTTAGTCATGCCAAGGCTCGCGACTTAGCATAACTTCTTGCAATCGTTTGTTGCAAGCACGTTCTCAGTGGTACGCTAACTGGCTACACCTCATTTTCAGCAGCACTTAATTGGTCACTCGTCTCCTGTGGCCTTTCTTACAAGCCACTCACTGTCGCCTGTCTGTCTGTCTCTTCCTTGGGACAGTTGAGTTCAACCTCCGTCCGCACCAGCATCATGTTGTCATACGCGACTGGCTTCTTCCTGTAGCACGCCCAGGCTATTTCTAGCCAGCGTTCAACATTTCTTATTCTTACAATGCTCGGAGAACCATCTGTTGTTACAGCCCATACAGCAAGATCCCCACTACGATGCGTCCAGAGGCATCAGCCCATAATCTTCGGCTGATGCTCGCCCATTACAACTGCCATCTTTACGGACATATAATACCCTCGCATATTCCCCAGTTTAGTCATCCAAAAGACACCTACAGCCCCTTCACGGCATGTCGAGCGTCCCTATGCACGTCATCCTTCAGGGGTCGCGCCTCTGTGTCACGCCGATTGGTCTTACTGTCTCTCTCACAGGATCCAGAGCAAATCCTCAGCCGGGTCCCCGCGGCAATAGCAGTCCTTGCTATGCGGGAGGAATTCCTATCGTCTGGGAGTGACGTCTCTCTGTTCATTCCCTTCGCGTCTTCCCTTTCTCCCCAGGTGATGACTGACGCAGCGGCCTCCACGGGCTTGCCGCTGATTTTTTGGCCACCTCTGGCTCGCAGCTCCCTGGCCTCCCCAGTTACTGGCAATTCCTGGCTGCTCCAAGGCGCCCTCTCTGTTGGTTATGTACTTCCTACGTCGACTGGTCCAGCTCTTGTTGTTGTTTCAGTTCAACATCCATTCTTCCTTTATCCCCGGTAAGTTCAATCAGGCAGCGGACGCCCTCTCCCGCTTTAACCTTGTCGCGTTTTCATTCAGGCACCCGGAGCCGGACCAACATCAGCAGCTATCCCGGACTGGTCTCAACTGACTCTGGATTAGCCCCTCACCTCCTAGCGGCTACCCAACTCGTTTGATCACTCCCTTTCCCGCAATACCCTCAAGGCCTATCAATCAGCCTGGAGGGCCTTTAACCAACTTCGTCACGTGTCACAGTACAGAGACGTCCCGTGTCAAGCAAGTCACAGCCTTCATTTCCTACTGCCACTCGCAGTTGGCGTCGTCCTTTAATACGATCCGGCTATACATGACCGGTGTACAACATCTTACGTCCCTCCAGGACCCTACCGTACCCTTCCTATTTTACCACGCCGTTCGGGCTGTTATGCGCGGTATCCAGGAAGCGCCAGCCGATGACCGGCACCAAAACGACCGCCTATCTCAGGAGACGTTTAGAAATACGTCAGATTTTCTGGCTACTTCACCTTTTCGGTCTCCACATTGGTGTCATTTACAAGCAGCCATACACCTGGCCTTCTACGGCTTCTTACGGCCAAGCAAGTTTACTTGTTGTAGCCTCACGGCACGCATGCTGTACCAGCACCACCTGGTCCGATACGAAGACCATTTCGCCTTACACTTAGCAGTCTCCAAGACGCAGCAGCTTGGCTCGGGTTCAGACATACACCGCTATAAGTCCAACAACCGTCGGTACCCGGTCGCCATTTTCACGCGCCTGTCGGCCCCTTTTGGCTGATCAACCAGGAGTTAGTCCTCTTCTGCCATTTCTCACTAAACCTCTGAACGCTGCCCGGTGGAACGTGTCAGGATACTCCCGGGTGTCCTTCACCTCTGTCCTACTCACATTATCAAGAAGTTGGGCAGATGGAGGTCCACCTGTTTCGCCCGCTACATACCCAATCCGCTAGCGGAGATGACCCAGGCCTTTGTCGAGCGCACCCAGTAACAAACTTGGATCAATAAAATACAACCCCTACCTGAATGATTTTGCCCCCTTATTTTGGTATACCGTACGTCAGACCAGGGCACACTTTCAGGTCCATTTCAAGTAAGCGAGTTTATGTTAACCTTGTTTGTCATCCTTAACCATATCGGTCAGAGGGCTCCACACCATAAATAGAAAGGCCAGTATGGTGGCCTGAAATTATGGGAGGAGCCCGGTGGAATATATAACCAGCCCGTTCGCCTGTCCTCCTCGTCGGTTCCGGTGCGCGATACCCACCCACCCATCCCCTTTTTCAGGGCATTTCTCAGCATCATACTCCTCATGAGAGTACTCATTTCACTCCATTCATATTCATTTCATTTATCACCCACTTTCTATCTAAGGTATGCCCCCTTATTTTGGTATACCGTACGTCAGACCAGGGCACACTTTCAGGTCCATTTCAAGTAAGCGAGTTTATGTTAACCTTGTTTGTCATCCTTAACCATATCGGTCAGAGGGCTCCACACCATAAATATATATATATATATATATATATATATATACTGTTTGCTGGTTATAAGGAATTTTCTAGAAAAAAAAATGATTTAAACTTTATATATATATATATATATATATATATATATATATATATATATATATATATATATATATATATATATATGTCTGTATGTATGTATGTATGTATGTATGTCTGTATGTATGTCTGTCTGTATGTCTGTATGTATGTATGTATGTATATATATATATATATATATGTATATATATATAAATAAATATATATATATATATATATATATATATATATATATATATATATATATATATATATATATATATATATATATACACACACACATATATATATATATATATATATATATATATATATATACTGTTTGCTGGTTATAAGGAATTTTCTAGAAAAAAAAATGATTTCAACTTTAAACAAAAAGTGCCAGAAGAGACCTCGTTGGCAAGTGGTGTATAAAAAAAAAGTTGAAAAAAAAGAACATTTTCTCTTACTCTCTGTTACAGAAATGTTGCAATTTGCATGTCATATAATTACAAAAGATTACATATAATGTGGGTGCAGAGATTTAACACATTAGTACAAGCAGTAGGTGGAATATAAATCATCATTTGTTGCAATTTGCAACTTTTTTTGTACCATTATTACATAATCTATTTTTTACAATTTCTTGCTCCCCCAATCAATAATTGATGGGGCCCAAATTGTCCTGCAGTCGTCACTATTTTGAAGAAAATATATTTTTGAGTACAGATTGTTCTCATCGAGGAATGGAAATCACAGGAACTCTTTCTTTTCCTTGCTCAGACTTGCTGTCGGGAGACCTCGGCAGTAATCCGGTCTGCGAGGTGTGACCAGGCGGGGAGGGCGACTTAGACTCCAGCTAGTAAATCCAAATGAAAAAAAAGTTATTTTTCCGGCCTCCCGCAGCCTAGCGTTTCATCTCACAGCCGTTGCCTCAGACGTAAGCGATGTTCAGCCGTCTGCACCGGCTGCTGTGCCGACCTCAGAACCTGCCGGTAAATCCAAAACTATTTTCTCCGATTAGATAATGGGCCAAATGATCAGATAGGGAGTACCTGTAACTTAAAGGTTACTACACAGCAGGGACATGCGGTGAGGTGAGTGGCTGGTGAGGTACTGGCTAGTACCAGAACCGGATACACGCCGCGATCGTTAGAGCGAGAGCAATAATTCTAGCGCTAGACCTCCTCTGCGACTCTAAACATGTAATCTGTAAAAGAAAAAAAAAATGTAAGCGCCGCCTATGGAGATTCATAAGTACTGAAGTTTGGCGCCATAACAGAAGTGTGCGCAATTTTAACCACTTACGCCCGCCGCAGTTTTACGTCAGCTGTTTGAAGGAGGATATCGTTGTTATGGCAACAGCCAGAGCAGAGGACATGGGGGTGCACCCTACTGGAACTAGAGTACACTGGTAACACAGGCAAACAGCAGAAGGGATTCTAGACTAAAGGAGAGGAGGGGCACCCTAATGGAACTAGATTATGCTGGTAACACAGCCAAACATCTGGAAGGATCAGAGCAGAGAACATGGGGGGAGGGGGCACCCTACTAGAACTAGAATACTTTGGTAAAACAAGAGGACAGCAGAAAGTATTATATTCCAGAAGACAAGAGGGGGCACTCTACTGGAACTAGATTATGCTGGTAAGCAAACAGTAGGAGGGATCACAGGCTAGAGGACAAGGGGGCAGCCTACTGGAACTTGATTATGCTGATAACACAGGCAAACAGCAGGAGGGATCCCAGATCAGAAGACATGGGGGGGGGGGGCAACTGGAATTAGAGTAAGCTGGTAACATAGGTGAACAGCAGGAGAGACCCCAGGCTAGATAACACGCAGAGGGGGGCACCCAACTGGAACTAGAGTACTTGAGTAACACAAGTGAACAGCTGGAGGGATTCCAGTCCTGAGGACACAGGAGGGCCGCCTTATTGGAACCGCAGTACTCTGGTAGCAATTAGATGTCCTCAGTAGCTGGGTCTTCCAGAGGAGCTGCATGCTATTAGGCTTTGACTAGGCTGCCCGCATGTCAGTTCTGATAATGGAGAACCTACCACCTGGCTTCAAAACATTTGCCCAGCATCCTCATCAGGTATGTCTCTCTGAGCTGCTGGGGGGGAGGGGAGGGGGGTTTGTAGGAATTAGGGTTAAAGGGGCCCGTGCCTGCATCTGAGCATCAAGCTTCAAGCCATTCTTAGTGCTCTTTCAGACAGGCAGTAATGCTTACTCCCCTCTGAAAAACAATTTGCAGTGGATTGCTTTTTCAAAGGGCAGTATAGCAGCACCTGGCAGACGTCCAGGCAGCGCCAATGCTGTCTCCTGATTCCTGTTCTTTTTTTTTTTCAGTTTTACATTGAGGAACCTTGCTGGAACTCCCAGCCGAATGTTAGGCCCACGGTTGCGGTGCGCTCCCATTGATCTCAATGGGTGAGTTTGACAGGCGGTGCCACCTGTCAAGCTTTGCAAAAATAGCTGGGGCTGCAAAGCATCCTGGAGTACAGCCCTGTCAGGCTGTATTGTTACAATTTCAGTGGACAGCTGGGGGGGGGGGGGCAGTAAAACCCCAACTCTGCTGTCTGTGTTTACTAAGCCCCCCTCCCGGGTGCCTGTGGAGGCCAGCAAACAGAGCAGCCAGGGCAGGGTAGCGTGCCAAGCAGCGATCGGAGCCGGGGAGTGACCAGGTACCTCCTTCCCCATTGAGTCCTGCGAAGCAAATGCCCGCTTGTGGGAAATAGCATGCTTTTTTTTTTTGCACGCCGAGCTCTGCATACACCATGACGTCACGAAAATTACCACAAAGGGTGGGCTGGAGGGGCAGCTGCCCTGGGCAGAAAGGCTTATTGTAGGGATGGGGGCACCCTGTGCTGAGTTCCTTCTGTTACTAGGCTTACAGGAGTAGTGACGGCAGCATCCCTACTCGTGTCAGCACAGGGCTGGGAGCAGTGAGGGGAGAACCAGGAGGAGGGATGGGTTGCCCACCCCCTACATGAACGGGAAAGGGGAGCACAGTTTGGCAACTTTACCCTGGGCGCTGGATGACCTTGTCCCGGCACTGATGCCCACTGTGAACGCACAGACCCGATTTGCTTTCCACAACAGGCATGCACGCCGAAAAAGGCTTCGGCAAAGCGCAAATTTAAAAAATATATATATATTTTTTTTACGGGCAGCCGCTGTCCCTTACGGACATTTATGGACAGCTTGTAAATAGCCCTACATTTACAAACTGTCTGTAAATTTACGGTCTCCGTAAGAGCCCTTTATCGATGAAGTCGCGTAATTCTTTAGGCGCTCCCCACCGAGCTCCCCCGTCGTTCTTCTACTGGACCTCCATTTCCCTGAGCAGCGTTTAGCGGTGATGAGCCGGTATAATGGAGTCATTAGCGGCGGCGTCCTCCCCTTGTTGTGCTGGATGTCGCCCCGTCGCTCGTACACGCTGATCTAGTCCTGAGAGTTGGGAGCTCAGCGCTTCCTCCTCCCGCTGTGACCTTTGTAATTGTCTTCTGCTCTTTTAGACCCTCATCAGTCAATTTTTCCAGCAGATCACTCAATCTATAGAGCTCCTCCAGGAGTGACAAATGACCTTCTTGCTGCTAAATAACAAGACCTTTGCTCGCCTCTAATTATACGCGATCTTTACCGCGCCCTTTGGCTCAAGACCGGCCTCTCCTTCCGCACGTTCTTCCTTTCTCTCCTTGGGTGGATTATGGCGGTGGCGGGACAAGGTCATCTAGAGCCCAGGGTGAACATACCAAATTGTGCCCCCCCCCCTATAAAAAAAACATATGAGCGTTATGTGTCAGCGAAAACCCCTCTCCCTTAGAAAAAAAAATCAAGCACTGATCTGCATGCTTACCTCCTAAGCATAACTCCCCATATGCCCCCAGCACATATCCCCCCCCCCCCAAAAAAAGTCCTCCTCCAATACAAATGCCTCCTAATCCCCCCCTTCCAGCACATATCCCCCCCAAAAAAGTCCTCCTCCAATACAAATCCCTCCTAATCCCCCCCTTCCAGCACAAAGTCCCCTCCGCCCAATCCCCCAACCTAGCACAACCTCCCTCTGCCCTTGCCCCCCACACAAATACCCCCCCCCCCAAATAAAAATATTTCCCCTCTATCATTTTACTTTTATATCACAAACTCTCCAAATCCCCCCTCCTAGCACAAAATCCTCTATACCTCAAATCACCCATCCTAGCACAACATCCTCTACCTCGCAAATTCCCCCTCCTAGCACAAATACCCTCCAATCATCCCTACTAGCACAAATACCCCCCCAAAAAAAAATATATATATATATATTTCCCCGCTATCATTTTACTTTTATATCACAAACTCCCCAAATCACCCCTCCTAGCACAAATCCCTCCCCTTCCCACCCAAAAAAGCCCCCTCCAAAAAAAATGTCCCCTCTACCATTTTACTTTTATAGCACAAACCCCCCCAATCACCATTCCTAGCACAAATCCTCTTCCTCCATCCCTCCTTCCCCCCCAATATATATATATATAAAAAAATATATATATATATATATTTCCCCTCTACCATTTTACATTTATCCCCCCCCCCCAATATATATATAAAAAAATATATATATAGAAAGGCCAGTATGGTGGCCTGAAATTATGGGAGGAGCCCGGTGGAGTATATAACCAGCCCGTTCGCCTATCTTCCTCGTCGGTTCCGGTGCGCGATATCTGATACGTCAGACATCAAGGGCCGACTATCCAGACCAGATGCAGTGAGCCTGTTCGTGAGTTCCCGCGTTATTCGTTCCCGTCTTGACAACTCGTCTTCCCGTACATCAGCGTCCGTGGGTTTCGCCGTCGGAGTGTCGTCGTACCCATCGAATTTGTCGTTTCACGTTGGGCCGGCTGTCGCAGGTTTGGCTTCGGCATCCCCTTTTCAATTATGTTTTTCGATGTACCATCAACATTCCCTGTACTCTCGACCCGCTCGCTTCTTTTAAATCGAATGTTTTACTGTGGCCCTCGTACGCATGTCACTATTTTCTATTTTCGATGTAGTCGTTGTCACTTTTCGACACGTTCGATTACGCCACGTCAGGCGATTCATTCGCAGGTACGGCATTCGAAACCATTCGTCTGCCCGAGCATTTCTATTAGTATCGGTCGAATCATTCGACTCACAGCCGACTGCTTGTTACGACAAGGCAAGCAGTCCACACGTTTCGCTTTGTCTGCTCCAGTTCGAATATATGTCTCTTCATTCATGCAGTTATGTTATGTATCTTATTTTATCTCATGTCAAATCATTTCACTCCCAGTCATTTCTACCGTTTCAAATCATTTCTGTCACTAGTCGCGCTCCGGTGCGAATCTTGTCGCACCTCTGGTGCACCGATTCGCTTTGAAGTGCCCCAGGGTTCGGCCTCATTTCTGTACATGCTCCAGAGACTGAATCACTCGCAGGTTCACGCACGGTCCCTGATTCTCATCTCTGTCATGGCATACCATTTCTGTCACTTATTACGCTCCAATTCGAATCCTGTTGCATTCCTCTATGCACCGATTCGTCCTGGTGTGCCCAGCGGCTATGCCTCATTTCGGTACATGCTCCAGAGATGGATTCTTTGTAACCTACAGTCCAGTCGTTGAATCCTGTCTCTGTCATGGGACATCATTTCTGTCACTTATTACACTCCAATTCAAATCCTGTCGCATTTTTTATGCACCGATTCGTTCTGGTGTGCCCAGCTGCTACGCCTCATTTCAGTACATGCTCCAGAGACGGGTTCTTTATTGCTACCATCAGTCCAGTCGTTGAATCTTGTCTCTGTCATGGGATATCATTTCTGTCACTTATTACGCTCCGATTCGAATCCTGTTGCGTTTATTTATGCTCCGATTCGTCCCGGTGTGCCCAGCTGCTACGCCTCATTTCAGTACATGCTCCAGAGACGGATTCTTTGTTGTAACCATCAGTCCAGTCGTTGAATCTTGTCTCTGTCATGGCATATCATTTCTGTCACTTATTACGCACCAATTCGAATCCTGTCGCATTCCTTATGCACCGATTCGTTCTGGTGTGCCCAGCTGCTACGCCTCATTTCAGTACATGCTCCAAAGACAGGATTCATCTGTTTGGTCAAGGGCTCGTCCCCTGATTCTTGTCTTTGTCATGGGTTTTTCATTTCATTTCACCTATCACGTTCCGGTACGAATAGTCACATCGGTGTACCAAATTCGTCTCGGCGTGCCCCAGGAATGGCCTCATTTCAGTACATGCTCCAGAATCCGTTTCGTGCTCGGTCGCAAGTTGTGGCATGGCGATCCGGATCTCTGTCATGGCAGGTTCTCTCATTTCACTGTCACATACCGCTTCCCGGCTTGGGTCCAGTTGATTCTTCAATGTTTGGATGCCTGCCGGGGGGCCTTGCTCCTCGGCCTCATTTCATTATAGATTGCCTTCAAAAGGGAAACACAGCTTCGTTTAGGCGTGTCTCGCTGTTTTCTCCACATACAAGCGCAGACTTCTTGCAATCGTTGCAAACACACATCCAAGCGTAGACTTCTTGCAATCGTTGCAAGCACGCATCCAGACATAGACTTCTCGCAATCGTTACAAGCACGCATTCGAGCATAGATCTCTTGCACTTATTACTAGCACGCATTCGAGCATAGACCTCTTGCAATCGTTGCAAGCACGCATTCGGGCATAGACCTCTTGCAATCGCTGCAAGCACGCATTCGAGCATAGACCTCTCGCGGTCATTACAAGCACGCATTCGAGCATAGACCTCTTGCAATCGTTGCAAGCACGCAGTCGAGCATAGACCTTTTGCATTCATTACAAGCACGCATTCGGGTATAGACCTCTTGCAATCGCTGCAAGCACGCATTCGAGCATAGACCTCTCGCGGTCATTACAAGCACGCATTCGAGCATAGACCTCTTGCAATCGTTGCAAGCACGCATTCGAGCATAGACCTTTTTGCATTCATTACAAGCACGCATTCGGGCATAGACCTCTTGCAATCGCTGCAAGCACGCATTCGAGCATAGACCTCTCGCGGTCATTACAATTACGCATTCGAGCTTAGACCTCTTACACTCATTACAAGCATGCATTCAAGCATAGACCTCTTGCAATTGTTGCATGCAGGCATTCGAGCATAGACCTCTGGCGATCATTGCAAGCACGCATTCGAGCATAGACCTCTTGCACTCATTACAAGCACGCATTCGAGCATAGTTCTCTTGCAATCATGGCAAGCACGCATTTGAGCATAGACCTCTTGCAATCGATGCAAGCAGGTGTCCAGGCACAACTTGTTGCAATCATTGCTGGCAGGCACTTCTGGCTTGCTCAATAGATTGCTTTAGGGAAGACCTGGATACCTTCCTAAATGTACGTTGTATTACGGGGTACTTATATTTATAGGTGTAGTTGATCCAGGGAAAAATCCGATTGCCTCTCGAGGGGTCAGGAAGGAATTTTCCCCAGCTGTAGCAAATTGGCCTATGCTCTGTTGGGGGTTTCTTGCCTTCCTCTGGATCAGCTGCGGGCGTAGAATTGGGTGTCGGGTTGTGTGATACCTTATTTATTTTGATTTGGTTGGACCGGATGGACTTCTGTCTTTTCCGGCCTGGCTACCCATGAAGCCTACCATAATTCCTTGCAGTCGTTGCAGGCACGAGTCCTGGCACAACTCCTTGCATTAGTTGCAGGCACGCATCCTAGCATAACATCTTGCAGTCATGGCAAGCACGCATCCTGGGTAACATCTTGCAATCATCGCAAGCACGCATCCAAACATGCATTCAAGCACAACTCCTGTAGTCTTCGCAGTGCACATGCGGTAACACGAATGGCTCACAGTCACTACGTATACATCTCCAGTGACAAACTCCCGGGCAATTGTCGCAAGCACATGTTTAAACACAACTTTAGTCACGCCAAGGCTCATGACTTAGCATAACTTCTTGCAATCATTCATTGGCAAGCACGTTCTCAGTGGCACACAAACTGGCTACACGTCATTTTCAGCAGCACTTAATTGGCCTCTCGTCTCCCGTGGCTTTCTTACAAACCATTCACTGTTGTCTGTCTATCCGTCTCTTCCTTAGGACAGTTGAGTTCAGCTTCCGTCCCGCACCAGGATCATGTAGTCACACGCAACTGGCTTCTTCCTGTAGCACGCCCAGGCTATTTCTAGCCAGCGTTCAACATTTCTTATCCTTACAGTGCACGGAGAGCCATCTGTCGTTACGGCCCATACAGCAAGATCCCCACCTCGGGGCATCCAGAGGCATCAGCCCATAGCCAACGGCAAACGCTCGCCATCACAACTGCCATCTTTAGGGGCATATTATATCCTCGCATATTCTCCAGACTAGTCGTCCAAAAGACACCTACAGTCCCTACACGGCATGTTGAGTTCGCTATGCGCATCATCCCTCTGGGTCGCGCCTTTGTGTCACACTTATTGGTTTTACTGTCCCTCTCACAGGATCCAGAGCAAGTCCTCAGCCGGGTTCCCGCGGCAATAGCAGTCCTGGCTATGCGGGAGGAATTCCTATCGTCTGGGAATGACGTCTCCCTGTTCATTCCCTCCGTGTCTTCCCTTTCTCCCCAGGTGATGACCAACGCAGCGGCCTCCACGGGCTTGCGGCTGTTTTTTGGCCACCTCTGGCTCGCAGCTCCCTGGCCTCCCCAGTTACTGGCAATTCCTGGCTGCGCCAAGGCGTCCTCTCTGTTGGTTATGTCCTTCCTACGTCGACTGGTCCAGCTCTTGTTGTTGTTTCAGTTCAACATCCATTCTTCCTTTATCCCCGGTAAATTCAATCAGGCAGCGGACGCCCTCTCCCGCTTTTTAACCTTGTCTCGTTTTCGTTCAGGTACCCGGAGCCGGACCAACATCAGCAGCTATCCCGGACTGGTCTCAACTGACCCTGGATTAGCCCCTCACCTCCTAGCGGCTACCCAACTCATTTGATCACTCCCTTTCCCGCAATACCCTCAAGGCCTATCAATCAGCCTGGAGGGCCTTTAACCAACTTCATCACGTATCACGGTACTGAGACGTCCCGTGTCAAGCAAGTCATAGCCTTCATTTCCTGCTGCCACTCGCAGTTGGCGTTATCCTTTAATACGATCCGGCTATACCTGACCGGTGTACAACATTTCACGTCCCTCCAGGACCCTACCGTACCCTTCCTATTTTCTTACCACGCCGTTCGGGCTGTTATGCGCGGTATCCAGAAGCGCCAGCCGATGGCCGGCACCAAAACGACTGCCTATCACAGGGGACGTTTAGAAATATGTCAGATATCCTGGCCACTTCACCTTTTCGGTCTCCACATTAGTGTCATTTACAAGCAGCCATACACCTGGCCTTTTACGGCTTCTTACGGCCAAGCGAGTTTACTTGTTGTAGCCTCACAGCACGCATGCTGTGCGAGCACTACCTGGTCCGATACGAAGACCATTTCGTCTTACACTTAGCAGTCTCCAAGACGCAGCAGCTTGGCTCGGGTTCGGACATACACTTCTATAAGTCCAACAACCGCTGGTACCCGGTCGCCTTTCTCACGCGCCTGTTGACCCTTTTGGCTGATCAACCAGGAATTAGTCCTCTTCTGCCATTTCTCACTAAACCTCTGAACGCTGCCCGGTGGAACGTGTCAGGATACTCCCGGGTATCCTTCACCTCTGTCCTACTCACATTATCAAGAAGTTGGGCAGATGGAGGTCCACCTGTTTCGCCCGCTACATACCCAATCCGCAAGCGGAGATGACCCAGGCCTTTGTCGAGCTCACCCAGTAACAAACTTGGATCAATAAAATGCAACCCCTACCTGAATGTTTTTGCCCCCTTATTTTGGTATACCGTACGTCAGACCAGGGCACACTTTCAGGTCCATTTCAAGTAAGCGAGTGTATGTTAACCTTGTTTGTCATCCTTATCCGTATCGGTCAGAGGGCTCCACACCATAAATAGAAAGGCCAGTATGGTGGCCTGAAATTATGGGAGGAGCCCGGTGGAGTATATAACCAGCCCGTTCGCCTATCTTCCTCGTCGGTTCCGGTGCGCGATACCCACCCACCCATCCCCTTTTTCAGGGCATTTCTCAAGCATCATACTCCTCATGAGAGTACTCATTTCACTCCATTCATATTCATTTCATTTATCACCCACTTTCTATCTAAGGTATGCCCCCTTATTTTGGTATACCGTACGTCAGACCAGGGCACACTTTCAGGTCCATTTCAAGTAAGCGAGTGTATGTTAACCTTGTTTGTCATCCTTATCCGTATCGGTCAGAGGGCTCCACAC
Source organism: Lithobates pipiens (assembly GCF_037356315.1). Classification (NCBI taxonomy): domain Eukaryota; kingdom Metazoa; phylum Chordata; class Amphibia; order Anura; family Ranidae; genus Lithobates; species Lithobates pipiens. The sequence continues at coordinate 13,199,582 of NW_027507789.1, forward strand.
CATAAATATATATATATTTCCCCTCTACCATTTTACATTTATAGCCCAAACCCCCCAAATCACCCCTACTAGCATGAATCTCCTTCCTCCATCCCACCTCCCAACACAAATCCCTCAAAATCACCACTCCTAGCACAAAATCCTCTACCCCTCAAACTTCCCCTCCTAGCACAACCCCCTCTGTCCATTTTACATTTATAGCACAAATCCCCCAAATTACCCCTCCTAGCATGAGTCCTCTTACCCTACGCCCCAACACAAATCCCCAAAAATCATCACTCCTAGCCCAAAATACTCTACTCCTCAAATTTCCCCTCCTAACACAAATCCCCCCACCCAAAAAAATATATATATTTTCCTTCTACCATTTTACTTTTATAGCACAAACTGGGGTCGTACAATTTGGCACTAACCCCTGCCCAATCATAAGACCCGATACAGACAGATCTATACACAAAAGAAATAAATCCGCCCAGCCCTGGCGTCCCTCTTTATGCCCAGGAAGTGGGGGGCTGGTCGATCACAAGACCTCTGTGATTGGCTGTCACAGTGATCACGTGATCGGGAGCCGGTCCTGTCTTTGACAGCTTGGTCCCTAAGCTGTGAGCACGTACAGAAAGCTCTGCCCCCCCATGGACGTGTATATATATATATATATATATATATATATATATATATATATATGGCGTCTGGGCGTTAGAGCTCACGCACTTTGGTGCCGCACATTTGCTTAACATTGACGGCAAAAATAAAATAAAAAATAAAAAAAGTCATGATTTGGTGATCTTCTTCTATTTTTCTATGTAAGAATTGTCTGATGGGCAGCAAATAGGCCCTGACCTACTGCAGCCAATCAGAAGAAGCGATTCACTGACCGCATCCCGCTGAACCAGAACACGGGTCGCCATGCGTTGCTGCACCGCCGTTTCCTCTTTTTGCGCTGCAGAACTAACCGATCGCTCTGTGTTTGTGCGGAGGAACCCCAAAGGGAATTAAAACCTCTCGGCTGCCGAAAGCGGTGACAGAATCCGGCGAATCCGGACTGTCAATCTTCTGATACTGTTCGATAAGCAGAAATGCAAAACAGCGCAGCGTGCCGGCAACCGTCACCGAGGAGCTGCGCCGTTACTCTGCCGCCTGTTGTCATAAGTGACAGTAATTTAAAAAAATTATGGAAAGCGGAGCTCTGAGTCGCTGAATAATCGCCGGTGCTAATGCAATTTATATATTACAAGAACTTTTTACAGGATAATTGAAGCCCAAATACAGATTTAAATGAAAGTATTAAAATTGATCGTCTTGTTGGAGCTAAAAACAAAAAACGGTTCTCAATTCTCCTCCTCTCCAGAAATATTCCCCGCCGCCGATCTACCGATCCACCAAACCACTGATTCACTGAACCACCGAACCACCGATCCCTCGATCCATCGATCCACCGATCCACCGATCCAGGGGCAGTCTTCTTGGGAGTGGGGGGATTTGTGCTGGTGGAGGGGGTTGGGAGTGGGGGGATTTGTGCTGGTGGGTGGGTTGGGAGTGGGGGGATTTGTGCTGGTGGAGGGGGTTGGGAGTGGGGGGATTTGTGCTGGTGGGGGGATTTGTGCTGACGGAGGGGGGTTGGGAGTGGGGGGATTTGGGCTGGTGGGAGGGGGGTTGGGAATGGTGGGATTTGTGCTGGTGGAGGGGGGGTTGGGAGTGGGGAATTTGTGCTGGTGGGGGGGTTGGGAATGGGGGGATTTGTGCTGGTGGAGGGGGGGTTGGGAATGGGGGGATTTGTGCTGGTGGGGGGGTTGGGAATGGGGGGATTTGTGCTGGTGGGGGGGTTGGGAATGGGGGGATTTGTGCTGGTGGAGGGGGGGTTGGGAGTGGGGGATTTGTGCTGGTGGGGGGGTTGGGAATGGGGGGATTTGTGCTGGTGAGGGGGGTTGGGAGTGGAGGGATTTGTGCTGGTGGAGGGGGGTTGGGAGTGGGGGGATTTGTGCTGGTGGAGGGGGTTGGGAGTGGGGAGATTTGTGCTGGTGTAGGGGGGTTGAGAGTGGGGGGGATTTGTGCTGGTGGGGAGGTTGGGAGTGGGGGGATTTGTGCTGGTGGAGGGGGGGTTGGGAGTGGGGGGATTTGTGCTGGTGGGGAGGTTGGGAGTGGGGGGATTTGGGCTGGTGGGGGGATTTGGGCTGGTGGCGGGGTTGGAAGTGGGGGGATTTGTGCTCACACGTGGGTTTTGCAGGGTAGAGAATGTGTGCTGGAGGGAAGTTTTGAGTATTATGAGTGTGTGCTGGAAGGGATTTGGAGGAGAAGATTTGTGCTTGGAGGGGGAATGATTTGTGCTGGGAGGCAGATTTGGGGGGTGAGAGGATTTGTTTTGGAGGGGTTGTACTGGGGGGGGGGGGGCGGAGATAAGAGAGAGGCTTCGTGGAGGGGGGGATTTGTACTAAGTGTATGATTTGCAGGGAGGATGACTTGTGTTTGGAGAGAGGATTTGGAGGGGGAGAGGATTGGCGCGGGCGAATTTGAAGAAGGAAATGTTCTGTGCTGGGGGGAGAAGGTTTGGGGAGTGAGTAGTTGTCCGTAAGAATAAACTCTGATGGTCTTTCCGACAGAGTTCCACTGAAACTGCCGTGCATACACACGATCACATACCTGAAACTGATACTTTCAGGCTCGGTTCTTTGAGCTGTCAGTGGGGTCTCCCCTGTTAACAGCTGAAGTCTTAAAGCGGGGTTCCACCCTAAAGTGGAACCTCCGCTAATCGGAACCCTCCCCCCCTCCGGTGTCACAATTGGCACCTTACAGGGGGAGGGGGGGTGGAGATACCTGTCAAAGACAGGTATTTCCACCCACTTCCGAGCATAGACTCCCGTGGGAGTCTATGTCATATCCTGTCCTGCCGCGCTGTCTGCTGGGACACACACGGGTCCCAGTGACAGCGCGGACAATTCCTATTGCGCTGCGCGACTCGCGCATGCGCAGTAGGGAACCTAGAATGGTGACGGCAGCAGCCGAGAGCCGAGCGATCGATTGGCCTCGGCTGCCGGCATCGCTGGAACCCGGGACAGGTGAGTGTCCATTTATTAAAAGTCAGCAGCTGTAGTATTTATAGCTGCTGGCTTTTAATATTTTTTTTTAGGTGGAATCCCTCTTTAAGGAAAGTCCAGTAATTGAAGCTGTCAAAAAAAAAAAAACATTGATCGGTGTTGAGTAATTGGTGAAGGGTGTTGGTGCAACGCAGCACCATTCATTTCAAAAGAACGGCACTGCATGGCACCAACGCACTTATGCCGTGTACACACGATCGGACATTGATCGGTGTTGGGTGATCGGTGAAGGGTGTTGGTGCAACGCGGCACCATTCATTTCAAAAGAACGGCACTGCATGGCACCAACACACTTATGCCACGTACACACGATCGGACATTGATCGGTGAAGGGTGTTGGTGCAACGTGGCGCCATTCATTTCCAAAGAACGGCACTGCAGGGCACCAACGCTCTTATGCCGCGTACACACGATCGGACATTGATCGGTGTTGAGTGATTGGTGAAGGGTGTTGGTGCAACGCAGCACCATTCATTTCAAAAGAATGGCACTGCATGGCACCAACGCACTTACGCCGCGTACACACGTTCGGACATTGATCGGTGTTGGGTGATCGTTGAAGGGTGTTGGTGCTACACGGTGCCATTCACTTTAAAAGAACGGCACTGCATGGCACCAACGCACTTATACCACGTACACACGATCGGACATTGATCGGTGTTGGGTGATCGTTGAAGGGTGTCGGTGCAACGCGGCGCCATTCATTTCAAAAGAACCGCACTGCATGGCACCAACGCACTTATGCCATGTACACACGATCGGACATTGATCGGTGTTGGGTGATCGGTGAAGGGTGTTGGTGCTACACGGTGCCATTCACTTTAAAAGAACGGCACTGCATGGCACCAACGCACTTATACCACGTACACACGATCGGACATTGATCGGTGTTGGGTGATCGTTGAAGGGTGTCGGTGCAACGCGGCGCCATTCATTTCAAAAGAACCGCACTGCATGGCACCAACGCACTTATGCCATGTACACACGATCGGACATTGATCGGTGTTGGGTGATCGGTGAAGGGTGTTGGTGCAACGCGGCGTCATTCACTTCAAAAGAACGGCACTGCATGGCACCAACGCTCTTATGCCGCGTACACACGATCGGACATTGATCGGTGTTGAGTGATTGGTGAAGGGTGTTGGTGCAATGCAGCACCATTCATTTCAAAAGAATGGCACTGCATGGCACCAACGCACTTACGCCGCGTACACACGTTCGGACATTGATCGGTGTTGGGTGATCGTTGAAGGGTGTTGGTGCTACACGGTGCCATTCACTTTAAAAGAACGGCACTGCATGGCACCAACGCACTTATACCACGTACACACGATCGGACATTGATCGGTGTTGGGTGATCGGTGAAGGGTGTTGGTGCTACACGGTGCCATTCACTTTAAAAGAACAGCACTGCATGGCACCAACGCACTTATACCACGTACACACGATCGGACATTGATCGGTGTTGGGTGATCGTTGAAGGGTGTCGGTGCAACGCGGCGCCATTCATTTCAAAAGAACCGCACTGCATGGCACCAACGCACTTATGCCATGTACACACGATCGGACATTGATCGGTGTTGGGTGATCGGTGAAGGGTGTTGGTGCAACGCGGCGTCATTCACTTCAAAAGAACGGCACTGCATGGCACCAACGCTCTTATGCCGCGTACACACGATCGGACATTGATCGGTGTTGAGTGATTGGTGAAGGGTGTTGGTGCAACGCAGCACCATTCATTTCAAAAGAACGGCACTGCATGGCACCAACGCACTTATGAGCCAACAGATGAGCCAACAGATGTCGGCTCAAACTTGTCTTGCATACACGCGGTCACACAATGTTGTCGGAAATTCCGGACGCCAAGAACGCGGTGACGTACGGCGAGCTGAGAAAACTGAAGTTCAATAGCCAGTGCGGCTCGTCCGCTTGATTCCGTGCACGCTCGCCGAACTGTGCGCTTCAGAATTGTGCACACGCGATCGGAATTCCCAACAACGCGTTTTGTTGTCGGAAAAAATCTGAGATCCAGATCTCACATTTTGTGCGTCGGAAATTTCCGACGAAAAAATGTCCGATGGAGCCTGCACACGGGTCGAAATTTCCAACGAAAGGCTCCCATCGAACGTTTTTCCTGTCGGAAAATCTGACCGCGTGCACGCGCTTTCCTACGATATAGATGGTGTGAACGGGGCCCTTAATAAGCGACATAAAACTTTCCAGCGCCTCCTCCATCCCAGCGATGATTTGGAAGCGGAATCCTGATTTCTATCTATTTTAAGGAATCTTTATTATTTCATAATAGCCGTCATCTCGACAAATCTCATACCTTGGTAACGCCGCGCGCCGTATCTGGAAACTGACAAGTCATTAAACGCTCATCACGGAGACAAGTGACACAAACAGACATTCCAATGACAGAGTACAATCTGCTCTTCCCCTCGGCTTGCGCTACAAAGGAAGTTTCTGAGACTCAAACCTTTAAAATAAAAATGGATCTCCGAGAGAAAAAGAACAATAAACACTATGACATCACTTATTTTATCTTTTATTGGAAGCGAGGAAGAGATAAAAGAGTTGATGATGACTGCCAGATACAATGATAAAAAAAAAAAAGATACAATTTACAGTAAGGGCGGAATTTCGGCAACGATGTCCTCTCGGTCGTCATTACTGTCAATGTGGCGTTTTGCGGCCAATCTCTCTTTAATGCGACTCACATAAACAAAAATAAATAAATGGAAATTTAATAAAATGAAATATGAATTCTTTATTGATTTATCCTTGTAAAAAGAAGAAAAAAAAAAAAAGAGATGAAATAATGAAAGGAGGGTCAGCGCTTGGCCTTTACATGAAAATTATCGACAAGCTCGCCGCACTTGTGTCATCCGCCCCCGCCGGTGTTTATCGCACTCGGGGTAAGTGCGCAACAAAGCGGTACTAACGGATCATGTAAACAACTGCCTGGACTCGCCAAGCTGCAAAGGCACTTAAAGTGTATTTAAAGTCAAAACTAAAAAAAAAAAAAAAAAAAAAACATTTTGGAACAAGCAGGAAAGGGTTAGAACCCCTGTCAAAGTTTTAAGAGGCCAAAAACAGAAGCGGCAACTGTCGAAATGTGGTGTTCTGACACAGTGTTTAGAAATAGAAAGAGAGATACAAAGTAATATTGTTTATAAACATTGATCAGACAGGAGATAGAGAGATACAAAGTAACTTTGTTTATAAACACTGATCAGACAGGAGATGGAGTGATACAAAGAAACATTGTTTATAAACATTGATCAGACAGGAGATAAAGCGATCCAAAGTAACATTGTTTATAAACATTGATCAGACAGGAGATAGAGAGATACAAGGTAACATTGTTTATAAACATTGACAGAGACACAAAGTAACATTGTTTATAAACATTGATCAGACAGGAGATAGAGAGATACAAGGTAACATTGTTTACAAACTTTGATCAGACAGGAAATAGAGAGATACACGGTAACATTGTTTATAAACATTGATAAAGATACAAAGTAACATTGTTTATAAACATTGATCAGACAGGATATGGAGAGATACAAAGTAACATTGTTTACAAACTTTGATCAGACAGGAGATAGAGAGATACAAGGTAACATTGTTTATAAACATTGACAGAGACACAAGGTAACATTGTTTATAAACATTGATCAGACAGGAGATGGAGAGATACAAAGTAACATTGTTTACAAACATTGATCAGACAGGAGATGGAGAGATACAAAGTAACATTGTTTACAAACATTGATCAGACATGAAGATAGAGAAATACAAAGTAACATTGTTTACAAACATTGATCAGACATGAAGATAGAGAGATACAAAGTAACAATGTTTACAATCATTGATCAGACAGGAGTTAGAGAGATACATGGTAACATTGTTTATAAACATTGATAAAGATACAAAGTAACATTGTTTATAAACATTGATCAGACAGGAGATAGAGAGATACAAAGTAACATTGTTTACAAACATTGATCAGACAGGAGATAGAGAGATACAAAGTAACATTGTTTACAAACATTGATCAGACATGGAGATAGAGAGACACAAAGTAACATTGCTATTTTTGCATCTGCTCTGCTTCATTCTTCTGCAGATCAATGGGATGAGCTTACAGCATTGACTAATGAGAAGCATTTCTTTCCCTACCCCATTGCAAACCTCAGATGTACTTCTCATTGGTCAGCATAGTCAAGTAACTGCAATGACCAATCAGTGCTTGCCATTGCAAGTATTATGGTGAATAGTCACTCTAGGGCTGTGTATTATAAGGCACGGAGCTCTACACCTGATATTTAGCTCCCCTTTTTCATTTCTCATGATAAGGTGAACGTATTCCTTATTTCCATGGGCTGATTAACAGCAAAAAAACAAAAGGTTCATTCATTTTTGTATCCTTTGTTTTTTTAATGGCACTTGTGGACAGAATTCCACAGAAGGGCTCCCGATCCCCGACACCAGCGCCTCGCGTCCTCTATGCCAACGACCACCAAAGAGTTAAGATAAAGAAGCTTTGAATGCCATTGCAGCCGAATTCCATCTTGTTTTTAGCGGAAGAGAATGAGAAGATGTACTGTACCTACCTTGCTATGAGCAATATGAATTCTCTTTACATCCACAAAGAAGTCTTGGAAGATGAAGCCGCTCTATTATACGACTCTCTCCTTCTGACGGGGCGTTGTTGTGCCGAAGAATTTGAAGTGTTGAGAAGATCGGGATAAAAAAAAAAAACGTGAAATGGTATTTCTAGAACAAAATCGTCATCTTTATAATGGCAGAAGCTCTCCTGGCGGCACTTGAAATGGGGAATAAAGAAAAAAAAAGTCACGCTGCCCCAAAAGCCTGGAAATAAAAAGGTGAATTTTAAGACGTCTTTTTTTTGTGGCCGTCTTTAAAGTTCTCTCTGTGACAAAACTTACAAGACAATAAAACCCTCTAGCAAGAAAAGGCGTTATTCTATTACATCTGAAGACATCAGGGAGGGAACGCCCGTGCCACGAATTAACCTTTTTAGGGCTAAATTTACTTAAAAAAAAAATCGTGGAATTCCACCCAAAACCTGTTTTAAGTGTATCTAATAATTCATGAGGCATATGTGTGCTACTGGGAATAGGGATGAGCTTTATGTTCGGGTCGAAATGCGTTAGACTCAAACATTGGCTGTTGGATTGTTCATCATAATACGAACATTATGGGGCGTGTCACGTGTCAGTGCATTGCTGTCTGGTGATTGGCCAAGCATGCAAGCATGCACTATGACCCACATGCTTTGGCCAATCACAGCATAGTCAGCAAAGAGAGCCATAATTGCCCAAAGGCAGGGTGCCTTTGGCCAATTATGGCTCAGGGGGTTAAGTCTACGCCCCACACTATATAAGGCCACCTGCAAGACGGCCCTGTGTAGTGTGTTGCTGGCATTGACCAAGAGAGAGAGAGAGAGTTTCATTTCATATAGATTGAGCAGGCAGGCGATTCAGTTAGCTGCAGTGTATTTAGTATATATATACATCCATATATCAGATATAAAACCACACACACACACACATATATATATATATATATATATACATATACACAGTATATATATACATCCATATATATATATATATATATATATATACATATATATATATAATTAAATTCTAGTTAAAAGTAGTAAAATTGGTCCATCGTCAAGGGGCACCACAGGAACGTGGGGGGGGGGGGGGGAACTCTAGTTTCCAGAGACCACCTTCCACAGAAAGATTGGGGGGGGGGGGGTTATATCAGTGCCCGCTTATATTATTGTATTCACTCCCCCCTCAGACTTGCCTAGTGGCGCTGCCGCTGACCTCCTCTCAGGTGCACCGTGCAGGGCTCAGTTAGACGGCTCCAGGTTGGTGACTCTGGTTTTATCCTATAATCTCCTCTCCCCAGAGCACACTTTTTACTTCTCCCATGACCCCCACTCCCACTCTTCAGATTCCTCTCCAGACTCCCCCCTCAGAGACTGCAGACATGATATAAGACAAGAGATGGTCAGAGGTTGCGAACATGGTACAAGAGATGGTTAGAGACTGAGGACATGACACAAGAAATGGCTAGACTGAGGACATGATACAAGAGATGGTCAGAGGTTGGGGACATGATACAAGAGATGGTCAGAGACTGCAGACATGATACAGTAGGTGTCGGAGGCTGCGGGCAGGGTACAGGAGATGGTTAGAGACTGAGCACATCATACTAAAGATGGTCAGAGACTGCAGAGTGCAGACATAGTACAAGAGATAGTACAAGAGACTGCAGACATGGTACAAGAGATCAATGCAGCCTCATTAGTGCCCATCAAATGCATCCTCACTGTGCACATCAATGCAGCCTCACTGTGCCCATCATTTCAACCTTGCTGTGCCCATCATTTCAGCCTCACTGCCCATCAAATGCAGCTTTATAATGTCCATCAATGCAGCCTCACTGTGCCCATCACTGCAGCCCCACTGTGCCCATAATTGAAGCCTCACTGTGCCCATCATTGAAGCCTCACTGTGCCCATCATTGAAGCCTTACTGTGCCCATAATTGCAGCCTCACTGTGACCATCAATGCAGCCTTGCTGTGCCCATCATTGCAGCCTCACCATGCCCACCAATGCAGCCTCTGTGTGCCCACCATTGCAGCCTCTGTGTGCCCACCATTGCAGCCTTTGAGTGCCAGCCATTGCAGCCTCTGTGTTCCCACAATAGCAGCCTCTGTGTACCCACTATTGCAGCCTCTGTGTGCCAGCCATTGCAGCCTCTGTGTGCCCACCATTGCAGCCTCTGTGTGCCCACCATTGCAGCTTCTGTGTGCCCACCATTGCAGCCTCTGTGTGCCAGCCATTGCAGCCTCTGTGTGCCCACCATTGCAGCCTCTGTGTGCCAGCCATTACAGTCTCTGTGCACCAGCCATTGCTGCCTCTGTGCCTACTGCCTACCAATTGCAGCCTCGCCATTTCCTGGATCACACACAGCGGCCGATGTATGGCACAGACGGAGCTGGGTCTGTGTGTGTAAGGCGACACTGTAACAAGGTCCCGCCCCCCTAGACCAGCTTGTGTGATAGGCGGAACACTGATTCAATCAGTTTTCCATCTAGAAGACTATCACACGAGCCAGTCTGGGGGGGGGGACCTTGTTACAGCGCCGCCTTACACACACAGACCGAGCTCTTTTTAATACACTATGATTGCTTATGACAGTGATCAGTGACAGTTTAAACAATAGTTTTTTAATGACTGGCATTCATTTATTCACTATGTACTATTGTGAAACTGTGATTGGCCACAGCTATCACATGGTACAGATGCACTGTGATTGGCCCTGTCTGTACCATGTGATCAGTGTTACCAATCACAGAGATCAACATGATAGTACCCAATGAATAGCTATTAACGACTAGTAATGCCCCATACACACAGTCGGATTTTCCGATGGAAAATGTGCGATCGGATCGCGTTGCCGGAAAATCTGACCATGTGTGGGCTCCATCTGACTTTTTCTGTGGGATTTTCCGACGCACAAAGTTTGAGAGCAGGATCTAAAATTTTCCGACAACAAAATCCGATCGCATAAATTCCGATCGTGTGTAGACAATTCCGACGGACAAAGTGCCACACATGCTCAGAATAAACTAAGAGATGAAAGCTATTGGCTACTGGCCCGTTTATAGTCCCGACGTACGTGTTTGACGTCACCTCGTTCAGAACGATCTGACTTTCTGACAACTTTGTGCGACCGCGTGTATGCAACACAAGTTTCGGTCAAAATCCGTCGGAAATAATCCAACTGATTTTGTGGTCGGAATGTCCAACCGTGTGTATGTGGCATAACATTGTCCGACTCTGGGGAGGTGATCAGAATTTTTTTTATTTCATTTTTTTTTTTTTTTTAAATAAAATTATAAAATAAAAATTACCGTTATAAGCAAAAAAAACTATTCTAAATGAAATGTATTGATTTAAGGTTTAATAATCTATTGTAATTAGCTGTGATTGGCCATAGCTAATCACATGGTACAGATTGGATGTGATTGGCTGTACCATGTGATCACTGTGACCAATCACATATACACAATAGTATGCAATGAATTGCATGAATGAAAGCCATCCATTGTGTACAATTGTTATGTGATCTGCTGTGATTGGTCACAGCGATCACATGGTACCGGCAGCAGGCCAGTACACTGATCTGTCATCTGCTGTGTCCATTACTGTGACAGATTGCAGCACGGCCCATGGGGCCCGTGCGAGGTGTGATCCTGGGAGGACAGCACATGATGTTTCCTGCCCGGTCATCATTTTACTTTAAGCCGGGCGGTAATCAGTTAAAATTGCTTGAAAATCACCCTTCCAAATTACCCCCAACATAGGGGGCTTCCAGATTCTGAAAAGCCCCCTTCCACTGGACCCCCACAACCACCAGCCAGGGTTGTGGGGAAGAGGCCCTTGCTTTCATCAACACGGGGAGGTGACTTAGACGGAGGTCCAAGATGTGGGACAGTCTCGGCAAATCCAGGCCAGTTACCATCTATGTACTGTATGTAGCATGATGTAGACAGTATGCCATTGCAGATAAATGTATCAGGGCCAATATGTATCTCTTTTCATTCCGTAATTCATCCGCAGGTGTCATACCTGGTTATTCAGTACCGTACAAATGATTGAAACCTGTAATTCTGCCCCCGGGGTGTACGGCGTATACAAGCTAAGCGCCTCTGACATTTGCTCGTTAAATGTCCATCTGCTTCTTCCAGCATCACACAGAAAAGCGCGGTTGCTTGGCGCGGTGTAGACGCGCTGTGAACAATGACACGGACCGGCCATAAATCTATACAGCACCTGCTGTGTGCAGCCATCTTTTATGTATACAGTGACTCTCACAAACCGTTCCACCGACAGAATTTATCTTCAGCCCATCCATCTGCGGTCCAGTCTGAGCGGCCGCTGTGAAAACCCCCTATGTAAATCCCGACTTAACGGAGAACTCCGCCTTAAACAGAACATCCAGTAATTGAAATGTAGAAAGAATGGCGATTTACTGGAGTCTGCGTTCCGAGGCATTGTATGGAAATGAAAGGAGGCGATGTATCATGTCCCCGGACAATGGCTCGCTTCTGGCAGTTCTGGATACCGGCCAGCCATTGCCTATAATGCAGTTCCCATCCCCGTTTATAATGCTTTAGGAAACTGAAGTCAGCTGCTGGAAACTGATTCTTAATCCCCAGTGCAGGCCCAGTAATGGGTTAGGAGAAGGACATAATGACTGTAAAATGCCCTCTGAAAAGCAACCCACCATCCCTGTGCTGAGTTCCCCAAGTCTATACACATACTATGTCCCTTATGAGGGGTTCCCACCATCCCTGTGCTGAGTTCCCGGGTCTGTACACCTGCTGTGCCCATTATAAGGAGTTCTCACCATCCCTGTGCTGAGTGCCTGGGTCTGTACACCCGCTGTGCCCATTATGAGGGCTTCCCACCATCCCTGTGCTGTGTTCCCGGGTCTGTACACCTGCTGTGCCCATTATGAGGAGTTACCACCATCCTTGTGCTGAGTTCTCAAGTCTGCATACCTCCTGTGCCCGTTATGAGGGGCTCCAACCATAACTGTGCTGAGTTCCCGGGTCTGTACACCCGCTGTGCCCATTATGAGGAGTTACCACCATCCCTGTGCTGAGTGCCCGGGTCTGTACACCCGCGGTGGCCATTATGAGGGGTTCCCACCATCCCTGTGCTGAGTTCCTGGGTCTGTACACCCAGTATTCACATGGGCATCCGCTTTACTCTTCCATAGTTCATACAGTGAGGGGCAGGGTTGTCTCTCTGGTTTCAGCAGCCAATGCCAAGCCCTCTTGGGGCATTCTCTTCAGCTGCAATGGCAGCCAATCAAGTCCTCTTCATGCTTCCTTCTCTCTCTCTGTTAATTTCCAGGCAGGGAATGTAAAATTTTTTTACTGTTTGGCTTAAATGAGTCGCTGGCCAGTGCCTGTCTTTTTGTACATGTGATCGGTTGTCCCCATTTAAAAACTCCAGCCAATACATTTCATTTTTTCCATGATGGGGTGGTGAGAGGATAAAACTTTAAATGCTGCCTTTGCTGGGGAGATTCGCCCTCTCTATTTGCACTGGTGAACTTTGCCAACGGGACTGAAAGTAATGCAAAAATCCTGTAAATCTTTTCTTCGATCTTTTCATGTGACAACACTGAAGAAATGACACTTGTCTACAATGTAAAGTAGTGAGTGTACAGCTTGTATAACAGTGTAAATTTGCTGTCCCCTCAAAATAACTCAACACACAGCCATTAATGTCTAAACCGCTGGCAACAAAAGTGAGTACACCCCTAAGTGAAAATGGGATGTTGGAGACCTTCCCCTCCTCCACCTTCCGTTTGAGGATGTCCCACAGATGATCAATAGGGTTTAGGTCTGGAGACTAGTGATGGACGAACTTCCGACGGGACGTTTCGCGAACGCGAAACGCGAACGGGCACAAACGTTCGCGAAAACGACCGTTCGCCGCGGGCTCCATTGACTTCAATGGGAGGCGAATTTCGCAAACCTTTAGGTCGAATTTGCGGCCACGGGGTAATTATTAGGGGGTAGCACGCAGTCCCACCACCTGGACAATAGCATAATACATGTATGAGGTGAATTTGGGATCGATAACTACAAGCATTTTTTTTTTATTTGGGAAATTGTTCTGACAATTCAGGACTATGGAGCTAATGAAGGCAATGGAGGAGAGGGAAGGTCAGGGACCAGGGTAGGCAAACAAGAGGGTGCAGGAGATACAGAGCACTGACAGCAGCACCGTAATACAGAGCACTGACATCAGCACCGTGACATACAGCGCTGACAGCAGCTCCGTGACATACAGCGCTGACAGCAGCTCCGTGACATACAGCGCTGACAGCAGCTCCGTGACATACAGCGCTGACAGCAGCTCCGTGACATACAGCGCTGACAGCAGCTCCGTGACATACAGCGCTGACAGCAGCACCGTGACATACAGCGCTGACAGCAGCTCCGTGACATACAGCGCTGACAGCAGCTCCGTGACATACAGCGCTGACAGCAGCTCCGTGACATACAGCACTGACAGCAGCTCCGTGACATACAGCGCTGACAGCAGCTCCGTGACATACAGCGCTGACAGCAGCACCGTGACATACAGCGCTGACAGCAGCTCCGTGACATACAGCGCTGACAGCAGCTCCGTGACATACAGCGCTGACAGCAGCTCCGTGACATACAGCACTGACAGCAGCTCCGTGACATACAGCGCTGACAGCAGCTCCGTGACATACAGCGCTGACAGCAGCACCGTGACATACAGCGCTGACAGCAGCTCCGTGACATACAGCGCTGACAGCAGCTCCGTGACATACAGCGCTGACAGCAGCTCCGTGACATACAGCGCTGACAGCAGCTCCGTGACATACAGCGCTGACAGCAGCTCCGTGACATACAGCGCTGACAGCAGCTCCGTGACATACAGCGCTGACAGCAGCTCCGTGACATACAGCGCTGACAGCAGCTCCGTGACATACAGCGCTGACAGCAGCACCGTAAGCAGCCCCAGGAGGAAGTCAGCACAGCACAGGGATGGTGTGATCCCCTCATAATAAGAACCCCCAGGAGGAAGTCAGCACAGCACAGGGATGGTGGGAGCCCCTCATAATAAGAACCCCCAGGAGGAAGTCAGCACAGCACAGGGATGGTGGGAGCCCCTCATAATAAGAACACCCAGGAGGAAGTCAGCACAGCACAGGGATGGTGGGAACCCCTCATAATAAGCAGCCCCAGTAGAAATATGACACCGCTCAACCTCTTCAAAGAGGAGGGTAGGGGCATATAGTACGGTGTGCTTTTTTGGGTCAGGGAAGTGAGCCAAATGAATTAAGAAGGTCTGTGTGCTTGATTCCAAAAATTGTTTATAGACATATACATGGTCTACTGATCACATGTGTTGAATTCCTCCGAGATCCATGCCTCATTCATTTTTAGAAATGTGAGGTAGTTAACACTGTCGTGAGCTAGGCGAGTACGCTTATCGGTCACAATCCCCCCTGCTGCGCTGAACGTCCTTTCGGACAGGACACTGGATGAGGGGCAAGCCAACAGTTCGATTGCAAATTGGGCAAGCTCTGGCCAGAGGTCAAGCCTGCCCACCCAGTAGTCTAGGGGTTCATCACTCCTCAGAGCGTCCACATCGGCCGTTAACCCAATGTAGTCGGACACCTGACGGTCTAGGCGTTCCCTGATGCTGGATCCGGATGACACCTGTCGATGGGTCGGCTGAAAGAATGACCTCATATCCGAAGTCACCAACACATCTTCAAACCGGCCTCTTCTTGCAGGCGCTGTTGGATTGGTACCCGCAAATCCTTCTCTGGGAGTGGGAATTGCTCCTCTGCCAGCGCACGCAAAAGCAGAATGCAGCATTTCTCGAAGCAAGGCCTGGAAGTGCTGCATTCTGACAGCCCTCTGCGACGGCGGTAACATTTCCGCCATTTTGTGTTTGTACCGGGGATCTAAGTACGTTGCCACCCAGTACTGGTCCTTGACCCTCATGCTTTTTATACGGGGGTCCCTATTAAAACACTGGAGCATGAAGGCCCCCATTTGCACTCAAGCGGAAGGTATGTGGTGGTGGTGGTGTTGTTGGTGGTAGTGTCTTTGGGGGTGCACATAGCAGAGAGTGAAGAAGAGGGTGCAGATCGAGAGGATGAGGAGGGTGCAGAAGAATAAGGCTGAGTGAGCCACTCAACCAAGTCTGGTGCGTCCTTTAAAGTAATTGAACGCACCTTCTGCAACTTCCCACTTTGGCTCAAGGCTGTTGCTCCTGCCCTACCCCTACCACCCCTGCGGAAGGGCCTGCCTCTTCCTCTGCCTGTCATTTTTTAAATCACCCTGTGACAAAACTCTTAGTCCCTATACCGCTGAAGGACTGCTGCAGTATAGGGCAGCGGTCAGCAGTAGTGCACGTCAACCCTATGTATTGTGGACCGATAGCGGTCCTTACAGAACAGCAGACTGTACTGCACTCAGGCCTATGTACCGTAGCACCCTATACCAAGTTACCAGTCCTTATAAGAACTTTTGTGGACCAAGCAGGTTGTGTGTTAGTGATTAGCAGACTGTACGTCAGTCCCTATACCAATGAAGGACTGCTGCAGTATAGGGCAGCGGTCAGCAGTAGTGCACGTCAACCCTATGTATTGTGGACCGATAGCGGTCCTTACAGAACAGCAGACTGTACTGCACTCAGGCCTATGTACCGTAGCACCCTATACCAAGTTACCAGTCCTTATAAAAACTTTTGTGGACCAAGCAGGTTGTGTGTTAGTGATTAGCAGACTGTACGTCAGTCCCTATACCAATGAAGGACTGCTGCAGTATAGGGCAGCGGTCAGCAGTAGTGCACGTCAACCCTATGTATTGTGGACCGATAGCGGTCCTTACAGAACAGCAGACTGTACTGCACTCAGGCCTATGTACCGTAGCACCCTATACCAAGTTACCAGTCCTTATAAAAACTTTTGTGGACCAAGCAGGTTGTGTGTTAGTGATTAGCAGACTGTACGTCAGTCCCTATACCAATGAAGGACTGCTGCAGTATAGGGCAGCGGTCAGCAGTAGTGCACGGCAACCCTATGTATTGTGGACCGATAGCGGTCCTTACAGAACAGCAGACTGTAACGCACTCAGGCCTATGTACCGTAGCACCCTATACCAAGTTACCAGTCCTTATAAGAACTTTTGTGGACCAAGCAGGTTGTGTGTTAGTGATTAGCAGACTGTACGTCAGTCCCTATACCAATGAAGGACTGCTGCAGTATAGGGCAGCGGTCAGCAGTAGTGCACGTCAACCCTATGTATTGTGGACCGATAGCGGTCCTTACAGAACAGCAGACTGTACTGCACTCAGGCCTATGTACCGTAGCACCCTATACCAAGTTACCAGTCCTTATAAAAACTTTTGTGGACCAAGCAGGTTGTGTGTTAGTGATTAGCAGACTGTACGTCAGTCCCTATACCAATGAAGGACTGCTGCAGTATAGGGCAGCGGTCAGCAGTAGTGCACGTCAACCCTATGTATTGTGGACCGATAGCGGTCCTTACAGAACAGCAGACTGTACTGCACTCAGGCCTATGTACCGTAGCACCCTATACCAAGTTACCAGTCCTTATAAAAACTTTTGTGGACCAAGCAGGTTGTGTGTTAGTGATTAGCAGACTGTACGTCAGTCCCTATACCAATGAAGGACTGCTGCAGTATAGGGCAGCGGTCAGCAGTAGTGCACGTCAACCCTATGTATTGTGGACCGATAGCGGTCCTTACAGAACAGCAGACTGTACTGCACTCAGGCCTATGTACCGTAGCACCCTATACCAAGTTACCAGTCCTTATAAAAACTTTTGTGGACCAAGCAGGTTGTGTGTTAGTGATTAGCAGACTGTACGTCAGTCCCTATACCAATGAAGGACTGCTGCAGTATAGGGCAGCGGTCAGCAGTAGTGCACGGCAACCCTATGTATTGTGGACCGATAACGGTCCTTACAGAACAGCAGACTGTAACGCACTCAGGCCTATGTACCGTAGCACCCTATACCAAGTTACCAGTCCTTATAAGAACTTTTGTGGACCAAGCAGGTTGTGTGTTAGTGATTAGCAGACTGTACGTCAGTCCCTATACCAATGAAGGACTGCTGCAGTATAGGGCAGCGGTCAGCAGTAGTGCACGGCAACCCTATGTATTGTGGACCGATAGCGGTCCTTACAGAACAGCAGACTGTAACGCACTCAGGCCTATGTACCGTAGCACCCTATACCAAGTTACCAGTCCTTATAAGAACTTTTGTGGACCAAGCAGGTTGTGTGTTAGTGATTAGCAGACTGTACGTCAGTCCCTATACCAATGAAGGACTGCTGCAGTATAGGGCAGCGGTCAGCAGTAGTGCACGGCAACCCTATGTATTGTGGACCGATAGCGGTCCTTACAGAACAGCAGACTGTAACGCACTCAGGCCTATGTACCGTAGCACCCTATACCAAGTTACCAGTCCTTATAAGAACTTTTGTGGACCAAGCAGGTTGTGTGTTAGTGATTAGCAGACTGTACGTCAGTCCCTATACCAATGAAGGACTGCTGCAGTATAGGGCAGCGGTCAGCAGTAGTGCACGGCAACCCTATGTATTGTGGACCGATAGCGGTCCTTACAGAACAGCAGACTGTAACGCACTCAGGCCTATGTACCGTAGCACCCTATACCAAGTTACCAGTCCTTATAAGAACTTTTGTGGACCAAGCAGGTTGTGTGTTAGTGATTAGCAGACTGTACGTCAGTCCCTATACCAATGAAGGACTGCTGCAGTATAGGGCAGCGGTCAGCAGTAGTGCACGGCAACCCTATGTATTGTGGACCGATAGCGGTCCTTACAGAACAGCAGACTGTAACGCACTCAGGCCTATGTACCGTAGCACCCTATACCAAGTTACCAGTCCTTATAAGAACTTTTGTGGACCAAGCAGGTTGTGTATTAGTGTTTAGCAGACTGTGCGTCAGTCCCTATACCGCTGAAGGACTGCTGCAGTATAGGGCAGCGGTCAGCAGTAGTGCACGGCAACCCTATCTATTGTGGACCGATAGCGGTCCTTACAGAACAGCAGACTGTAACGCACTCAGGCCTATGTACCGTAGCACCCTATACCAAGTTACCAGTCCTTATAAGAACTTTTGTGGACCAAGCAGGTTGTGTGTTAGTGATTAGCAGACTGTACGTCAGTCCCTATACCAATGAAGGACTGCTGCAGTATAGGGCAGCGGTCAGCAGTAGTGCACGGCAACCCTATGTATTGTGGACCGATAGCGGTCCTTACAGAACAGCAGACTGTAACGCACTCAGGCCTATGTACCGTAGCACCCTATACCAAGTTACCAGTCCTTATAAGAACTTTTGTGGACCAAGCAGGTTGTGTATTAGTGTTTAGCAGACTGTGCGTCAGTCCCTATACCGCTGAAGGACTGCTGCAGTATAGGGCAGCGGTCAGCAGTAGTGCACGGCAACCCTATGTATTGTGGACCGATAGCAGTCCTTACAGAACAGCAGACTGTACTGCACTCAGGCCTATGTACCGTAGCACCCTATACCAAGTTACCAGTCCTTATAAGAACTTTTGTGGACCAAGCAGGTTGTGTGTTAGTGTTTAGCAGACTGTGCGTCAGTCCCTATACCGCTGAAGGACTGCTGCAGTATAGGGCAGCGGTCAGCAGTAGTGCACGTCAACCCTATGTATTGTGGACCGATAGCGGTCCTTACAGAACAGCAGACTGTAACGCACTCAGGCCTATGTACCGTAGCACCCTATACCAAGTTACCAGTCCTTATAAGAACTTTTGTGGACCAAGCAGGTTGTGTATTAGTGTTTAGCAGACTGTGCGTCAGTCCCTATACCGCTGAAGGACTGCTGCAGTATAGGGCAGCGGTCAGCAGTAGTGCACGGCAACCCTATCTATTGTGGACCGATAGCGGTCCTTACAGAACAGCAGACTGTACCGCACCCAAGCCTATGTACCGTAGCACCCTAGACAGACCAAGTTACCAGTCCTTATAAGAACTTTTGTGGAACAAGTGAGTTGTGAATGATTAGCAGACTGCAGCAGAAGGGCAGCAGTCAAGTATAATATTCTTTCTATATTTGGAAGAAAGAATATTATACGTGTACAAGCCTATTACCGTACCACTGATACCAGTCCTGAAAAGAACCTTTGTGGAACTAATAGTAACAGCAAGTCTTTAAAATTATCCTCACTGCCTGACACACTGCTTCCTGCCTGTCCCTATACAAATTGGCAAAAAAGAGTAGGCTGGAACGATTAGCTGGAATAGCTCTTTTGTGGACCTGATAGTAACAGCTAATGATGATGATGATGATGATGATGAAGAAAGACTAATCTGGCTGAGCTGTCCCTAAAATAGCAGCATACAGCGCTCTGTCCCTTTATCTAAACTGACAAAAGAAACTCAGGCTGCTGACCTAACACCTATACCAGTCCTGAAAAGAACTTTTGTGTACCAAATAGCTAGCGTTTTCTCTGTCCCTACTCCACACAGGATCCTTTCCCTACAGTGACAGAAGAAAGAATGTAAAATGGCCACCGGATCGGGTGTATTTATAGGTTAGGGGGAATGTCCAAGTGTCCATGAGCTGTCATGTCTCAATTGGTTGTCCTGTAACACATGATAAACGTGTCACGAAAGGTTAAAGTTCTTGTATACATTAAACACGTAAGTCCGCCGGGGCGAACGACGGAAAAAGGCGTTCGAACCCGCGGACGGCGAAAGTCGGAAATTCGCCGCGAAACGACCGCCGGGCGAACCGTTCGGCCATCACTACTGGAGACATGCTTGGCCAGTCCATCACCTTTACCCTCAGCTTCTTTAGCAAGGCAGTGGTCATCTTGGAGGTGTGTTTGGGGAGGTTATCATGTTGGAATACTGCCCTGCGGCCCAGTCTCTGAAGGGAGGGGATCATGCTCTGCTTGAGTATGTCACAGTACATGTTGGCATTCATGGTCCCCTCAATGATCTGTAGCCCCCCAGTGCCGGCAGCACTCATGCAGCCCCAGACCATGACACTCCCACCACCATGCTTGATTGTAGACAAGACACATTTTTCTTTGTCCTCCTCACCTGGTTGCCCCCACACACGCTTGTCACCATCTGACACCAAATACGTTTATCTTGGTCTCATCAGACCACAGGACATGGTTCCAGTAATCCATGTCCTTAGTCTGCTTGTCTTCAGCAAACTGTTTTGCGGTCTTTCTTGTGCATCATCTTTAGAAGAGGCTTCCTTCTGGGACGACAGCCATGCAGACCAATTTGATGCAGTGTGCCGGGTATGGTCTGTGCCCCCCCCCCCCCCCCCCCCACAACCTCTACAGCAATGCTGGCAGCACTCATATGTCTATTTCCCAAAGACAACCTCTGGATATGACGCTGAGCGCGTGACCTCAACTTCTTTGGTGGACCATAACGAGGTCTGTCCTGTCAGTTTCAGGGTCTTGGCAATCTTCTTATAGCCTAGGCCATCTTTATGTAGAGCAGCAATTCTTTTTTTTTTTTTTTTTAGATCCTCAGAGAGTTCCTTGCCATGAGGTGCCATGTTGAACTTCCAGTGACCAGTATGAGAGAGTGAGAGCGATAACACCAAATTTAACACATCTGCTCCCCATTCACACCTGATACCTTGTAACACTAACGAGACACATGACACCGGGGAGGAAATATGGCTAATTTTGAGGGGAAAGCAAATTGACACTGTTATACAAGCTGTACACTCACTACTTTACATTGTAGCAAAGTGTAATTTCTTCAGTGTTGTCACATGAAAAGATGATACATAAAATATTTACAAAAATATGAGAGCTGTACCCACTTTTGTGAGATACTGTATATAGTAGAATGATGTGCAAAATACTATCTACTGCATCCAATCAGGCTACCTAGCCACGTCCATTTGGCACCCCTCGTGACTTGAGAAAGAGGCCGGGAGGCCTCAAAACACAGGCACACCCCTTTGCCACCCCTAGGTGGTTTGAGAAAGAGGCAGAGCGGCCTCGAAACACGTAGGCATGGCCCTTGGTGGCTTGAGAAAGAGGTGGAGCAGCCTCAAAACATGATGCCCCTCCATGGCTTGATAAAGAAGCGGAGTGGCCTCAAAATACAAAGGCACAACTTTTGGCGGCTTGAAAAGGAGGCGGAGTGGCCTGGAAACATGTAGGCAAGCAACTTGGATGCCCCTCCGTGGCTTGAGAAAGAGGTGGATAGTCCTTGAAAACACGTAGGCATGCCCCTTTGATGCCCCACAGTGGCTTGTGAAAGAGGCGGAGCGGCCTCATAACATGCAGGCACAGCCATTTGATGCTCTTCAATGGCTTGAGAAAGAGACGGAGCAGTCTTGAAACATGTAGGCGTGACCCTTTGATGCCCCTCGGCATCTGACATCATTATGGACTGTCTTCCATGCTGTCAGATTGGCTTATCAGGCTTTGAGTCTACCCAGGCTGGCGGAGGTCCTTGATCTTCGGACTGGATTCCTGCTGCGCCCTTATACACATGACAGCTGTAGTCTACATGACAGGTGAATATGTTTTTACTACATGTGAGTGGCCCTTTTTCATGTCTGTGAATTAGTTTTGCTACACTTAGATTGCGCCCTGTGGTGTTTTTTTTTTTTTCTTGATCCAATCAGAATGAACCTTTCAAGGGGATAACAGAATAATATTTGGTTGCTGCAGATTACAGCACTTTATACACAATCACCGCCCCTCATAGAATAAGCTTTTCCCTGGATTATTTATTTATTTCCCTTTCATGTAATAGAATTGTTTCCACCGCTTCCAAAAACTATTAATTACCGCGTGCCGCACGCCCACTCTCCCCGCGGCCTTTTGTACTACATTCTGCCACATCTCCACATCACCTCCAGACGGGGTTATCAACCACGACAAGTGGAGTTAGCGGCGGCACTCCGCCGATCCATCAGCCCCGAAGGTTGCTGAGTCACGCCAGCGGAGCTGGCAGGGGAATAATTGGAGCGCGGCCAGCCCCATTTGGAAGCTGGCAGCACCCGCTGCCCCTTTGTTTTTGGTGCCCATGCAGGCTCTGTTCAGAAAAAGGCAGCAGAACCAGCAGCTAAGCTTTCATCAGAGGCCGCTGCTCGATTTCTGCTCTACATCTGGACGTGCCCCCCCCCCAACCCCCCCTACACCCACCCCACCACCTCCACCTTCCCCAATCCATGTGCTTGTCTTTATTATTAATGTGCTACTTCTCATTACCATAACAATGAGGCAGAGAGCCAGCCCGGCTGATGAGAGGGCCCTGTCAAGGTCAGGCTCTCCTCTGTTCCTGCGAGGAGAATAGCAGGGTCCTGTGGCGCCAAGACGAGGGATGTGCAGGACGCAAACCATCCCGAAGACTCGCCAGATGTGGGGGGGGGCTGTAGTGCGGTGTGAATGGAGGTTGATTTTGGTCATGTTGTCGGAAATCTGAGGCCACCTTACAGGACGAGTGCAACCTGGTGACACAATAAAGCATCAACGTCTATCAAATAAGCGCCAAAACCCAACTGGACCTTTCCGCTCCAAGAAGCCGAACTGCATTCCTGGTGCTTCAAAGCAAAAGGCGTGCAAAGTATTATGCCCCGTACACACGGTCGGAAATTTCCGACGGAAAAGGTCCGATCGGATTATATTGCCGGAAAATCCGATCGTGCGCGGGCTCTATCGGACTTTTTCCGTCGGAAAAAATTTGAGATCAGGATCTCGTATTTTCCGACAAAAAAAAAAAAATCCCATTGGACTTTTCCCGATCGTTTGTAGAGAATTTCGATCGGGAAATTCACCAGCGCCCATCAATGCAGCCTCACCAGCGCCCATTATCGAATGTTTGTTTGCTTGCATCCATTCATTCGGGATCTGGGGCACAGCCACAGCTGCACCTCTGACACTATGTGCGAACAGAGCTGATGCTGAGACTTGCTTGCTGCAGAGAGAAGATAGTAGGAACACCAGTGGCCGGGCGCCCTAGGAAGCAGGGCGCCCTAGGCGGCTGCCTAGTTTGCCTAGTGGTAGTACCGGCCAGGGCCGTCTTTAAGGCAGGGCAAAAGGGGGCAGCTGCCCTGGGCCCTATCACTGTTATGGGGCCCAAAGCAGCTGCTTCATACTTGACAACTATCCTGGTTTAAATTCCCTCATCCCTTGAGGTTTTAGTCCTGTGCTGTGTCCCATATGACTCACATGCAGACCCTGTGTTTACATGTAAATTTCCAGGCATTCATATGTAAATAGTGTCGGCCGGCGGCATTGATATGTATATCATGCCCCGCTGGGGTCATATCCACAGTAATCTCTGGCAACCAATCAACAAGCAGAAATCATGTGCTGTAGCCTCTAGCAACTAACCAGTGAGCTGTAATGTGTTCTGTAACCTCTAGCAACCAGTCAGTGAGCGGTAATGATACACTGGAACCTCTGGCAACCAATCGCAATAGCTGCCTGATCTGATTCAGTAAACTGATTTCGAGTCCAGCTGCTATTTATTGCATGTCTCAGAGCAGGTGGAGAGCAAAACTGCATGGGGAGGGGGCCCCCAAGAAAAGTTTTGCCCAGGGTCCAATCAATATTAAAGATGGTACTGCCACTGATCCGCTGAGTTCTAGGATCCCTTGGAGTTTTCTGTCTATTGATGGGTCCATTCACCACCCCAGTCCATGGTGTGCAGGCAGTGAGGAGATGGTGTGCTGTAACCTCTAGCAACCAATCAGTGTGCAGTATTACTGTACAGTAATCTCTAGCAACCAATCAACAAGCAGAAATGATGTGCTGTAACCTCTAGCAACTAATCAGTGAGCCATATGTGTGCTGTAACCTCTAGAAACCAGTCAGTAAGCGGTAATGATATATTGTAACCTCTAGCAACCAATCGCAATTGCTCCCTGATCTGATACAGTAAACTGTAGCTATTTATGGTATGTCTCAGAGAAGGTGGAGAGCAAAACTGCATGGCGGGGTGGGGGGGGGGGCCAAACAATTTTTTGCCCAGGGTCCAATCAATGTTAAAGATGGCCCTGGTATCGGCCCTGTAACTATGTAACTATGACCCCGTGAGCAAATACCAAAGGGAGCAGAGCAGGGGCAAGCACTTTCCCCAGGAAAGGTAGGTATCCCAGCTATTCATCATTTATTCATCCCGGAATGACGGCCCCCATTGCTCTATGTTACCTTTGCAGCGGGAGAGACATTATTATTTCTGGGGCTCTTTGTATTTGACATTTTTCAAATAACAATTGAACATGCAAAGCAATTAAAATGATAAAAAAAAAAAAAAAAAAGTATTTATAGTGCGATGTGATAGGGAAATGTCATAATTGAGAGGATTGTCATTTGTTGCCCTCTAGGACAGTTCTGCTCAGGTCGGAATACGCAGACGGGTTTCCTTGGAAATAATTATAAAGCGTTATCAAAAATGAAAAAGCTAAAAAAAAATCTAACGATAGAACATTGAGAGGATGCCCCCCCCCAAAAAAAATCTCCCTCTGCGACAGTATAACATATCCCTCCACTAATTGGAGCTGCAAATGGAAAGAACCAACGATGGGGCTTGTAAGGTTCAGCACTACCGTCCTACAACTTCATACTAATTACATAACTAATATGTCATTCACAAGGGGGGCAGATGCCCCCCCTGCCCCCCCCCCCAACCAACCACCCACTTAAAGCCTACAATGCAGCCAGAGGGGGCTGGTAACATGCCGCAACCATGACGCTTTCCCACTAAGCAAAAAAAAGAAAGAAGCTATTCAGGATGGATCCATGGTGGATCACTTTTCAAAGAATAGGCAATACACACTTACCGGCCACTTTATTAGGTACACCTGTTCAGTTGCTCGGTAACACAAATTGCTTACCAGCCAATCACATGGCAGCAACTCAATGCATTTAGGCATCTAGACGTGGTGAAGACGACTTGCTGAAGTTCAAACCGAGCCTCAGAATGGGGAAGAAAGGGGGATTTAAGCGACTTTGGATGTGGCATGGTCGTTGGTGGCAGACGGGGCCGGTCTGAGTATTTCTGGGATTTTCACACACAACCATCTCTCAGGGTTTACAGAGAATGGTGGGAAAAAGAAAAAATATCCAGTGAGTGGCTGGAGGAAAATGCCTTACTGAAGTTCAAACCGAGCATCAGAATGGGGAAGAAAAGGGGATTTAAGTGACTTTGAACGTGGAATGGTTGTTGGTGGCAGACGGACCGGTCTGAGTATTTCTGGGATTTATCACACACAACCATCTCTCGGGTTTACAGAGAATGGTGGGAAAAAATATCCAGTGAGCGGCAGTTATGTAAAGGAAAATGCCTTGTTGAGGAGAATGGGCAGACTGGTTCCAGATGATAGAAAGGCAACAGTAACTCAAACAACCTCTCATTACACCCAAGGTATGCAGAATACCATCTCTGAACACACAACACATCCAACCTTGAAGCTTATGGGCTACAGCAGCAGAAGACCACACCGGGTGCCACTCCTATCAGCTAAGAACAGGAAACTGAGGCTACAATTGGCACAGGATCACCAAAATTGGACAACAGAAGATTGGAAAAACGTTGCCTGGTCTGATGAGTCTGGATTTCAGCTGCGACATTCAGATGGTGGGGTCAGAATTTGGTGTCATGGATCCATCCTGCCTTGTATCACCGGTTCAGGCTGGTGGTGGGGGTGTAATGGTGTGGGGGGTATTTTCTTGGCACACATTGGACCCCTTAGTACCAATTGAGCATGGTTTAATCACCACGGCCTACCTGAGTATTGTTGCTGACCATGTCCATCCCTTTATGACTACAGTGTCCCCATCTTCTGATGGCTCCTTCCAGCAGGATAATGCACCATGTCACAAAGCTCCAATCATCTCACCACTGGACAATGAGGTCCCTGTCCTCCAATGGCCTCCACACTCACCACATCTCATCCAATAGAGCTTTGGGATGTGGTGGAACGGGAGATTCGGCATCATGGATGTGCAGCCGAGAAATCTGCAGCAACTGTGTGATGCTATCATGTCACTATGGAGCAAAATCTCTGAGGAACATTTCCAACACCTTGCTGTATCTATGCCACCAAGAATGAAGGCAAAAGGGGGTCCAACCCGCTACTAGCAAGGGGGACCTAATAAAGTGACAGGTGAGTGTAATTTATGAATAATTTGAAATATATAGACAAGAAATAGTCCCTGAGTCCAGTACAGTGTTCAGGTATACAAAGCTGTGATAGGTGTGAAGCAAATCCCAACGCGTTTCATGATCCACCAGGCCACTTCTTCAGGAACACATAAGGAGGTGAGTATCTGTATTATATCTTTTATCGAGGGGTTACAAGAGGCAACCGCATCCTGATATTCTAAATATTGGTTTGGAGAGGAAGGGAAGACTTTATTGTAAAGAGGACGGTGATGTGGAGGGGGGGCTGCTATGTAAAAGGGGGGTTTGTGATGTAAAGGGGGGGAGGGGGGGCTGAGTAATAGCAAAACTTGAGATTTGGTTCTCTACTGGAAGAAAATTGCAATGACCTCTGTAAATTTCAATTCAATCCCCGACCTATAGACAGGGCCGTCTTTAATATTGATTGGACCCTGGGTAAAACTTTTCTTGGGGCCCCTCCCCCCCATGCAGTTTCGCTCTCCACCTGCTCTGAGACATACAATAAATAGCAACTAGACTCAAATTCAGTTTACAAAATCAGATCAGGCAGCAATTGCGATTGGTTTCCAGAGGTTACAGTGTATCATTACCGCTCACTGACTGGTCACCAAAGGTACAGCACACATTACGGCTCACTGATTAGTTGCTAGAGGTTACAGCACATGATTTCTGCTTGTTGATTGGTTGCTAGAGATTACTGTGGATATGACCTCAGAAGGGCATGATATACATATCAATGCTGCCGGCCGCCGATATTTACATATAAATGCCAATGCTATTTACATATGAATTCCAGTAATTTACATGTAAATCATCTGTATATCACAATAGGGAAGAGCTTGACAGCATTAGTAGCAGCACTTCACACTGAGATATCAGGGCACACCACGGGACGAAAACCTCAAGGGACAGGATATTTGGCAAGTGTGAGGCAGCTGCTTTGGGCCCCACAACAATGACAGGGCCCAGGGAAGCTGCCCCTTTTGCCCTGCCTTAAAAACGGCCCTGCCTATAGATACAATCATGTGTGATTTTGAATAAAAAATGATTTCAATGTAATATGGTGTAAAGATGGAGTTGTCCTTTAACCACTTGAGATCCGCGCTAAAGTCAAATGACGGCTACAGCGCGGATCTCCTTTTCCGGGACGACGTCTATTGCACGAGCGGCCTGCGCGCCCCCTGAGGGGCGCGCGTGGCGCGCTCTGTGATCGGCGAGTCTACGAGACTCGCCTGATCACCGATCCGTGCAAGGGGTCGATCCCGACCCCTTACCACGTGATCAGCTGTCAGCCAATGACAGCTGATCATGTGATATAATGTAGCCGGTAATCGGCTATTATTCCTCCTCGCGCTATCAGCTAAAAAAAGCCGATCACCGGCGGCCATGATCGGGACATCAGTCCCGATCACGGCCAGCCCTGCTAGTGCCCACCTGCCCCCTGCAAGTGCCACATTAAAAAAAGTAAGTGCCCCCCGTCAGTGCCACCCAGCAGTGCCCATAGTGCCACCCAGCAGTGCCCACAGTGCCACCCAGCAGTGCCCACAGTTCCACCCAGCAGTGCCAACAATCTGCCTTAACAAAGGTGCTGCACCCCAGTGCCACATATCCGTGCCCATCAGTGTCATCTACCAGTGCCCAGCAGTGCCGCCCATCAGTGCCCAGCAGTGCCACCTATCAGAGCCACCTATCAGTGCCACCTATCAGTGCCCATCAGTCCCATCTATCAGTGGTACCTATCAGTGCCCATCCGTGCCACCCATCCGTGCCACCCATCTGTGCCAGCCATCCATGCCATTTATGTGCCCATCTTTGTCCATCAGTGCCGCCTTATCTGTGCCCATCGGTGCTGCCTTATCTGTGCCTATTTGTGCCGCCTTAACTATGCCTATCAGTGCCCACCAATGCAGCCTATCAGTGCCCACCAGTGTAGCCCATCAGTGCCCACCAGTGCAGCCTATCAGTGCCGCCTCATCAGCGCACTTCAATGAAGGAGAAAAATGACCCGTTTGCAAAATTTTATAACAAACTATTAAACATGATTTATTTTTATTTTTTTATTTTTTGCATCTTTTTTTGTTTGTTTAGCAAAAAATAAAACTCCGAGCTGTAACTAAATACCACCAAAAGAAAGCTCTATTTGTGGGAAAAAAATGATAAAAATTATTTCTTGATCATACATCACGGGACACAGGAGCTTCATTACATAGTGGGTTATATAGGCACCTCTGGTGATTGGACACTGGTTGACCCTAATTAAGGAGAATTCCTCCCCTATATAACCCCTCCCATCCGGGAGGCACCTCAGTTTTTTCGCCAGTGTCTGGTCGATGGTCACGTAAAACTTAGCTCTATGCGGGTCCCGGCGAGGGCCGAAGGGCTACAACAAACCGGATCCATACCTCGGGCCGATATTTGACTCCCAAGATGGTATGGTACCCGGGCCTCGTTTGCCGAAGACACGAGGTTTTGCCTGTAAGTCCTCTCCATTGGAAGACTGGACTCTGGGACAACCAGACTTGGGGTACTGTTGACTCAGGGCGCCCGTAAGTTTCTGGCAGAGTTTTTTACAAGGCCCAGGTAGGAGGATCTTTTCGTAAGAACCCCAGATACGCCTGAAGGTTGGCTAACAATACCCGCCGTGATGGGTGAAGGCTGGAATTGGTCTGAACACAGCAATTCCTGCGGCGGGGAACAGGTAGGGGAAGTCATCCTATATATTTAATATATGAATGGATTTCTTCACTGTGAGTAGTTGTATGTCTTACCTGGTTTCCACCACTAGATGGAGTAAGAGCAGCCTGATGCATACTTACATGCCTTTCAATACTAACACGCTCAGTGAAGTGCCTGGTTCTCCAGCTCTCACGTCTCCTTGCAGTCCCTGCCACAATAAAGGTAAAAAAGGGGTCCCACGCAGATCAGGGGGTCCCAGGTTACTCCTTTTGGGTTCCCCTTCCCCCCCCCGGATCCCGCGGTCCTCGTGCACGCGCGCGGGCGCGTGCACGCACGCCGGGCGCGCTCCCGGCCTATTGGGGAAAGGGGGGGGGTGTGGTTGCCAGCTGTGCACAATCAGGTGCTCTATGCTGTAATGCAGGCGCCAAAACGGCCGATTTAAAAGCCCAGAGCGTCAGGGGACTGTAAGGTGAGGCACAGGAGCTGTAGGCTGTAAGCATCCGTGGGATTGGATCCAGGCAAACCCTAAGACACCTACTCGGCATCATATTGTGCAGTTAAGCTAATATTGATTTATTGTGAGACTTTAAGCACAAATAAGTGATTGCATTTTACATTAGTAACTCTGCTTTGTAGCTCAGTACTATGTCTCCTCGTAAGAGGGTTTCAGGGGCAGGTAACAAAAGCACTGGCAGGTCACCGCCTAGGTCCATTTCAAAAGTGCATGCAGATTACCATCCCCCTCTGCAAGAGTGGAGCCTGCATCTCAAGACGAGTCAGTGCCCCTTTCAGGCTTTGCAGCCTCTCCTAATGTCGCAGCCCCGGTATATGTCACTGAGGACTCCCTTAGGGCTACATTGGAGAGTTTTGAAGGGAGGATAATGAATTTTATTTCTGCTTCCCTAAAAGATAGCAGAAAAAGGGGTAGATCCCCTCCCTCTGCTGAAATCCCTCTCTCAGACAGTTGCTCTGAAAATGAGGAGAGATCCCTATCTTTAGAAAGGGATCATGAGCAGTCGGATCAGTCAGAGGATGAGGAGTTAGTCCCCTCCTCCCAGGCACTCAGAAAGCAGGTGCAGTATTATACTGAATTGGTGCGTACCACATTCAGAATGCCTGCTACTGAAGTCGCTACATCCTCTGTCTCTTCCCTGGGAGTCAGGAAAGCCCCACAGACTGCCTGTTCCTTTCCAATTCATCCTTTAATGGCTGACTTGATGTATAAGGACTGGGGACATCCCGATAAACTGTTTTCTCCTCCCAAGAGGTTTTCTATGTATTATCCCGTGGAGGAAAGTTTCACCAAGAAATGGGGGGCCCCATCTGTTGATGCGGCTATCTCTTGTGTGAATAAAAACCTAACTTGTCCTTTGGATAATGCGCAGGTATTTAAGGATCCAGCTGACAAAAGGCTGGAAACCTTGTTAAAAGCCTCCTTTTCCATGGCCGGCGCTGTGGTGCAACCTACAGTCGCAGCCGTGGGGTTGTGTCAGTTCCTTAAGGAACAGGTTAAACAGATGTTTGAACTCCTTCCCAATGAGGAAGTAGAGAAATATGCAGAAATGCCTCACATCTTATGTTTCATAATTGATGCGATTTTGGATTCTGTCCAACAAGCATCACGTTTGTCCCTCATGTTGGTACACATACGAAGGGCTCTATGGCTAAAGAATTGGGCTGCTGAGATGTCATGCAAAAGCATTTGGCTGGGTTCCCGTTTAAAGGGGAACGGTTGTTTGGAGAGGAATTAGATAAATTCGTCCAAAATATTTCGGGAGGTAAATCTACACTCCTTCCAGTCAAGAAGAGTAAACGTCCTTCATTCAGGCGTACTCTTTCTCCCGAAGCATCAAGCTCTAAACAGTGGCGACGGCCTTCCCAGCCCTCCTCGGCTGGAAAGCCTCAGGGCTGAGCCCAGGGACAGAAAAAGACTTGGGGGCGGAAGCCTGCCAAGCAAACCTCCAAGACCTCCTTGTGAAGGGGCGCCCCCGCTCGGCCGAGTGGGGGGAAGGCTCCTGCAGTTTGCAGGCGCCTGGCGGGAGGAGATTCAGGACAGATGGGTGATCTCTTCAGTGTCTCTGGGCTACAGGCTAGAGTTTCAGGAGATTCCACCTTCTCGTTTTCTAAGGTCAAGGATCCCCAGGGATCCGATAAAGCAGAAACCGCTATTTGTGGCCTTAGATCAATTACTATCCCAGGGTGTGATAGTAGAAGTGAGCCCGAAAGATCAGGGTTCAGGTTTTTATTCGAATCTCTTCACCGTTCCAAAACCAAGCGGAAGTGTCAGACCTATCTTGGATCTGAGAGACTTAAACCGGTTTCTACACATCCAGACCTTCCGGATGCAGTCAATACGCACTGTGCTCTCCTCCCTACAAGGAGGAGAATTCATGGCATCAATAGATATCAGAGACGCATATCTTCATGTGCCAATATTTCCCGCACACCAGAAGTTTCTGAGGTTCGCGGCAGAGCAGCGCCATTTTCAATTTGTGGCCCTGCCGTTTGGCCTAGCCACGGCCCCCCGAGTCTTCACGAAGATTCTGGACCCGCTCTTAGCAATCTTAAGAGTTCAGGGCATAGCCGTCATGGCTTACCTAGACGACTTACTTCTCGTAGAGAGAACTGCAACATGCCTAAGTCGCAGCGTCACCAAAACGCTAGAACATCTGGGCCACCTAGGTTGGCTTATAAACCTAGAAAAGTCATCTTTACAACCGACCACCAGGTTGGATTACCTGGGTCTGATTATCGACACCGCTCAAGGCAGGGTGTTCCTTCCAAAGCCAAAGGCCTTGGCCATTGGAGATCTGGTGCGCCTGATTCTGGGCAGAAGATCTTCCTCCATTCGGTTGTGCATGAGACTGTTGGGAAAAATGGTCGCCTCTTTCGAGGCCGTTCCATTCGCCCAGTTCCACCCAAGGCCCTGCAAGGATGCATCCTTGCGATTTGGAACAGGAAGCCCCAATCCCTGGATCTTCCTATGCGTTTATCCCCCCGGGCACGCAAGAGTCTTGTTTGGTGGTTACAAACCAGAAATTTGCTAAAGGGCAAAACATTTCTTCCCCTCTCATGGAAGATTGTCACAACGGATGCCAGCCTGACAGGCTGGGGACCCGTATTAGAGGGAACATGCTCGCAGGGAAAATGGTCTGCGACCGAAAGTCTGTTGCCCATAAATATCCTAGAGTTTCGGGCAGTTTACATGGCACTCAGAGAGTGGTCTCACAGACTGCGAGGCTTCCCGGTTCGGATTCAGTCCGACAATGCCACCGCGGTGGCTTATATCAATCACCAGGGCGGTACCAGAAGTCTGGTGGCCCAAAACGAGGTGAATCGCATACTTGTCTGGGCAGAAGAGCATGTTCCGTGCCTCTCTGCAGTCTTCATCCCAGGTGTGGAGAATTGGCAGGCGGATTATCTCAGCCGCCAGCAGTTGTGCCCAGGAGAATGGGCTCTGCACCCCGATGTGTTTCGAGACATATGTTACAAATGGGGCACTCCAGACGTGGATCTTTTTGCGTCCAGATTCAACAGGAAACTGGACAACTTTGTGTCAAGGACAAGAGATGCACTTGCTCAGGGGTCAGATGCTCTGACGGTTCCCTGGAATCAGTACAATCTGATCTATGCCTTCCCCCCGAACTCGCTACTGTCACGGTTCCTGGGAAGGGTCAAGAGGGAGGCGAAGTCGGTCCTTCTAGTGGCCCCGGCTTGGCCCAGGCGACCATGGTTCGCAGAAATCATGAAGCTAGCAGTGGGCAGGCCATGGACCCCCCCCCTCCGGCCGGATCTGCTCTCGCAGGGCCCAATTTACCATCCTGCTTTACGCAGTCTGAATTTGACGGTCTGGCTGCTGAGACCCACATTTTAAAAGACCGTGGTCTTTCGGGGCCAGTCCTTTCCACTCTGGTCAATGCCAGAAAGCCGGCCTCCAGGCGTATCTATTACAAGATCTGGAGGGCATATGTTTCCTGGTGTGAACCCAGGAGATGGCATCCCAGAAGGTATGTCATTAACAGAATCTTGGCCTTTCTCCAATCAGGCCTTGAATTGAATCTGGCCATAAGCACCATCAAGGTGCAGATTTCGGCCCTGTCGGTCTTTCTTCAAAGACCGCTTGCATCACATTCCCTGATACGGGCCTTTATCCAGGGGGCTATGCGGATGAGACCGCCAGTCAGACCTCCGGTATGCCCATGGGATCTGAATTTGGTTCTCTCGGCCTTAGTAGCCCAACCATTTGAACCTTTGCATCTTGCTTCGTTAGTCCTCTTGACAAAGAAGCTAGTCTTCCTAGTAGCCATATCCACGGCTAGAAGGGTATCAGAATTGGCAGCTCTTTCTTGTAAAGAGCCCTATTTAATTATCCATAAGGACCGGGTGGTTATGCGTCCCAACAGGTCCTTTCTACCTAAGGTGGTTTCAGGTTTTCATCTGAATCAAGATATAATCCTACCATCCTTTTTTTCCAAATCCTCAGTCCATAGAGGAAGAATCCTTACACACTTTAGATGTGGTTAGAGCAATCAGTCTTTATCTTCAAGCAACTGCTCAGATAAGAAAAACTGACTGCTTATTTATTCTGCCAGAAGGCCCTAGAAGGGGTCAGGCAGCGTCAAAGTCCACTCTCTCGAGATGGATTAGACAGGTTATTTCTCAGGCCTATAGCTTAAAGGGGAAGATTCCTCCTTTTCAGGTGAAAGCGCACTCTA
This sequence comes from Lithobates pipiens, assembly GCF_037356315.1. Classification (NCBI taxonomy): domain Eukaryota; kingdom Metazoa; phylum Chordata; class Amphibia; order Anura; family Ranidae; genus Lithobates; species Lithobates pipiens. The sequence continues at coordinate 13,233,888 of NW_027507789.1, forward strand.
CTAGGGCTATCAGTGCTTCTTGGGCAGTGCATCACCAGGCCTCCCTGGCTCAGATCTGTAAGGCTGCGACTTGGTCATCAATCCACACATTCACCAGATTCTATCAGGTGGATGTCAGAGGGCAAGAGGATATCGCCTTCGGGCGCAGTGTACTGCAGGCTGCAGTTTAGGTCCTCAGGTCCCTGGCGGTCTATGCTTATGATCTGTGTCTCCCTCCCCTCAACCTGAGCATTGCTTTGGGACATCCCACTATGTAATGAAGCTCCTGTGTCCCGTGATGTATGATCAAGAAAATGGGATTTTTATATACAGCTTACCTGTAAAATCCTTTTCTTGAGAGTACATCACGGGACACAGGGCTCCCGCCCCTCTTGGGTTTTACGTGGTTCTTATTGCTTTGCTACAAAACTGAGGTGCCTCCCGGATGGGAGGGGTTATATAGGGGAGGAATTCTCCTTAATTAGGGTCAACCAGTGTCCAATCACCAGAGGTGCCTATATAACCCACTATGTAATGAAGCTCCTGTGTCCCGTGATGTACTCTCAAGAAAAGGATTTTACAGGTAAGCTGTATATAAAAATCCCATTATTTGGGTACAGTGTTGTATGCCCGCGCAATTGTCATTCAAAGTGCATCAGCGCTGAAAGCTGAAAATTGGTCTGGGCAGGAGGGGGGTGCCCAGTAAGCAAGTGGTTAAGCAGTCTCCGGGGAGTCGGGTCCGGCTGCAATATGAACGGATAATAGAAGTGATAGACGCTCCGCGCTATTTTCATACTTCCCTCTTCCCGGATACACTGTATGTGGCCGCCAACGCCTTCCACCATCCGAGGAACTTGTTACCGAGAGGTCAGAAATAAACCGATTTTCTGGTTTTTCGGTGACGGTTTATTGAGTTTTTCACAATACAAGTAAAACACACACAGCACAGGAAAGATACTAGAAGGTTCCATCGCCCAAAAAAGATTTCTTCCAACAAAGAACATGCGGTGCGGCTGATACAAAATATTCCGTCCTAATAGAGAAGAGATCCGTGGATTTCCAGTGGGACTTTAACCACTTCAATACCAGGGTGGGGGGGTGGGGGGGCACTTTCACCCCCTTCCTGCCCAGGCCAACTTTCAGCTTTCAGCTCTGTCGCTGTTTAAATGACAATTGCGCGGTCATGCCACGCTGTACCCATACAGAGTTTTTATCATTTTGTTCCCACAAATAGAGATTTCTTTTGGTGGTATTTGATCACCTCTGTGATTTTTATTTTTTTTACTAAACAAATAAAAAAAAGACCTAATATTTTGGGGGAAAAAATGTTTCTCTTTTGTTTCTGTTATAAAATGTAAAATATAAAAAGTTTTCTCCTTTACTGATGGGCACTGATAAGGCAGCACTGACAGGCACTGATAAGGTGGCACTGATGAGGTGGCACCAGTGAGGTGGCACTGATGAGCACTGATGATGGGCACTGATAGGCGGCACTCATGGGCACTGGTAGGCAGCACTGATGGGTACTTATGGGTGGCACTGATATGCAGCACTGATGGACATTTATAGGCGGGACTGATGGGCACTCATGAGTGGCACTGGTGGGCACTGATAGGTGACACTGATGGGCACTGAAAGGCTGCACTGATGGGTACTTATGGGTGGCACTGATAGGCGGCACTGCTGGGCACTGATAGTCAGTACTGCTGGACACTGATATGTGGCACTGATAGATGGCATTGACAGGCATCAGTGATGGCACTGGCAGGCATTGGGGATGGACACTGATTGGCAGCTGCCTGGGCATGGAGCAGGGGGCGGGCGCACGCATGAAGCGTCACTGGTTGCTGGGGAAACCCGCGGTCCCATGAAACTAGTGACGGCTGTTTTAGAAGGACACTCCACTGCGCCCCCCCCAACCACCAGTCTGAACCAGTGATACAAGGCAGGATGGATCCATGCGCCAAATTCTGACCCCACCATCTGAATGTCGCAGCTGAAATCCAGACTCATCAGACCAGGCAACATTTTTCCAATCTTCTATCGTCCAAGGGGAGACTGAGGAAATGCTTCCTCCTCCTCTTTTTACAAAGTTACAATGTACAGTCTGATCACTGGGGAGGTTACAATGTACAGTCTGATCACTGGGGGAGGGGAGACTGAGGAAATGCTTCCTCCTCCTTCTACAAAGTTACAATGTACAGTTTGATCACTGGGGGAGGGGAGACTGAGGAAATGTTTCCTTCTACAAAGTTACAATGTAGAGTCTGATCCCTGGGGGAGGGGAGACTGAGGAAATGCCTCCTCCTGTTTCTACAAAGTTACAATGTACAGTCTGATCACGGGGGGAGGGGAGACTGAGGAAATGCTTCCTCCTCCTCCTTCTACAAAGTTACAATGTACAGCAGGGATATGCAATTAGCGGAACTTCAGCTGTTGCAGAACTACAAGTCCCATGAGGCATAGCAAGACTCTTGACAGCCACAAACATGACACCCAGAGGCAGAGGCATGATGGGACTTGTAGTTTTGCAACAGCTGGAGGTCTGCTAATTGCATATCCCTGATGTACAGTCTGATCACTGGGGGAGGGGAGACTGAGGAAATGCTTCCTCCTCCTTCTACTAAGTTACAATGTACAGTCTGATCACTGGGGGAGGGGAGACTGAGGAAATGCTTCCTCCTCCTTCTACTAAGTTACAATGTACAGTCTGATCACTGGGGGAGGGGAGACTGAGGAAATGCTTCCTCCTCCTTCTACTATGTTACTTATGGCAGCACGCAGGTAAAGTCACCTGGTTGCATCCAGGATGGGAAATATGTGTGCCCTAGATTCAGGCTGTATGCAGACTTTTACAATTAGAGGGGAAGAGTTAATGAGCCCAGCTGAAGTAAGTGGGCTCATTAAGACCTCTACAAAAAACCCCAGCATGCTTAGGGAGATTCTCCATCCTGGAACCAGTTTTGTGTTGTATAGACTGGGGAGTGTGATATCTGTTCTGTGCGGTGAGTTAACGCCTGTGTGGCAAACCTCTACAACAGAGACAGGGACTGGTGCAGCACAAGGCTGCACTCAGTTGTTAGACAGGGAATCTAAGTGTGTAATTAGAGGTCAAGCTGACCAGGATTTATTTTCATGTTTTATTTTTGTTTGGCTGTTATATGTTTCACTGCATGTAGCATAAATAAACCGCATCTTTTGTTTTTTTGCACCTACAACGCTGTCTGATGTGCCTGATTTTGTGTTGTGAACCCATTCAGGGGGTCACACACACCCGCTGCCGAGCTAACCACCTCACATACAATGTACAGTCTGATCACCGGGGGAGGGGAGACTGACGAAATGCTTTCTCCTGCCTGCAGCAGACTGATGACATCATCTCAGCCTAGGCAGAGTCACTAAACTGGAGCTCAGGGATTTTATTGATAGGAGCCTTTCTGAAGAATGATATTGTTGCTGTCTTTGTACGGATTGTTCTTTGCACTTCTCTCTGCTCTGGGTGTTTGTAGTATTTGCTCGGTGTGGGTGGTGCAGGTCGGGGACGGGTTCACTATAAGGAACTCTTCTTCTATTGGTCTCTTCCCTTCTTTTTTTGGTCAATGAAGCCTGCATTGTGTACATGGCGGGGAGGGGGAGGGGGGGGGGGTCACTTACCTCCCAATCTACACCTAAAATCCAATCCCAGGAATAACTGACCTGCTCACAGCAAAGCTTCAAAGACCTCCATCCAGCCCTCCCCCCTCCCCCCTCCCGGCCTTCCTGCTGTTCTTTGCTGCGGGCAAATCCTCGGATTACTTTATCCGTGATCCCTCCTGCTGCTCCCCCCTCTCTGCGCAACTCCGAGCTTCAAACCAGAACCGGAACTTCCCCGGGACTTCTACAGGAACATCCAACTTTAATATTGGCGCAAATCAGCTCTTTTATTTTTTATTTTGTTATCTTGTTTTTTGTTTTGTTTTTTCAGCCTGTGGGATCATCAAACTTTTTTTATCATTTATTTTTACTATTATCTATTTTTTTTTTTATCAAAATGATCAGTTAATGTGTGTTCCCCTTTTAACAGCCGACAAGATTGCTCTTTGTATTTTTAACCTCCAGGGGGAAAAGTGACAGTTAGGGTGTGATTGGTGGATGCGGGCGGGGGGAGGGGCATGGACAAAAAATTGTGACACCTTTGTGAATTGCACAAATTAGTTTTTCTTATTTTATCGGTGAAACAGTTGCAAAGTGTTGAAAGTGATCCAAACCAAAGCGATGCAACACCTTTTCTATCTTTTCATTTATTTTTCACATAAACACATAATAATGTATTCAAGCAAAACTCTCTCAACTCTCTTCTTTTTTTTTAACTATTTGTAATCCTTATGCTGCAAGAATCAGTAAAGAGATAGGAAAGGAAATTATATTTACTTGGTTTAAACTTTCTTTTTTTTTAGATTTCTTGTTACTTCCTGGTTTCTGGTCTAGGCCACAATGACGTCATATATCCCAGGAGTCTTCAGGAGGGGAGGAGGGGCTTTCTCAGCTAAGTACACCCTCCTGCCTGCATGCCTGAGCTAAGGGAAGATGCAGGGCCAGATTAAAGCGGGAGTAAACACGCAGATGTTTTTTTTTTCTACCTGCAAAGGATTCATGTTGCTCTTGATGAGGCTAGAATGACATAGAAAATTGCGTGCGAGGTCCAGAGTCAGAGTTCATCGCTATTGGACCCATCCATTGATTGCGCAGTGAATGTCGGTGGGATATTTTTCCAACTTGTAGGTACCGCGTTTAGCTGCGTTTAGTTGCGTTTGGCGTCTGAAACGTGGAAATCTTCGGTGTCTGAACCCATTTTTTTTTTTGCTTTAGAAGAAACTCTGTTAAACGCAACTGCCTAAAAACTGCAATAAATGAGGCTGTGTACATGGTCACATAGGATTACATTGAATGAGTTCAGGGCAGTGGCATCGCTAGGTGGTGGCTTTTGGGGCTATAGCCCCGAATCTGGGGCCCATAGCCCCAAATCTCTGCAGGGGTCCCCAAAAGCAGGGTTGGCTCTCTGGGGACCCTGATGCAAGGGGGAGGCTCTCTGATGACCCTGATTTTAAGGGGGAGGCTCTCTGGGGACCCTGATTTAAGGGGGAGGCTCCCTGGGAACCCTAATGTAAGAGGGGCTCTCTTGGAACCCTTATGTAAGTGGGGGCTCTCTGGGTACCCTGATGCAAGGGGGAGGCTCTCTGGGGACCCTGATGTAAGGGGGGGCTCTCTAAGATAACATTGAATGAGTTCAGGGCAGTGGCGTCGCTAGGGGGAGGCTTTTGGGGCTATAGCCCAGAATCTGGGGCCTATATCCCCAAGTCTCTGCAGGGGTCCCCAAGAAGAGGGTTGGCTCTCTGGGAACCCTGATGTGAATGGGGGGCTCTCTGGGGACCCTGATGCAAGGGGGATGCTCTCTGATGACCCTGATTTTAAGGGGGAGGCTCTGTGGGGACCCTGATGTGAGTGGGGGGCTCTCTGGGGACCCTGATGCAAGGGGGATGCTCTCTGATGACCCTGATTTTAAGAGAGAGGCTCTCTGGGGACCCTGATTTAAGGGGGAGGCTCTCTGGGAACCCTAATGTAAGAGGGGCTCTCTGGGAACCCTTATGTAAGTGGAGGCTCTCTGGGGACCCTGATGCAAGGGGGGGCTCTCTGGGGACCCTGATTTTAAGGGGGAGGCTCTCTGGGGACCCTGATGTGAGTGGGGGGCTCTCTGGGGACCCTGATGCAAGGGGGAGGCTCTCTGGTGACCCTGATTTTAAGAGAGAGGCTCTCTGGGGACCCTGATTTAAGGGGGAGGCTCTCTGGGAATCCTAATGTAAGAGGGGCTCTCTGGGAACCCTTATGTAAGTGAAGGCTTTCTGGGGACCCTGATGCAAGGGGGGGGCTCTCTCTGGGGACCCTGATTTTAAGGGGGAGGCTCTCTGGGGACCCTGATTTAAGGGGAAGGCTCTCTGGGAACCCTAATGTAAGAGGGGCTCTCTTGGAACCCTTATGTAAGTGGGGGGCTCTCTGGGGACCCTGATGCAAGGGGGAGGCTCTCTGGGGACCCTGATGCAAGGGGGAGGCTCTCTGGGAACCCTAATGTAAGAGGGGCTCTCTTGGAACCCTTATGCAAGGGGGAGGCTCTCTGGGGACCCTGCTGTAAGGGTGAGGGGCTCTCTGGGGATATATATATATATATATATACACACACACACATATATTACTGTATATACATGTGTATGCCCGTCCAAGCGTATGACTTTCTTTACTACGCTGCTCTGGTCTCCAGCCCTGGATCTTTTGTAGACCGAGCACTGTCCCTGGTTCAGGGGCAGTTGAAAAAAGCATCCAACTGCCTCTGAACATACGTTTAGTAGCAACCCGTGTACATAGGGCCAAAGTCTTGCAGCTGTAATTGCAGTGAAAGGTGGTTCTACAAAGTATTGACTCCGGGGGGGCGCCATACAAATGTACCCCCCACACTTTTCACATATTTATTTGTAAAAAATGTTGAAAAGCATCTATCATTTTCCTTCCACTTCACTATTTACGTGCCACTGTGTGTTGGTCTATCACATAAAATCCCAATAAAATAAAAATACATTTATGTTTTTGGTTGTAACATGACAAAATGTGGAACATTTCAAGGGGCATGAATACTTTTTCTGGGCACTGTATGCATGGTAATGCATGGCAATTATAGCTGAACATGGGCCCAGTGAAAGGACACTATAGCTTTCTGTAATTATTCTGTCACTTTGCACTTAGCCGAGGCTTCCGCTCATACTTGGAGCGTACATTAAGTTAATTTAGGACTTATTAGAGATCTAAAGAATAAATGAAGGTCATTAAGACTTTTTTATCCCCTATCCAACTAGTGAGGCCCGAAGCGAGCGGAGAGAAAAGGAGCTAGCAGGGGGCCGGCATGACAGGAGTGAGAAGGGAGACATCAAGGGGATAAGGGAAATAGTGTAGACGTGGGGGGAGTAGTGTATCGGAGGAAAAGGAACCAGAGAAGGGGCTTTAGTTTATTTATTGGGTTAGGGGGTGCCCCAGGCAGGATTGCAGGTTGGAGCCGTGACACCTGTAGTCCTCCTCCCATTGGCCGACGTGGATCTGCTCTTGACCCAGCTCCGGACGGCCACCGCTACCAGGGGACCCTAGTGGCTTCACCGCCAGGTGGCCCCACTGCTGAGGGACCAGGCATCCGTCTCGGTGGCGGGGCCAGGATCTCCCACGTGTTCGGAGGTCTCGGCCTCCGGAGTATTTCTCCCCGGGAGCCTCCCCCCGAGCTTCGCGCCACGGCAGGAGCCCCGATCGGGACCAATCATGGCCCACCGGCGAAGCGTCAGCCGGCTTCCGCCGTGGTGGGGCCTGGACGGAATCCTCAGCATCGGTGCAGCTCGGTGGGCGGGGTTACGGGTGCGCTGGCACCATCTGCAGCATCCAGGCCCTCCTCGCCTGGGATGGGTGACACGGAGCAGTAGCAGTCGCCCAGTGAGCGGTCCAAGGGGGAGCTGTCTGGCTCTGAATTGGACGGTGCACAGGACCATCCAGCGCCAGCGAATTCTGGATTAGCGGCTGCGGGGACCCCCCTGGTCAGCCCGATAAGTCATCTTCCCATTCTATTTTGGCATTTAATACTACATTGTGTGGGTTGTTGGGAGTGGAAGCTGCGGGGAGTACGGGGGCCACGAGAATGGCACCACAGTCTACAGTTGTCTCAGCGGGGGATCCCCTACGCCTGCCTCTGTGGGGTCCAACGTGCAGTTACAGGCATTGCTGCGGGGGGATTGCGGGATTTGGTGCAGCAGGGAAAGGAAAGGAGTGCAGGCTCCACAGGTGTCAGCGTGGGTACCGCCGAGTGGTGGGTCAGCCGCGGACGGCACGGGGGTGGGGTCTAGTGTGCTGGCCCCCTCCCCCATCTCAGTTACCAAGGTGCCCCCGGCACCTGGGTCAGCGGGAATGGTGGCAGGGGAGAAGGCAGCACCGTCGCAGGAGAGTGCGGGTAAGACGGATTTGGTTCGTATTGTGGATGCGGCTAAATGCGAGGTGTATGTATGCTTTGAGGGGCCGCTGGGGGGCAAATCTGAAGCCGGAAGTCAGGGAGAAGGTGAGTACATGGAGATTTTTTTCTTTATTGCCCCTGGAAAAGTTTGACATGGATAGGGTTAAGCCCGACGATAGCAAGAAAGAGAATGAGGAAAAGCGGCGGTACAGGTTGATACCACACACGTTCTCTAACTGCCTGCAAGCGTTCGCCATTATGGCGAACATAATAGGGTGGGTGAGGCCTCCAGAGACTACGGTGGATCTGCGTGGCTACGGTATGATAAACAGTTCCGGCAGGATAGGGCCGTCCATCCGTCCTTGCACTGAGATCAGTAGGATATTAGCCTCTAGATTAGGTTTTTGTCTACGGCAAGGGTCCAGAACCACTTTTATCCTGGGGGGGTGGGGGCGATGGTTCAGCCTCCCCTGGACAACCGGTTGCCAAAAAACTGCTAGCAGTACAATGGGGGATCCTGAAAATCCTGAAAACCCTGTCATTGTTTTGGCCTCCAATCAGGTTGAGTTCCCTGGTGTGCCGGTGACATAGGCATGCGCCAGATTGGCTTGGGCACACCCCATGAGGACCTGATTCCCCCTGCTACTTGCAACCCAGCAATTCCCCCCCCCCTCCCCCCGTGTCTCCAGCCCTGCGGTGGATGTTTTTGGGATGGAGAGCGGGGGAAGGGGCCAGTAAATATGTTCAGTACCGATCACTCACTGTGTCCATTAATACTGAAGCATAGTGAACTGCTTCAGTTTGTGAATGAACAGGAAGCCACGCAGCACTGAGCACTTCCCATTCATCCACTGTCCAGTGCAGCTGAGGCTGCAGAGAAAGAGAGTGGGAAATCTATGCCCTCAGTCCCTTTCTCTTTCTCAAAAGGGAGACATCGGGGGTGTGTTCAGATCCCCGATATTTCACTAAAGCCCCCCGACTCATTAGAACATTGTAAAAAATAAATAAAAAATATTGTAAAAAAAAAAAAAAAGTTCACAAAAAAACTACTGACACCATCCACTGCCCTACTGACATCAGCCGGTGCCCTATTGACACCGTCAACTGCCCTACTGATGCCATCCACTGCTCTACTGACACTTCTACTGCTCTACTGACACCAACTTCAGCTCTACTGACACATCCACTGCCCTCCTGACATCAAACTCTCTCATACTGACCTGCCCACTGCCCTACTGATACCATCTATTACCCTACTGACGCCAACCTCGGCCCTGACACATCCACTGCCCAACTGACACCAAACTCTGTCACACTGACACCATCCACTGCCCTATTGACACCATCCACTGCCCTACTGACACCAAACTCTGTCATACTGACCTGTCCACTGCCCTACTGATACCATATATTGCCCTACTGACACCAACCTCATACCTACTGGCACCATCCACTGTTCTACTGACACATCCACTGCCCTACTGACACCAAACTCTGTCATACTGACCTGTCCACTTCCCTACTGATACCATATATTGTCCTACTGACGCCAACCCCTTCCCTACTGACAACGTCCTCTGCCCTATTGACACCAACCTCTGCCCTACTGACACATCCACTGCCCAACTGACACCAACCTCTGTCATACTGACCTGTCCACTGCCCTACTGACACCACACTCTGTCATGCTGACCTGTCCACTCCCCAACTGATACCATCTATTGCCCTACTGACGCCAACCTCTGCCCTACGGACACCGTCCACTGCTCTACTGACAAGAACCTCTGCCCTACTGACACCGTCCACTGCCCTACTGACACCGTCCACTGCCCTACTGATACCATCTATTGCCCTACTGATACCATCTATTGCCCTACTGATACCAACCTCTGCTCTACGGACACCGTCCACTGCTCTACTGACACGAACCTCTGCCCTACTGACACGAACCTCTGCCCTACTGACACCGTCCACTGCCCTACTGACACCGTCCACTGCCCTACTGATACCATCTATTGCCCTACTGATACCATCTACTGCCCTACTGATACCAACCTCTGCTCTACGGACATTGTCCACTGCTCTACTGACACGAACCTCTGCCCTACTGACACCGTCCACTGCCCTACTGACACCGTCCACTGCCCTACTGATACCATCTATTGCCCTACTGATACCATCTATTGCCCTACTGATACCATCTATTGCCCTACTGATACCAACCTCTGCTCTACTGACACCATTCATGTTTTAATACATTTCAAAAATGTTTGTTTACATTGATGTATAAGAGTGTGTGCCTCTATGTGTGTAGGTATGAATGAGCGTAGGGTACTGTAACCCTCAGGACCTTTTTTACCCCTTAAAGAACAGCAACCCCCCCCCCCTAATTTTGCCTTCCCTGATGACTGCTGTCAATGTATTTTACGGAAATGCTTAGATTTCGAAGCAGTCTTTTATTTTAAGCCAAATTTCAGGGAAAGAAAATGTCCGGCTCCTCTCATCCTTCGCATTACACAGTGATATCCAACGTTTCTATTAAATTGTTTCTTCCAAGAGAGACTTAAATGTCACATTTACTGGCACCACAGGCCGGCAATATACCGAATCATAAACAGCCAATATAGCCTACCGGCTGAGGCTTCCCTGCGACTAGATATGAGTCAAGGTGTCCATTTCAAATGTTCTTTCCACTCGCCAGAACTGCCGTAAACAATGGCTTGCTGAGAGGAAGACCGAGAGATAAAACAGTCCTGTTAGGCTCGCAGTCCTCCCATTGCCGACATCTGACAGGTATCTCCAGGAATTCATACTCCAATTGCTGGACTGCCAGAGATTACTGGCACAGTGCAGGGACTGTTGGCAGTTGCCCGTTGGCACAACGCTGCACATATGAAATCCACTAATTGGCTGAATGGGATCCCAGACAGCAGTTACACCGCAGCCCAACGCAGCCCCCTCAATGGAAGTGGAAGAGGAGATGAGAGCCCTCTGGGCATAGGATAGCCAATTCCATGTGCATCCTAAATATGGGAGAATGAAGCAAAGAGACCCTATCACCAGACAATTCATTTCAACAAAAAAAAAAAAAAACGATTATACGTGCATCTAACATACCCTATGTTGTCAAAAGTATAGGGATGCCTGCCTTTACATGAACTTTAATGGCATCCCAGTCCATAGGGATCAATATTGAGTTGGCTTCTGGGAAGGCCGTCCGCAAGGTTTAGGAGTGTGTCTATGGGAATGTTTGACCATTCTTCCAGAAGAGCATTTGTGAGGTCGGGCACTGATGGACGAGAAGGCCTGCCTCGCAGTCTCCTCTCTAATTCATCCCAAAAGTGTTCTATCGGGTTGAGGTCAGGGCTCTGTGCAGGCCAGTCAAGTTCCTCCACCCCGAACTCGCTCATCCATGTCTTTGTGGGCCTTGCTTTGTGTACTGGTGCGCAGTCATGTTGAAACAGGAAGGGGCCGTCCCCAAACTGTTCCCACAAAGTTGGGAGCATGAAATTGTCCAAAATGTCTTGGTATGCTGATGCTTAGGAGTCCTCTTCACTGGAACTAAGGGGCCAAGCCCAACCCCTGAAAAAAAAAACCCACATCATAATCCCCCCTCCACCAAATGATTTGGACCAGTGCACAAAGCAATGTCCATAAAGACATGGATGAGTGAGTTTGGGGTGGAGGAACCTCAGCACCTTTAGGATGAATTAGAGCGAAGCCTGCGAGCAAGGCCTTCTCATCCAACATCAGTGCCCGGCCTCACAAATGCGCTTCTGGAAGAATGGTCAAACATTCCCATACAGACACTCCTAAACCTTGCGGACGGCCTTCCCAATATAGTTGAAGCTGTTATAGCTGCATAGGGTGGGCCAACTCACTATTGAACCCTATGGACTAAGACTTCAATGCCATTAAAGTTCATGTGTGTGTAAAGGCAGGTGTCCCAATACTACACAAAATAGATATGATTTACATCTGTCACTCAAGTGACGCTCTATGGAATTGCCCTTCACTCCTCTCTGGCAGCTACATAAAAGATCACACGTTGCAGATTGTCACTTGCCATGTCACCTGTCACCAGATGCAGATTGTCACTTGCCACGTCCCATGCCACGCGTTGCAGATTGTCACTTGCCACGTCACTTGTCACCAGATGCAGATTGTCACTTGCCACGTCACCTGTCACCAGATGCAGATTGTCACTTGCCACGTCACCTGTCACCAGATGCAGATTGTCACTTGCCACGTCACTTGTCACCAGATGCAGATTGTCATTTGCCACGTCACTTGTCACCAGATGCAGATTGTCATTTGCCACGTCACTTGTCACCAGATGCAGATTGTCACTTGCCACGTCACTTGTCACCAGATGCAGATTGTCACTTGCCACGTCATCTGTCACCAAATGCAGATTGTCACTTGCCACATGTTTCAGATTGTCACTTGCCACGTCCCATGCCACATGATGTGGATTGTCACTTGCCACGTCCCATGCCACACGATGTGGATTGTCACTTTCCACGTCCCATGCCACACAATGTGGATTGTCACTTGCCATGTCCCATGCCACACAATGCAGATTGTCTCTTGCTCTGTCCCAGGCAGATTACCAGTCAAGCAGCAGAGAGATGAAGTAATCTCTCTGCTGCCGCGGCTGCCTGCACCCTGCACAGTGAGGGCGGAACTGCAGGGATGCAGGGCTGGCGCCTGGCGATGAGAGATGATGTCATCTCTCTTCTCCCCTGCCCGCCGGCTCCCTGATTGGCCAGCAGCCGCTCACACACTGTCAGTGAGCCGAGCCACCCGCTGTCTCTCAACAGAGCCGCCCGTGCTCTCAGCTGTGGAGACGCCCTCCGGCTCTCTCACCCGCGGCGACACCTACCCGCCCCCACTCACATTCTCAGAGGGGGCAATTGTCCCGTAGCCCCCCCCCTGGATCCGCCCCTGGTGTGAAAGGGGCCTTATAGCCCTTGTACACACGGTTGGACATTCCGACGGAAAATGTCTGATCGGACAGGGTTGTCGGATAATCCGACCGTGTGTGGGCTCCATTGGACTGTTTCCGTCGGTATATCCGACGGACCAAATTTTCCAGCTTGGCCATAAAATTTTCCGACAACATGATCCGATCGGACATACTCCGATCATGTGTAGAGAATTCCAATCGAACAAAGTGCCACGCATGCTCAGATCAAATTCCTACACCAAAGCTATTGGCTACTAGAGTGAACGTACTCCCGTCGTAACAAAATAACGTCATCACGTTCTGAACGATCGGATTTTCCGACAACTTTGTCCGACCGTGTGAGTGTGTATGCAACAGTTTCGGACAAAATCCGTCGGAAAAAATCCGATGGATTTGGTTGTCAGAATGTCCGACCGTGTGTACAAGGGCTAAGATAGGTCCATACTACTCCAAACTGATATACAGCCCAACATACTGTATGTGGAAACTGCTACAGATTCTGGTGTCTCCAGTGAAGTGTCCTGGCAATTCTCCATCATAAAAACACACTGTAGACAATTATGCCCTTCCAACCTCATGGTAACACTTTGGTGAAGACCCTTTTCTGTACCAGCATGACTGTGCCTCCCCCCCCCCCCCCTTACAAATCCAGCTCCATAAAGACATTGTGGGACCAGTTTGGTATGGAGGAACTGAGTGTCCTGTACAGAGCCCTGACCTCAACCCTATTGACAGGGGCAGGCTGGGCCGGGGGGCAATTTCCCCCCAGGCCGCCCTAACTTATGTTGAAGGCGGCTGCTGCCCACTGACATTTTTTTCCTTCTCTAGGAAGCCGCGCTGGGGGTATGGCTGCGACGGCCGTCCGCTTTTGCTTTCTGGGAGTTGTAGTCTGCGCCCAAACACAGAGGAGACTACAACTGTAGTCTTGGATGTGGGGAGCGCCAGGGAGTCGAGACTCGTGGCTGGCTCAGTGCTGGCAGCAACTTTACCCCAGGACCAGGAAAATCACCCCCCCCCCCCCCCCAGGAGGACATGGCATGCAAGGACCTGAGATGCCAGGTTAGAGACCCTGACACCCCCAGCTGACCCCCACATCCCATCCCCCCCCTATACGCTGCATTTGCCCTGCTCCAGTGATCAGGCTGCATTGGGTGGACACTAGTTAGGCTGCATTTATGGACAATGATGAGGCTGCATTGATGGGCACTGATCAGGCAGCATTGATCAGGCTGCATTGATGGGCTCTGATGAGGCTGAGCTAATGGCCACTAGTGAGGCTGCATTGAAAAAACAGGTGGGCATGGATGGTGTGCTGAGTCGGTGGCTCAATGGGCCACTTGACTGGACTTGCCCCCCCCCCCCCCCCCCCAGGCCTAAGGCTGCCAGTCCTCCCCTGCCTATTGAACACTTTTGGGATAATTTGGAACGCCAGTTGTGAGCCAGGTCTTCTCATCCATCATCAGTTCTTGACTTCACAAATGGGCACACATTCCCTCAGACACCCTCCAAAATCCCGTGGACAGTTTTCCCAGAGGAGTAGGGCAAAGTGGAGACACCTCCATATGGTTCTGGAATGCGTGTGATGGTTTAGGTGTCCACCAACGTTTGTCCAAGCAGTCTAGGTGAAGTAGGCAGAAGATGGAGAAAAGAACTGTCAGAATTGAGGCGGAATATTCATTAGGAAAAGTAACTTTGTTATTGTTCATCTTTTTTGGTGATTTGCAGTTTTTCTCCAGAATAGTGATGGACGAACTTCCGACGGGACGTTTCGCGAACGCGAAACGCGAACGGACACAAACGTTCGCGAAAACGACCGTTCGCCGCGGGCTCCATTGACTTCAATGGGAGGCGAATTTCGCAAACCTTTAGGTCGAATTTGCGGCCACGGGGTAATTATTAGGGGGTAGCACGTAGTCCCACCACCTGGACAATAGCATAATACATGTATGAGGTGAATTTGGGATCGATAACTACAAGCATTTTTTTTTTATTTGGGAAATTGTTCTGACAATTCAGGACTATGGAGCTAATGAAGGCAATGGAGGAGAGGGAAGGTCAGGGACCAGGGTAGGCAAACAAGAGGGTGCAGGAGATACAGAGCACTGACAGCAGCACCGTAATACAGAGCACTGACATCAGCACCGTGACATACAGCGCTGACAGCAGCTCCGTGACATACAGCGCTGACAGCAGCTCCGTGACATACAGCGCTGACAGCAGCTCCGTGACATACAGCGCTGACAGCAGCTCCGTGACATACAGCGCTGACAGCAGCTCCGTGACATACAGCGCTGACAGCAGCACCGTGACATACAGCGCTGACAGCAGCTCCGTGACATACAGCGCTGACAGCAGCTCCGTGACATACAGCGCTGACAGCAGCTCCGTGACATACAGCACTGACAGCAGCTCCGTGACATACAGCGCTGACAGCAGCTCCGTGACATACAGCGCTGACAGCAGCACCGTGACATACAGCGCTGACAGCAGCTCCGTGACATACAGCGCTGACAGCAGCTCCGTGACATACAGCGCTGACAGCAGCTCCGTGACATACAGCACTGACAGCAGCTCCGTGACATACAGCGCTGACAGCAGCTCCGTGACATACAGCGCTGACAGCAGCACCGTGACATACAGCGCTGACAGCAGCTCCGTGACATACAGCGCTGACAGCAGCTCCGTGACATACAGCGCTGACAGCAGCTCCGTGACATACAGCGCTGACAGCAGCTCCGTGACATACAGCGCTGACAGCAGCTCCGTGACATACAGCGCTGACAGCAGCTCCGTGACATACAGCGCTGACAGCAGCTCCGTGACATACAGCGCTGACAGCAGCTCCGTGACATACAGCGCTGACAGCAGCACCGTAAGCAGCCCCAGGAGGAAGTCAGCACAGCACAGGGATGGTGTGATCCCCTCATAATAAGAACCCCCAGGAGGAAGTCAGCACAGCACAGGGATGGTGGGAGCCCCTCATAATAAGAACCCCCAGGAGGAAGTCAGCACAGCACAGGGATGGTGGGAGCCCCTCATAATAAGAACACCCAGGAGGAAGTCAGCACAGCACAGGGATGGTGGGAACCCCTCATAATAAGCAGCCCCAGTAGAAATATGACACCGCTCAACCTCTTCAAAGAGGAGGGTAGGGGCATATAGTACGGTGTGCTTTTTTGGGTCAGGGAAGTGAGCCAAATGAATTAAGAAGGTCTGTGTGCTTGATTCCAAAAATTGTTTATAGACATATACATGGTCTACTGATCACATGTGTTGAATTCCTCCGAGATCCATGCCTCATTCATTTTTAGAAATGTGAGGTAGTTAACACTGTGGTGAGCTAGGCGAGTACGCTTATCGGTCACAATCCCCCCTGCTGCGCTGAACGTCCTTTCGGACAGGACACTGGATGAGGGGCAAGCCAACAGTTCGATTGCAAATTGGGCAAGCTCTGGCCAGAGGTCAAGCCTGCCCACCCAGTAGTCTAGGGGTTCATCACTCCTCAGAGCGTCCACATCGGCCGTTAACCCAATGTAGTCGGACACCTGACGGTCTAGGCGTTCCCTGATGCTGGATCCGGATGACACCTGTCGATGGGTCGGCTGAAAGAATGACCTCATATCCGAAGTCACCAACACATCTTCAAACCGGCCTCTTCTTGCAGGCGCTGTTGGATTGGTACCCGCAAATCCTTCTCTGGGAGTGGGAATTGCTCCTCTGCCAGCGCACGCAAAAGCAGAATGCAGCATTTCTCGAAGCAAGGCCTGGAAGTGCTGCATTCTGACAGCCCTCTGCGACGGCGGTAACATTTCCGCCATTTTGTGTTTGTACCGGGGATCTAAGTACGTTGCCACCCAGTACTGGTCCTTGACCCTCATGCTTTTTATACGGGGGTCCCTATTAAAACACTGGAGCATGAAGGCCCCCATTTGCACTCAAGCGGAAGGTATGTGGTGGTGGTGGTGTTGTTGGTGGTAGTGTCTTTGGGGGTGCACATAGCAGAGAGTGAAGAAGAGGGTGCAGATCGAGAGGATGAGGAGGGTGCAGAAGAATAAGGCTGAGTGAGCCACTCAACCAAGTCTGGTGCGTCCTTTAAAGTAATTGAACGCACCTTCTGCAACTTCCCACTTTGGCTCAAGGCTGTTGCTCCTGCCCTACCCCTACCACCCCTGCGGAAGGGCCTGCCTCTTCCTCTGCCTGTCATTTTTTAAATCACCCTGTGACAAAACTCTTAGTCCCTATACCGCTGAAGGACTGCTGCAGTATAGGGCAGCGGTCAGCAGTAGTGCACGTCAACCCTATGTATTGTGGACCGATAGCGGTCCTTACAGAACAGCAGACTGTAACGCACTCAGGCCTATGTACCGTAGCACCCTATACCAAGTTACCAGTCCTTATAAGAACTTTTGTGGACCAAGCAGGTTGTGTGTTAGTGATTAGCAGACTGTACGTCAGTCCCTATACCAATGAAGGACTGCTGCAGTATAGGGCAGCGGTCAGCAGTAGTGCACGGCAACCCTATGTATTGTGGACCGATAGCGGTCCTTACAGAACAGCAGACTGTACTGCACTCAGGCCTATGTACCGTAGCACCCTATACCAAGTTACCAGTCCTTATAAAAACTTTTGTGGACCAAGCAGGTTGTGTGTTAGTGATTAGCAGACTGTACGTCAGTCCCTATACCAATGAAGGACTGCTGCAGTATAGGGCAGCGGTCAGCAGTAGTGCACGGCAACCCTATGTATTGTGGACCGATAGCGGTCCTTACAGAACAGCAGACTGTAACGCACTCAGGCCTATGTACCGTAGCACCCTATACCAAGTTACCAGTCCTTATAAGAACTTTTGTGGACCAAGCAGGTTGTGTGTTAGTGTTTAGCAGACTGTGCGTCAGTCCCTATACCGCTGAAGGACTGCTGCAGTATAGGGCAGCGGTCAGCAGTAGTGCACGGCAACCCTATGTATTGTGGACCGATAGCGGTCCTTACAGAACAGCAGACTGTAACGCACTCAGGCCTATGTACCGTAGCACCCTATACCAAGTTACCAGTCCTTATAAGAACTTTTGTGGACCAAGCAGGTTGTGTGTTAGTGATTAGCAGACTGTACGTCAGTCCCTATACCAATGAAGGACTGCTGCAGTATAGGGCAGCGGTCAGCAGTAGTGCACGGCAACCCTATGTATTGTGGACCGATAGCGGTCCTTACAGAACAGCAGACTGTACTGCACTCAGGCCTATGTACCGTAGCACCCTATACCAAGTTACCAGTCCTTATAAGAACTTTTGTGGACCAAGCAGGTTGTGTATTAGTGTTTAGCAGACTGTGCGTCAGTCCCTATACCGCTGAAGGACTGCTGCAGTATAGGGCAGCGGTCAGCAGTAGTGCACGGCAACCCTATGTATTGTGGACCGATAGCGGTCCTTACAGAACAGCAGACTGTACTGCACTCAGGCCTATGTACCGTAGCACCCTATACCAAGTTACCAGTCCTTATAAGAACTTTTGTGGACCAAGCAGGTTGTGTGTTAGTGATTAGCAGACTGTACGTCAGTCCCTATACCAATGAAGGACTGCTGCAGTATAGGGCAGCGGTCAGCAGTAGTGCACGGCAACCCTATGTATTGTGGACCGATAGCGGTCCTTACAGAACAGCAGACTGTACTGCACTCAGGCCTATGTACCGTAGCACCCTATACCAAGTTACCAGTCCTTATAAGAACTTTTGTGGACCAAGCAGGTTGTGTGTTAGTGATTAGCAGACTGTACGTCAGTCCCTATACCAATGAAGGACTGCTGCAGTATAGGGCAGCGGTCAGCAGTAGTGCACGGCAACCCTATGTATTGTGGACCGATAGCGGTCCTTACAGAACAGCAGACTGTAACGCACTCAGGCCTATGTACCGTAGCACCCTATACCAAGTTACCAGTCCTTATAAGAACTTTTGTGGACCAAGCAGGTTGTGTGTTAGTGATTAGCAGACTGTACGTCAGTCCCTATACCAATGAAGGACTGCTGCAGTATAGGGCAGCGGTCAGCAGTAGTGCACGGCAACCCTATGTATTGTGGACCGATAGCGGTCCTTACAGAACAGCAGACTGTACTGCACTCAGGCCTATGTACCGTAGCACCCTATACCAAGTTACCAGTCCTTATAAAAACTTTTGTGGACCAAGCAGGTTGTGTGTTAGTGATTAGCAGACTGTACGTCAGTCCCTATACCAATGAAGGACTGCTGCAGTATAGGGCAGCGGTCAGCAGTAGTGCACGGCAACCCTATGTATTGTGGACCGATAGCGGTCCTTACAGAACAGCAGACTGTACTGCACTCAGGCCTATGTACCGTAGCACCCTATACCAAGTTACCAGTCCTTATAAGAACTTTTGTGGACCAAGCAGGTTGTGTGTTAGTGTTTAGCAGACTGTGCGTCAGTCCCTATACCGCTGAAGGACTGCTGCAGTATAGGGCAGCGGTCAGCAGTAGTGCACGGCAACCCTATGTATTGTGGACCGATAGCGGTCCTTACAGAACAGCAGACTGTACTGCACTCAGGCCTATGTACCGTAGCACCCTATACCAAGTTACCAGTCCTTATAAGAACTTTTGTGGACCAAGCAGGTTGTGTGTTAGTGATTAGCAGACTGTACGTCAGTCCCTATACCAATGAAGGACTGCTGCAGTATAGGGCAGCGGTCAGCAGTAGTGCACGGCAACCCTATGTATTGTGGACCGATAGCGGTCCTTACAGAACAGCAGACTGTAACGCACTCAGGCCTATGTACCGTAGCACCCTATACCAAGTTACCAGTCCTTATAAGAACTTTTGTGGACCAAGCAGGTTGTGTGTTAGTGATTAGCAGACTGTACGTCAGTCCCTATACCAATGAAGGACTGCTGCAGTATAGGGCAGCGGTCAGCAGTGGTGCACGGCAACCCTATGTATTGTGGACCGATAGCGGTCCTTACAGAACAGCAGACTGTACTGCACTCAGGCCTATGTACCGTAGCACCCTATACCAAGTTACCAGTCCTTATAAGAACTTTTGTGGACCAAGCAGGTTGTGTGTTAGTGTTTAGCAGACTGTGCGTCAGTCCCTATACCGCTGAAGGACTGCTGCAGTATAGGGCAGCGGTCAGCAGTAGTGCACGGCAACCCTATGTATTGTGGACCGATAGCGGTCCTTACAGAACAGCAGACTGTAACGCACTCAGGCCTATGTACCGTAGCACCCTATACCAAGTTACCAGTCCTTATAAGAACTTTTGTGGACCAAGCAGGTTGTGTGTTAGTGATTAGCAGACTGTACGTCAGTCCCTATACCAATGAAGGACTGCTGCAGTATAGGGCAGCGGTCAGCAGTAGTGCACGGCAACCCTATGTATTGTGGACCGATAGCGGTCCTTACAGAACAGCAGACTGTAACGCACTCAGGCCTATGTACCGTAGCACCCTATACCAAGTTACCAGTCCTTATAAGAACTTTTGTGGACCAAGCAGGTTGTGTGTTAGTGATTAGCAGACTGTACGTCAGTCCCTATACCAATGAAGGACTGCTGCAGTATAGGGCAGCGGTCAGCAGTAGTGCACGGCAACCCTATGTATTGTGGACCGATAGCGGTCCTTACAGAACAGCAGACTGTAACGCACTCAGGCCTATGTACCGTAGCACCCTATACCAAGTTACCAGTCCTTATAAGAACTTTTGTGGACCAAGCAGGTTGTGTATTAGTGTTTAGCAGACTGTGCGTCAGTCCCTATACCGCTGAAGGACTGCTGCAGTATAGGGCAGCGGTCAGCAGTAGTGCACGGCAACCCTATCTATTGTGGACCGATAGCGGTCCTTACAGAACAGCAGACTGTACCGCACCCAAGCCTATGTACCGTAGCACCCTAGACAGACCAAGTTACCAGTCCTGATAAAGAGCTTTGTGGAACAAGTGAGTTGTGAATGATTAGCAGACTGCAGCAGAAGGGCAGCAGTCAAGTATAATATTCTTTCTATATTTGGAAGAAAGAATATTATACGTGTACAAGCCTATTACCGTACCACTGATACCAGTCCTGAAAAGAACCTTTGTGGAACTAATAGTAACAGCAAGTCTTTAAAATTATCCTCACTGCCTGACACACTGCTTCCTGCCTGTCCCTATACAAATTGGCAAAAAAGAGTAGGCTGGAACGATTAGCTGGAACAGCTCTTTTGTGGACCTGATAGTAACAGCTAATGATGATGATGATGATGATGATGAAGAAAGACTAATCTGGCTGAGCTGTCCCTAAAATAGCAGCATACAGCGCTCTGTCCCTTTATCTAAACTGACAAAAGAAACTCAGGCTGCTGACCTAACACCTATACCAGTCCTGAAAAGAACTTTTGTGTACCAAATAGCTAGCGTTTTCTCTGTCCCTACTCCACACAGGATCCTTTCCCTACAGTGACAGAAGAAAGAATGTAAAATGGCCACCGGATCGGGTGTATTTATAGGTTAGGGGGAATGTACAAGTGTCCATGAGCTGTCATGTCTCAATTGGTTGTCCTGTAACACATGATAAACGTGTCACGAAAGGTTAAAGTTCTTGTATACATTAAACACGTAAGTCCGCCGGGGCGAACGACGGAAAAAGGCGTTCGAACCCGCGGACGGCGAAAGTCGGAAATTCGCCGCGAAACGACCGCCGGGCGAACCGTTCGGCCATCACTACTCCAGAATGTCTTTTGAGAAAAAAAAAAAACTGGAAATAAATGTAAGGTTACTTTATTTCCCTTTGTATAAAAAGGATGAGCGTGCCACAAGTCTAGAATAAGTCCCATAAAAGACTTTATTTCTGCATTGATTGGAGTTTCTTTTTTAAAGTACTTGACTGTTACCATCGCCTTTTACGAAGGGATTTCAGCTCCGGCAGTCTGCTTACAGCTCGCAGACGATGGATGAGTTACGTTTTTAACAGGCGGAAGACAGAAGAATGACCGCTGTAGTTAGCGCAGAGCTGACAATTGCTGGATAACAAGCCCACCAAGGAAAAGACTGTCAGAGAAACAATATGTACCGACAGTCCCATAATCTTCATGTTCTGCTCTTACCTGTCCAGGAACCATCAATCATGACCAGCATGCATGCCCTGATGAAGGGGGATTTGTGAACCATCTGTTCCATGTGTACCCCGGTGTCATATCCTATATCCCATATAACGGATATATGTACCCTGGTGTCATAGCCTATATCCCATGTACCCAACGTGTACCCTGGTGTCATAGCCTATATCCCATGTACCCAACGTGTACCCTGGTGTCATAGCCTATATCCCATGTACCCAACGTGTACCCTGGTGTCATAGCCTATATCCCATGTACCCAACGTGTACCCTGGTGTCATAGCCTATATCCCATGTACCCAACGTGTACCCTGGTGTCAAATCCTATATCCCATGTAACTGATATGTACCCTGGTGTCATATTCTATATCCCATGTACCAAACGTGTACCCTGGTGTCATATCCTATATCCCATGTAACTGATATGTACCCTGGTGTCATATTCTATATCCCATGTACCAAACGTGTACCCTGGTGTCATATCCTATATCCCATGTAACTGATATGTACTCTGGTGTCATATTCTATATCCCATGTACCAAACGTGTACCCTGGTGTCATATCCTATATCCCATGTAACGGATATGTACCCTGGTGTCATATCCTATATCCCATGTAACTGATATGTACCCTGGTGTCATATCCTATATCCCATGTAACGGATATGTACCCTGGTGTCATATCCTATATCCCATGTAACTGATATGTACCCTGGTGTCATATTCTATATCCCATGTACCAAACGTGTACCCTGGTGTCATAGCCTATATCCCATGTATCCAACGTGTACCCTGGTGTCATAGCCTATATCCCATGTACCCAACGTGTACCCTGGTGTCATATCCTATATCCCATGTACCCAACGTGTACCCTGGTGTCATATCCTATATCCCATGTAACTGATATGTACCCTGGTGTCATATCCTATATCCCATGTAACGGATATGTACCCTGGTGTCATATCCTATATCCCATGTAACTGATATGTACCCTGGTGTCATATTCTATATCCCATGTACCAAACGTGTACCCTGGTGTCATAGCCTATATCCCATGTATCCAACGTGTACCCTGGTGTCATAGCCTATATCCCATGTACCCAACGTGTACCCTGGTGTCATATCCTATATCCCATGTACCCAACGTGTACCCTGGTGTCATATCCTATATCCCATGTACCCAACGTGTACCCTGGTGTCATATCCTATATACCATATACCTGATATGTACCCCGATGTCATAGCCTATATCCCGTGGATCCAATGTGTACCCTGGTGTAATATCCTATGTGGTTGGTGTGTACCCATGTCACATCCTATATCCCGTGTAACTATCCACTGTGTACCCTTGTGTCTTATCCTATATCCCATGTGACTGATGTGTACCTTAGTGTCTTATCCTATATTCCATATACCCAATATGTACCCCCATATCATATCCTAAATTCCATGTAACTGATATGTACGTTGGTGTCATATCCTATATCCCATATACCTGATATGCAGTGGCGTTACTAGGGTTGGTTTCAACCAATATGAAAAAAACTGGTGTCACCCCCGCCCCCCCCCCCCCTGCCAACTATAATCCCCCTTCAGTACAAACCACATTTTCTCAGTACAGACTCCCCCACTAAGTACAGACCCCCTTTCCTCAGTATAACCCCCCTCAGTATAACCCCACTCATTATGTACGGACCCCCCTCCATCAGTATAGACCTCCTCCCTCAGTGCAGACCCCCCTCCATCAACATGGACCCCCTTCATCAGCATAAACTCCCCTCAGTGCAGACCCCCCCATCAGAATAGACCCCCCCCTCAGTGTAGACCTCCCCATCAGCATAGACGCCCCCCAGTGCAGACACCCCTCCTCCATCAGCATAGACCCCCTTCAGTGCAGATCCCCCCTACTAAATACAGACTCCTTTTCCTCAGTATAATCCTCCCATTATGTACAGACCCCCCTCCATCACTATAGACCTCCTCCCTCAGTGCAGACCCCCCCTCCATCAACATGGACCCCCCTCCATTAGCATAGCCCTCCCCATCAGCATAAACCCCGCTCAGTGCAGACCCCCCCATCAGCATAGATACCCCCCCCCAGTGCAGACCCCCCTCCATCAGCATAGACCCCCCTCAGTGCAGACCCCCCCATCAGCATAGGCACCCCCCCAGTGCAGACCCCCCTTTCCATCAGCATAGAGCACCCTCAGTGCAGACCCCCCTGGGATAACATGGAGAATGCAGGGCTCAGGAATGGATAACGCAGAGAGTGCAGGGCTCAGGAGTGGATAAGAGTGCAGGGCTCAGGAGTATGTAATGCACAGTCCACTCCAGGGCTGGACTGGGACAGAAATTTGGCCCTGGACTTCATCCAGACCGGCCCACTAACATTTTGAGTGTCCCATCAGCACCCCCTTACATCAGAGTGTCCCTTTATCAGCTCCCTTAAATCAGAGTGTCCCATCCCCCGTTACATCAGAGTGTCCCATCCCCCGTTACATCAGAGTATCCCATCAGCAGTCACTTTACATCAGAGTGTCCCATCGGCAGTCCCCTTACATCAGAGTGTCCCATCGGCAGCCCCCTTACATCAGAGTGTCCCATCACCAGCCCCCTTACATCAGAGTGTCCCATCAGCACCCTCTTACATCAGAGTGTCCCATCAGCACCCCCTTACATCAGAGTGTCCCATCGGCAGCCCCCTTACATCAGAGTGTCCCATCGGCAGCCCCCTTACATCAGAGTGTCCCATCGGCAGCCCCCTTACATCAAAGTGTCCCATCAGCACCCTCTTACATCAGAGTGTCCCATCGGCACCCCCTTACATCAGAGTGTCCCATCAGCACCCCCTTACATCAGAGTGTCCCATCACCTGCCCCCTTACATCAGAGTGTCCCATCAGCACCCCCTTACATCAGAGTGTCCCATCAGCACCCCCCTTACATCAGAGTGTCCCATCAGCACCCCCTTACATCAGAGTGTCCCATCAGCACCCCCTTACATCAGAGTGTCCCATCAGCACCCCCTTACATCAGAGTGTCCCATCAGCACCCCCTTACATCAGAGTGTCCCATCAGCACCCCCTTACATCAGAGTGTCCCATCAGCACCCCCTTACATCAGAGTGTCCCATCAGCACCCCCTTACATCAGAGTGTCCCATCAGCACCCCCTTACATCAGAGTGTCCTATCACCAGCCCCCTTATATCAGAGTGGCCCACTGAGCCATTGGCCCACTGGAAAACTCCCGATAGTCCCGATGGCCAGTACATGCCTGGTCCACTCTACAGAGAATAACAGTACAAATTTCCTCCCCACCGAGCCCATATCCAACCCAGGGGACAGCTTCACCCTAACAACCCTAAGCCTTCCCTCCCAAACCATCTCCCCTAGTATAGAGCCCCCCCCCCCCAGCAAGGATCCCTTAGCAGAGACTTAACCCCCCCCCCCCATAAACTTCCCAGATTTCCCTCCAGCGCACACCAGCGTCACCGGCACAGACCCCTCAGTACAAGCCGACCATCGGCGACCAGTGGGGGCCGCATCCCACTAAGTACACCACCAGCACTGATACCTTTAAATAGTTTGTCTTATTTTCAGCTTAAACTCTAAAAAAAAAAAAGCGATCGGCCAAGCTAGAAAATTTTAGATTGTTTTGGATAGAATTATAAAGCCCACAGTGGACTCATTGAATTTTTTCCCTTGATCTTTTGCATTTCGGATCTAATCCGATACATTGTTAAAATAGGATTTTCACCAACATTGATTAGGTACATTGGAGACGACTGGATAAAAGCACGGAGTTAAGCTACAAAAGTAGATGTAAACCCAGACTGAATGACATTGTTTGCTTTGATACTCAAGGTATTGTGTTTCATAAAAAAATTCCTTTTTTTTTTTACAAGAAATACTTGTTTTCACCTTTTTACACCTACTTTATTGTGGGGGGGGGGGGGGGGGGGCTGAGGACACTGACGTGAAAGGAGGGGCAGGGGACTAAAGACATTAATGTGTAAGGGGGAACCGAATACTGTGATGTGAAAGAATTCAAGGGGCCAGAGGACTCTGATCAGAAGAAGGGGGGGGGGGGGTTCTGAGGATTCTGATAGGAAAGACGGGAGACTGAGAACTCTTATGTAAAGGGGAGGACTCTAATATGAAAGGGGGGGGGGCTGAGGATCCTGATGTGAAAGGGGAGGACTCTAATATGAAGGGGGGATTTAGGACTCTGATGTGAAAGGGAAGAATTCTAATATGAAAGGGGGGGGGACTGAGGACTCTGATGTGAAAGGGGAAGACTTAAATATGAAAGGGGGCCCTGAGGACTCTGATGAGAAGAGGGGAGGACCTGAGGATTATGATAGGAAAGAGGGGGGACTGAGGACTCTGATGTAAAGGGGGGGGGGCTCTAATATAAAAGGGGGAACTGAGGACTCTGATGTAAAGGGGGGGCTCTGATATAAAAGGAGGAACTGAGGACTCTGATGTGAGAGGGGAGGACTTGAATATGAAAGGGGGGGACTGAGGACCCTAATATGAAAGGGGAGGACTTTAATATGAAAGGGGGAGCTGCAGACCCTGATGTGAAAGGGGAGGACTCGAATATGAAAGAGGGGACTGAGGACCCTGATGTGAGAGGGGAGGACTCGAATATGAAAGGGTGGGACTGAGGACCCTGATGTGAAAAGAGAGGAGTCTCTAATATGAAAGGGGGAACTGAGGAATCTGATGTGCAAAAAGGAGAGGACTCTAGTATGAAAGGGGAAACTGAAGACTCTGATTTGAAAGGGAAGGGCTCTGATATAAAAGGGGAACTGAGGACTTTGATGTGAGAAGGGAGGACTCGAATATGAAAGGGGGGATTGAGGACCCTGGTGTGAAAAGGAAGGAGTCTCTTATATGAAAGGGGGGACTGAGGACCCTGATGTGAGAGGGGAGGAGTCTAATATGAAAGGGGGACTGAGGAATCTGATGTGCAAAAAGGAGAGGACTCTAGTATGAAAGAGGGGAACTGAGCACTCTGATTTGAAAGGAAGGGCTCTGATATAAAAGGGGAACTGAGGACCCTGATGTGAGAGGGGAGGACTCTAATATGAAAGGCAGGAACTGAGGACTCTGATTTGAAAGGGGAGGGCTCTGATATAAAAGGGGGGGACTGAGGACTCTGATGTGAGAGGGGGGGACTTGCATATGAAAGGGGGGACTGAGGACTCTGATGTGAAAGGGGAGGGCTCTAATATGAAAGGGGGGACTGAGGACTCTGATGTGAGAGGGGGACTTCTGAAGGGATGGGGGGACCCCATTGAAGACTGGGGTGCCTTGATATTTTCCATAAGGGTTGCTGTGAATATAAAGGGTAGACAAATGGCTCTTTAGCAATGAAATGATGGCATTCAGCCCTTTGCTCTTCCTGCGTACTTCGCCATCTGCATTGGCTTAGCGGGACCTCAGGCAGTAACACGGTTAAAGATAAGAACGCGGGAGGGCGTTATCAGGGAGCGAAATGCGTGGACATGTGCGTGTCGACTTCCCATCTGTCCGGTGATTGAGTGATGCCGGCTCCTGCCAGCTGCCAGTCCCTCCGTCTTCCATGCCCTGATTGCCGTGCCAGCCTTGTGGCAGTACCGTCAATCAATCACCGGCGCTCCTCCGTGGGCCTCGCCGCGATTGTTAGCGCCAAGGCCCGGGAAAAGAAAAAGAGAAGAGAGAAAAAAGGTTTTCATTTTCCTTTGTGCACGGCATGACCTTGCAGGGCAATCGCAACTCCATGCCAACTACCTTCCGCATTCCCCCCCTTCCCCGCTCGAGGGTTGCTTTGTTTGAATGTCGAACCTGCTGGCTGCCCGTAAGCAGCAGCGACCTTCGCGGTGACAACTCGGTTTTATGGTGTAATTAAAAGCGCAGGATGCCACTGGAAAAACAGAAGTCACGTGTAGCCGTGGCCTTTTCCGGATCCATTGTTGTTTCACAATTAGATGATAAATTGCAAATAAAATGCATTTCAACGCCGGAAAGGAAGGTGAAGGGTTAAATACAACGCGAGCGAAAAAAGCGAGATTCCATCGGGCTACATTTTATCTTCATTTATCATCTCTCCTGCCTGCAGAGATTGCTTATTGTCAGATAAAGCGGACCCGTCAGTAACTTTACAAGTCCGCAGGGAGACATTCCCCACATCGCAATATGCAGACACCGGATCATATTTACGGAAAAGTTCCACTTATTAAAAAAGAAAAAAGAAAAAACAGTGTTTATGGGGGACTCGGATTTGAAGGGGGGGACTCTGTCATGTGCTGTGATTGGGTTCTTCTCATGTAAAGGAGGAGCTCTGATGTGACCGGGGACTCTGTGGTGATGGGGGGGGGGGGGGGCTGATATATAGCAGTTACTTTGATATGATGGGGGCCTCTAACATGATGGGGTGGCTCTGATGTGAAGGGAAGGATGCTGTTGTTATGGAGTCTGGTGTGATGAGAAGACCTCTGATATGAAGAGGGGCTTCTGATGTGAAAGGGAGAGTCTGATGTAATGGGGGAATGTCTTATGGTATTGGGAACCTCTGATGTGATGGGGTGTCCTCTGATGTGAGGGGGGGGGGGGGTTCTGATGTGATGGGAGGGCTCTGATATGGTGGGAGGGCTCTGGTGTGATGGGAGGGCTCTGATGTGGCGTGAGGGACCTCTGATGTGAAGGGGGGGGGGGTCTCTGATGTGGTGGGGGACCTTTGATGTGAAGGGGGGGTCTCTGATGTGGTGGGGACCTCTGATGTGAAGGGGGGGGGGTCTCTGATGTGGTGGGGGACCTCTGATGTGAAGGGGGGGGGGTCTCTGATGTGGTGGGGGACCTCTGATCTGATGGAGAACCTTTGATGTGATGGGAGGGCTCTGATATGATGGGAGGGCTCTGATGTGATGGGAGGGCTCTGATGTGGCGTGAGGGACCTCTGATGTGAAGGGGGGGGGGGGTCTCTGATGTGGTGGGGGACCTCTGATGTGAAGGGGGGTCTCTGATGTGGTGGGGGACCTCTGATGTGAAGGGGGGGTCTCTGATGTGGTGGGGGACTACTGATGTGATTGGGAACCTCTGATGTGGTGAGAGGACCTCTGATGTGAAGAGGGGGACCACTGATATTATGGGAGGACCTCTATTGTGACGGGGACCTCTGATGAGATACTGGATCTCTGATGTGATAGGGGGACCTCTGATGTGATGGATTACCTCTGATGTTATGGGAGACCTCTGATGTGATGGGGGGGGGGCCTCTGATGTGATGGAGGACCTCTGATGTGATGGGGGGGGGGGGGACCTCTGATGTGATGGAGGACCTCTGATGTGATGGAGGACCTCTGATGTGATGGGAGACCTCGGATGTGATGGAGGACCTCTGATGTGATGGGGGGACCTCTGATGTGATGGAGGACCTCTGATGTGATGGGAGACCTCTGATGTGATGGAGGACCTCTGATGTGATGGAGGACCTCTGATGTGAAGAGGGGGACCACTGATATTATGGGAGGACCTCTATTGTGACGGGGACCTCTGATGAGATACTGGATCTCTGATGTGATAGGGGGACCTCTGATGTGATGGAGGATCTCTGATGTGATGGATTACCTCTGATGTTATGGGAGACCTCTGATGTGATGGGGGGGGGGGCCTCTGATGTGATGGAGGACCTCTGATGTGATGGGGGGGGGGGACCTCTGATGTGATGGAGGACCTCTGATGTGATGGAGGACCTCTGATGTGATGGGAGACCTCGGATGTGATGGAGGACCTCTGATGTGATGGGGGGACCTCTGATGTGATGGAGGACCTCTGATGTGATGGGAGACCTCTGATGTGATGGAGGACCTCTGATGTGATGGAGGACCTCTGATGTGATGGAGGACCTCTGATGTGATGGGAGGACCTCTGATGTGATGGGAGGACCTCTGATGTGATGGAGGACCTCTGATGTGATGGGAGGACCTCTGATGGGATGGAGGACCTCTGATGTGATAGGGGGACCTCTGATGTGATGGAGGACCTCTGATGTGATGGGGGGACCTCTGATGTGATGGAGGACCTCTGATGTGATGGGAAACCTCTGATGTTATAGGAGAGCTCTGATGTGATGGGGGGACCTCTGATGTGATGGAGGACCTCTGATGTGATGGGGGGACCTCTGATGTGATGGAGGGACCTCTGATGTGATGGGGGGACCTCTGATGTGATGGGGGGACCTCTGATGTTATAGGAGACCAATGATGTGATCGGAGACCTCTGATGTGATGGGAGGACCTCTGATGTGATGGGGGGGGGGCCTCTGATGTGATGGGGGATGCTCTGATGTGATAGGGGAAGGTCTGATGTGATGGGGGGAAGGTCTGATGTGATGGGGGAAGCTCTGATGTGATGGGGGAAGCTCTGATGTGATGGGGGGAAGGTCTGATGTGATGGGGGAAGCTCTGATGTGATGGGGGGAAGCTTTGATGTGATGGGGAAGCTCTGCTGTGATGGGGGGAAGGTCTGATGTGATGGGGGAAGCTCTGATGTGATGGGGGAAGGTCTGATGTGATGGGGGGAAGGTCTGATGTGATGGGGGGAAGGTCTGATGTGATGGGGGAAGGTCTGATGTGATGGGGGGGCCTCTGATGTACCGGTAAATGTAATTTCATGAAGCTGGCTGTGCACATTGTCTCAGGTTTTCCATTGATTGATAACATTTACGGTTTTAGATATTAGATTGGGGAAACCTCCAGATTTTTTCATCGTTTTAAAGAGGCTACAACTGAAAAAAGTCAATATAGGGCTCTGGAAATCTGCTAACAGGAACAATCAGAGTCTCTGTGTCACAATAAGTAAGTCGGTTTTTCAGGTCATCAATGGACTACGGAAGACGCCAAGGCTTCATTTCCCATCAGAACCTGAGGATTTATTTTGTTTATAATTGGGATTTCGGAAAAATTCCCCCCGAAGGATCTTCTCTGACCGCGCTCTTCTTCTTCTTCTTCGCGGTTTTGTATGCGCTCCCCTGCGGCACTCAGGAGGTTAACCCCCGGATTGGCCTCTTCTGTAACTTTCAGCGATTTAAGAATGAAAAATCAGGTCTTAAATCTCTGCCCAGGAAAGCCATTCAGCTGTCAGAGGCCTAATGTAAGATAGAAGGCACCTGCCTCAAACTCATCATCTTCTCTGGCTTTTAGCGGCCACGAGGATGTCACATCTGTCAACGTCTGGGAGGGGCCAGGCCCAACCACCTCCCCGCTTCCATAGTAAATCAGGGCTTTATTGCGAGAGACAAGACCTGGAATATGGGGGCTGTCATGGATGGCGAGGTTGATTCATACCTGTGCCACCATCCATGCGTTGCCGACTAGCGGGACTGAAAATCACATTACAGACCTATATTACTCTTTCCATTGTCGTATAAACAAATGCGTCATTGAGTGTGATACTTCCTCTATTCCCAGTAATAGTTCATATTTCAGAACGAGCTTTCGGGAGATCTGCACTTCAATGTACTGATACATGGAGGTATGAAGTGTATCTCTATATAGAATTAATTGAAAATCTGTGCATTCTAAATGATATTTAATAACCTTCCGTGTAAAATGTATATTTCCTGTCCTTTGCATTTCCCTAGTAAATACCTGTTGATCCCGCCAGTTCCCTCGTTTATAGATGTCATTTCCGGAGCTGGGCCGACAAAATGCTCCATTGGCAACTGGAAGCTCCTCCAGCAAATTATTCAGAGTAGTGTCATCTTCGGCTTCCTCTAATACACGTGTGGACTCATTCTGATGGAAGCTTTTTCTGCCTGAAAATCCTATCCTCTCCTCGAAACTTGTAGCTCCTTCCTTCCTCCCTTCAGCTGTTTCCCTACTTCCTTTGGCTCCTGAAACTCCTCTATTCAGCACCTCCAAAAGATCCACTCCTCTCTTCAGCCCCTGCAGTAATTTCCCTCCTCCCTTAGACCCCTGAAGCTCCTCTTCTCCTTCCTTCCTTCCTTCCTTCCTTCCTTCCTTCCTTCCTTCCTTCCTTCCTTCCTTCCTTCCTTCCTTCCTTCCTTCCTTCCTTCAGCCCTGTAGCTCAAAAACTCCTCTCATTATCCCCTGCAGGTTCTCCCTTCAACAGCTGTAACAGCTCTCCTCCTCCCTGCAGAACCACCTTTCCTCTCTTCGGTCCCTGAAGCTCTTCAATTTCTCCCTTTGGCCCCTGCAAACCCTCCCCTACTCCCTTTGGCCCCTGTAAAACCTCCCTCAGGAGCCAGCAGCAACTCTCCTACTCCCTTAGTTCCCGGTGTTCTGTCAAAAAGTGTCCGGCCATCGAATAGTCTCCACCCGTACTGCGCAGGCGCAGCACTTGCGCAGTACGGAGGAGAAGGAGACTCCGAAAGTCTCAGAAGAAGAGTCCAGGTTGAAGCCTCACCATCCAAGTGGACATAAGGTTGCACATAGTAACAGGGCCCCTCGTGGGCTCGCTTCGCTCGCCACTCTTCGGGCACGGCCTTGCTTTCCGGGGGCTATTTTTTATTCTAACTCTATTGCCGCGTACACACGAGCGAATTGTCCGGCGTACTTAGTCCGGCAAACAATCCAGCGGACTTTCTACCGAACGGACTTGGCCACGCACGGAAACACAGAAAGTCCGGCTAGCGCGATGACGTACAGCACGTACGACGGGACTAGAAAAAGGAAGTTCAATAGCCAGTAGCCAATAGCTTCCTTTTCGTACTTGCTTCTGAGCATGCGTCATTCTTAGTCCGCCGGACTAGCATACTGACGAACGTATTGCCCGCTGAAACCCAAGTCCGGCGGAAAGATTGGAGTGCAAAACGACTTTCTAAGTCCGCCGGACTTTACGCTGGAAAAGTCAGCTGAAGCCCACACACGATCGAATTGTCCGCTGAAATGCGTTTATGCGGACTAAGTACGCCGGACAATTCGCTCGTGTGTACGTGGCATAAGTCCACTTGGATGGTGGGGCTTTAACCTGGACTCACTGCACAGGCGCCGTTTATCTTTGGAGATGTCCGGCTTCTCCTTGTCCTCCGTACTGCGCAAGCGCAGTACAGGGCTGACACTATCCAATGGGGGACACTATTTGATACATCACCGGCAGCAACTTTGTTCTGCTTTAGGCCCCTACAGCTTCTCAGTTTCTCCTATTGGCCCCTGCAACCCCTCCCTCCTCCTTTTGGCTCCTGTAGAACCTCCCTTAGGAACCAGCAGCAGATACCCTCTAACAGAAATCATGAAATCAGGCCGAGAGAGTACAGTTAAATCACACTTGTTTAATACTAAAAGTAAAAAGAAGAAAAGGTAGTCAAAACATAGCCAAAGTTCAGTAACCGGAATGGATAGTCAGCCAAGCCAGAAGTCAGGGGACAGTGTAGTTGAACAGCAAGCAGGATCTGGAGCCAGAAGGGATGTCAGCAAAGCAAGTCTTGAACAGGATCACAGGAGATAGTTTCTGTTATGTTGACCAAGGCGAAGGCAGAGATCCTCTGGGCTGGACGGCTCAAGTACTGACGAGCAGGATATCATCAACAGCTGAGTAACTGTGGAGAGATAGGAGCTGGCAATTAGCTCTTTGGTCCCCACAGCTTCTCCCCTCCTCTCTTTAGTCCCTACAGCTTCTCCCCTCCTCCCTTTGGTCCCTGCAGCTTCTCCCCTCCTCCCTTTGGTCCCTGCAGCTTCTCCCCTCCTCTCTTTGGTCCCTGCAGATTCTCCACTCTTCCCTTTGGTCCCTGCAGCTTTTCCCCTCCTCCCTTTGTTCCCTACAGCTTTTCCCCTCCTCCCTTTGGTCCCTGAAGCTTCTCCCCACCTCCCTTTGATCCCTGCAGCTTCTCCCTTCCTCCCTTTGGTCCCTGCAGCTTCTCCCCTCCTCCCTTTGATCCCTGCAGCTTCTCCCTTCCTCCCTTTGGTCCCTGCAGCATCTCCCCTCCTCCCTTTGATCCCTGCAGCTTCTCCCTTCCTCCCTTTGGTCCCTGCAGCTTCTCCCTTCCTCCCTTTGATCCAAGCAGCTTCTCCCTTCCTCCCTTTGGTCCCTGCAGCTCTTCCTTCCCTCCCTTCAGCCCCTGCAACTCCCCATTGCTAGGATTAGGCGCCATTAGCCTGTAGTAAGGATTGTTGCCTGGAGGGTTTGCAGTCACATGAGAGCAAGTAGACACCATCAAAAAATGGTGGACTTCTGCATTTATCTGAGTGCAGTGGGATTTTTCATTGTGTATTTCCTTTCCATCTACTCTAAAGTGATATGAATTGTATTTTTCTAAAATAACAAACATATTATACTTACCTGCTCTGTAATGGTTTTGCAAAGAACAGCGCCCGATCCTCTTCTTCTCCTGTCTCCCACAGACACTTCTTTCACCTCTTTCACCAGTTTTTTTTAATTAGAGAATGCATTAAGGTAAAAAAAAAAAAAACATTAAAAGGGGTTGTAAACCCTCACGGTTTTTCACCTTAATGCATTCTCGTGCCTCATCTTTAGAAGAGGCTTCCTTCTGGGAGGACAGCCATGCAGACCAATTTGATGCAGTGTGCGGCATATGGTCTGAGCACTGACAGGCTGACCCCCCCACCCTTTCAACCTCTGCAGCAATGCTGGCAGCACTCATACGTCTATTTCCCAAAGACAACCTCTGGATATGACGCTGATCACGTGACCTCAACTTCTTTGGTGGACCATGGCGAGGCCTGTTCTGAGTGGAACCTGTCCTGTTATACCGCTGTATGGTCTTGGCCACTGTGCTGCAGCTCTGTTTCAGGGTCTTGGCAATCTTCTTATAGCCTAGGCCATCTTTATGTAGAGCAACAATTCTTTTTTTCAGATCCTCAGAGA
Organism: Lithobates pipiens; assembly: GCF_037356315.1. NCBI lineage: Eukaryota > Metazoa > Chordata > Amphibia > Anura > Ranidae > Lithobates > Lithobates pipiens. The sequence continues at coordinate 13,268,773 of NW_027507789.1, forward strand.
GTTCTTCGCCATGAGGTGCCATGTTGAACTTCCAGTGACCAGTATGAGAGAGTGAGAGCGAAAATGCCAAATTTAACACACCTGCTCCCCATTCACACCTGAGACCTTGTAACACTAATGAGTCACATGACACCGGGGATGGAAAATGGCTAATTGGACCCAATTTGGACATTTTCACTTAGGGGTGTACTGACTTTTGTTGCCAGCGGTTTAGACATTAATGGCTGTGTGTTGAGTTATTTTGAGGGGACGGCAAATTTACACTGTTATACAAGCTGTACACTCACTACTTTACATTGTAGCCAAGCGTAATTTCTTCAGTGTTGTCACATGAAAAGATAGAAGAAAAGATTTACAAAAATGTGAGGGGTGTACTTTTGTGAGATGCTGCATATTAATGTACATTTCTACTACATAGAGATACATGGAGATCTGCAGGTGATGACTTTCTACTCTGCGCACAGCCTGTGTGTCATACCCTCGGGTAATTCTCTATGAAACCTTTCTGTATTATTAAACATTTTCTGCCACAATGCCGCCTGCTATCCGATGTTACATGTCAGTCATACGCAAGAGCAGCATTCGATTTTGGAACAGTTTTATCTGTATGCATAGCCCCCCAACTATCCCTGATTTTGAGGGACCGCGCAATTGTCATTCAAAGTCTGACAGCGCTGAAAGCTGAAAATTGGCCTGGGCAGGAAGGGGGTGGAAGTACCCAGTACTGAAGGGGTTAAAGAAATCATTTTGCTTTTGGTCCATTTTTCTCTGGGGCAGTTCCCTGCTCCCTCCTGCCATATGTTTGATCTAATAGCCTAGAAAATGCCCATTACCATTTTCCTTACCATTCACTCCCATTGACTGCGGCTCATCCTTCATTAGGACCGTCTACAAGTATCATTTGATTTAGTACAGAGCCAAGTTCTGAGACAAGGTTTAAATCTACTATTCTGAACCCTCAACAATTCGCTGTTGGTTCCATTGTAGCATTTAATAAAAAAAAAAAATCCAAGTTCTAAGACAAGGTTTAAATCTATTCTGATCCCCCAACAATCTTCTGTTGGTTCCATTGTAGCATTTAATAAAAAATCCCCAAAAAATCCAAGTTCTAAGACAAGGTTTAAATCTATTCTGATCACTCAACAATCTGCTGTTGGTTCCATTGTAGCATTTAATAAAAAATAAATCCAAGTTCTAAGACAAGGTTTAAATCTATTCTGATCACTCAGCAACCCGCTGTTGGTTCTATTGTAGCATTTAATAGAAAATTAAAAAAAATCCAAGTTCTAAGACAAGGTTTAAATCTATTCTGATCCCTCAAAAATATGCTGTTGGTTCCATTGTAGCATTTAATAAAAAATCCCAAAAAAATCCAAGTTCTAAGACAAGGTTTAAATCTATTCTGATCACTCAACAATCTGCTGTTGGTTCCATTGTAGCATTTGATAAAAAGTTTTAAAAAATCCAAATTCTAAGACAAGGTTTAAATCTATTCTGATCCCTCAACAACCCGCTGTTGGTTCCATTGTAGCATTTAATAAAAAATAAATCCAAGTTCTAAGACAAGGTTTAAATCTATTCTGATCACTCAGCAACCCGCTGTTGGTTCTATTGTAGCATTTAATAGAAAATTTAAAAAAATCCAAGTTCTAAGACAAGGTTTAAATCTATTCTGATCCCTCAAAAATATGCTGTTGGTTCCATTGTAGCATTTAATAAAAAATAAAAATAAAAAAAAATCCAAGTTCTAAGACAAGGTTTAAATTTATTCTTGTCCCTCAACAATCCACTGTTGGTTCCATTGTAGCATTTAATAACCAAAAAAAAAAAAAAAAAAAATCCAAATTCTAAGACAAGGTTTAAATATATTCTGATGCCTCAACAACACGCTGTTGGTTCCATTGTAGCATTTAATAACAAAAAAAAATCCAAATTCTAAGACAAGGTTTAAATCTATTCTGATCCCTCAACAACATGTTGTTGGTTCCATTGTAGCATTTAATAAAGAAAAAAAAAAAAAAAATCCAAGTTCTAAGACAAGGTTTAAATCTATTCTGATCCCCCAACAATCTTCTGTTGGTTCCATTGTAGCATTTAATAAAAAAAAAAAAATCCAAATTCTAAGACAAGGTTTAAAACTATTCTGATCCCCCAACAATCTTCTGTTGGTTCCATTGTAGCATTTAATAAAAAAAAAAAAAAAAAAATCCAAGTTCTAAGACAAAGCTTAAATCTATTCCGGATATAGACCTGAACTGTTTCATAGCCAACCCATAGTTTGTTCTGGTTTCTTTCCTTTTAAGGGGGTTCCCACATTATTGTAAGTTACGCCCCTTAATCAGTTTTATTTTATTTATTTCTATCTTTCAATCTTTAAACCTTGACATTATGGTGTATGGTGTTGTAGGTGTTGAGTAATGGCATTTTGGACCATTGCATTCTAGAACACACTAATCTTGTTCATTTGGTTTTTTTCCGTGATAGGTTTTGATTATGCGTATGTTTGGGTCATATCTTCCTCTTCTGTTCCTCCTCTATGTGATGCATGTATTTTTCCCATGCACATTTATACATGTATATGCATTAGTATATATGCATGCACTTTTTGATGTATAGCTCTACAGATATGAGCATTGATGGTTATGTTTCTGGGTCTCCAACCCCCCTGTTTTTTTATATAGATATTTCTGTTAAAAAAAAAATTTTCGGCCATTAAGTGCCACACCTTTATTTCTGCCTTCCGTTTGCTACTCTAAGTTCACATGGTATGGAGAGAAATATACGGTTTTTATGTGCAGAGAAAGGAAATACCAGTCTGCATATAAATAATAATAATTTTTTGCACGTATAGTGTAAGTGTATAATGCAGATTCTGCACGGTGTGGACGAAAATGTCCATTGTGAAGAATTTAGTTGTGTCTTTTACAATATGATGCAAATATTGACTAACCTGCAGTTGGTGAGGATTATTGCTTAATAGCTGTCCTGTATTGTGTCGCATATAGTTCTCTTTTTAATTAATCATCACTTTTTAAAGAAATCCCCTTAGTCGTAATGAGGAAACAATTTTTTGGTAATTACTTCTAGAAGGTGTTTGTTTAACATGTACTAACATCTTTATTGCATAATAGGTTAACTGTATTGAGATAGATATAAGTTTTCCTTTTAAACATTCCTGGAATACTGAACCCTTTTAAGGTTATTCTTAAAATGACCGGTAATTTACTTAGTTAAATTATTCAGTTTTATAAAACTTTTATAAAACAACCAAGGGCCTTTATAGTTTATAAGAAAGGTGTAGTAAAATTGGTGCTGTATTCCCCCTTGGGATAGATCACCCTTTGGGTCGACAGACCTGAATGGTGTTCTAATATGATAAATTGCATTTGACTTTGACACGGTTTTCTTTTACTCTTTTACTCATTACCATATATGAGTTGGCCAAATCTATTTTTATTTTTATTTTTATTTTTATTTTGGAGTGCATGGAATAGGCTCCAGTATTCCTTTGAAACTGTAGGAGCGAACGTTTTTTATTAGGTCGGATCGGGAATATGCACCGGGCCCGTTCGCTCTCCAGGGGGGTAAGAATGTTCTCCTGTATGAGCTTACTGCCATTTGTGTGAAAAGATTGCTTGCTCGCTCGTATACTAGGTTTTCTCCGCTGGTGCCTGATTGGACCTTGTACCTGAGCAATGGCCAATTAGATCATCTGGAATTTTTTCTATATAACGTATGGGACGTGGTAGCGTAGCACCGCCGCTGAAGATGTCTATGACGAAACGCGTCCGACGGAGCTACGCTTTTACGTCACTTCCGGGTTGCCGTCGGTGTTTGGTACGCAGGTGGAGCGCAAACCGCGTATCCATCATACGGTTCCCGAGGAAGAATTGTGCTTTGGTTTTGAACACTACGGAAAAGGCTCTATCCCAGGGGGAACACAGCTGAGATCCATCACCTCTATAGGGAGGTTTGTTCTGGTTTCCCCTAGATTGTGACTATACTTTACGTTTGTGTTCTTAGCAATATTATATATTTTTTATGGTATTTTCTGGGGTCAATCCGGAATTTTTTGGGGAGATTATTACACCAACCCCCTGATGAACTGTGGTCTCACAATATAACTCACTTTATGAGAGTTGTGGCCATTTCTAGTATTTTTTGTTTTTTCTTGTTTTGATTTTTTTGTTGTGCTGTTTTTTGCCTCTTATGGTTGTTTTTTATATATATATTTTTATATTTACTGTGCCAATAAATCATTTTTATACGGATTACACTATGGAGGCTTCCATTTTTTTCTCATGAGGACTTATGGAATCCATGCTGATACATGCTCAGTCATCTATTACAAAGTAAAGAACGGGATATCTGGAGATTGATCTTTAAGGCGTACAACCCCTGCAGGGGTATTTACTTCTGGTGAGTAGGATTCCTGGTGGGGGAGCACAGAAGTCACAGTGAAGACTGCATAGGAAGCACAAAAGTCACTTTAAGGATTTTTAAGGATTTTTCTGGATTAGCACCATTGAACATTTATTTGGGACTTATTTTATATATATATTTTGTCCTGTATACTTCACATATATATTTTTTGTATTTTTCTGCACTTTATTTTTATATTTTTTATTTTTATTTTTATTTTTATTTTTATTTTTTCACTTTTTTATGTGTATATGCACTTTTCACATATTTTTTATGGTTTAGAGCATTTTTTTAGCTTTTATCACTAAAAGGTTTTTTTATTATCGTATCTTTCACCCCTTGTGTGCACCAATACACACACACTTTTTATTTATAATTGCCATGGTTTCTGGTTTGTGAAGTGTTTACACATTCCTTATATTTAGTTATTAGGCCTATATATATTTTTTTTTGTCACTAAACACTGGTTTAACATAAACACTGTTTTAGGCTTATATATATATATTTTTGTCACTAAACACTGTTTGAGTATACCTATGTGATTCTAGGTTGATTATTAATGAACGTTACATTAAATATACATATATACCTTTATCACTTTACACTGGTATAGTGGACCTATGGTATTGTTGGTAGCAGGTTTACCATTGAGTGACATTTTTTTTCGCATTTCTGCGACTTGATTTATAATCGCATTAGGTTGTACATATAGTTTGGTACACGTGGTTTTCAGGTTTTTGGCCTAAACTTATAATTTATTTGAGATTGAGGGTTTGATTATATTTTGTAAGGAAGTATTCTGGCCTGTTCCAACATCATCAGTTCCTGATATTTCCGCTGTTTTGGAGATTTAATATGTAATGGGTTTGATTATTAGTCCCCGATATTAGAATTCTATGTTTTGTGACCACTGTCCCTGGTGGCTTATAGATTTATTACACTCACTGTTTGATATAACCTTCTCTGGGTGAAGCTGATGTTCTTTCTGTTTTCCTGGGTTTATCAACATAGAGTTTCATTAGTATCAGGCTGAGGGAGACTATTGGGCTCTTTGGAAAAAGACCTTGGCCTTTATTTCTATCTATTTATCCTCTACGAGTCCACTTTGGAATGGAAACCTCTTTCTAGGTAGCGCCATTTAACCCGATACCATTTCAGTAATTCCACTTTTAAATCTATTCCGATCCATCAACAATCTGCTGTTGGTTCCATTGTAGCATTTAATAAAAAAAAAAAAAAAAAAAAATCCAAGTTCTGAGACAAGGTTTAAATCTATTCTGATCCCTCAACAATCCGCTGTTGGTTCCATTGTAGCATTTAATAAAAAATAAAATAAAATCCAAGTTCTAAGACAAGGTTTAAATCTATTCTGATCCACCAACAATCTTCTGTTGGTTCCATTGTAGCATTTAATAAAAAAATCAAAAAAATCCAAGTTCTAAGACAAGGTTTAAATCTATTGTGATCCCCCAACAATCTTTTGTTGGTTCCATTGTAGCTTTTAATAAAAAAAAAAAAATCCAAGTTCTAAGACAAGGTTTAAATCTATTCTGATCCCTCAATAATCCACTGTTGGTTTCATTGTAGCATTTAATAAAAAGTTTTAAAAAATCCAAGTTATAAGACAAAGTTTAAATCTATTCTGATCCCTCAAAAATATGCTGTTGGTTCCATTGTAGCATTTAATTAAAAAAAAAAAAAAAAATCCAGGTTCTGAGACAAGGTTTAAATCTATTCTGATCCCTCAACAATCCGCTGTTGGTTCCATTGTAGGATTTAATAATAAAAAATAAAAAAAAATCCAAGTTCTAAGACAAGGTTTAAATGTATTCTTGTCCCTCAACAATCCACTGTTGGTTCCATTGTAGCGTTTAATAAAAAAAAAAAAGAAAAAAACTTCCAAGTTCTGAGACAAGGTTTAAATCTATTCTGATCCCTCAACAATCCGCTGTTGGTTCCATTGCAGCATTTAATAAAAAAAAATAAAAATAAAAAAAAAAATAATAAGAAACCGGCCAATGTGCAACCCTGTCAAACAAAATAAAGTCTCCCATTTATTTGAATCTGGGCAGTTTTGTGTTTACGGCGTTTTTTCTTGTATACGCTGCACCATTCAGCAAGGACGTTTCCTCATTGGAGTTGTAAATCGAGGAGAAAAAAAAAAAAAAAAAAAGATTCCCGTGGTTTTTTGATTTCATATTATTATTAATTCCATTCTGCTGCTTGCAAGGCAATGAGGAACAATGCAGAGTCAGTGACAACGTAATGAACGATGAATGCAAATAGAATTTTCTTTCTTCCTCCCCCCCCCGTAAAATATCCATAAATGCGGTCTGGCTATTAAGAATAAAATGAATACAGCAGAGAACAGAGCCGTTTAATGACACCCGAAAACCCTGAAATCATTCCGCATGTATATAATTACTTAGTATTAGAAGATCAAATTACCCCATCGAAGTGCTTTTTTTTTTTTTTTTTTTATTAAAAAATAATTTTAAGGTTATAACATTTTCTGGGTATTTTCAGAATTATATCTAATCACCGTTCCATCGCTTTACTTCATCCGTCCGTACCTGTTGACTTTTTTTTTTTTTTTCAAATTTTAGTCTGTAAACCGACAAGACGGAAAGTTTTTTCTCAATTCACCTTAACCGCTAACGTTTCAGAAAGGTTTTCACGATAAGGTCATTTGTTGCTATTAAAAAAAAAACAGATAACAGGGCTGCTGTTAGAAATCACTGGGGCCCCGTGCAGCCTTCCCAACTGGACTCTAAGGCTATTTTTCCACTATTGCGTCCCCAAAGGCGTGTGATTTTTTTACCGCGATTTTTTGCCACGACTTGAAGCAACGCCTGTGTACTCTTGAGGTCTATGGACCTCAAGTCACATCAAAGTGGGACCAAAGTAGCGCAGGGACTACTTTGAAGTCGCCACGTCTTGAAGCCGCACAGATATGAACGGTACTCATTGGAAATCATGAGGTACGACTTGTCATGCGACTTTTCAGTCCCAAATCGCATGAAAAGTCACACTATTGGAAACATAGCCTTACCCCCTGAAAATATCAAATGATATTTTCGCTAAAATGCCATGGCTGCGAGGCTATGGTTCCTCCCGCTTTGAATCTCCCCTTGTCTGATTGAAACCTCCCTCTGAGCTGTCTGATAAAGGAGGAGTCACTGCTGTGATAAATTATTGGCCCTGATTAATACATGATGGAGGATTCTCAGAGCACTGGGCACAAGTTAAAAGCACAGCAGATGCCTCCTGCTTTGCAACTCCCATTTTCTGAACGAAACCTGAGCTGTCTGATACGGGATGAGTCACTGCTATAATAGCTTGTTGGCCCTGATTCAATAAGCTGTAATCTTTAATGTTTTTCATTGTGTGCTGGTACTTCAAAAGTCCAAACTTGTATTCTGCAAAAATCAATAATTGTGGTATAACCCACAGTTTCCCATCGCTTTAGCAAAGGATTTACTATCAACATTTAATACATGATGAAGGATTCTTAGAGCACTGGGGGGAAGAGAACAGCAAGTGTCTCCTTCTTTGCATCTCCCCTTGTCGGATTGAAACCCCCCTCTAAGTTGTGTGATAAAGGTTAAGTCAATAATGTGTTAAATCATTAGCCTTGGATACTACTATACTACTATATGATTTGGGATATTACCCACAGTTTGCCATCACTTTAGCAAGAGGAGGTACCGTCAACATTTATTATGCAATGAATGATTCTTAGAGCACTTGGGGTTAGCTAAGAAAAGAGCACAGGAGATGCCTCCTGCTTTGCATCTACCGTTGTCCGATTATCACCCATATCAGAGGGAGGTTTCAAAGGATAAGTCACTACTATGATAAATCATTGGCCCTTCATTAATACATGATGGAGGATTCCTGGAGCACTGGGGGCTGGCTAAGGAAAAAGCACATCAAATGCCTCCTGCTTTGCATCTCCCCTTGTCTGACTGAAACCTCCCTCAGAGCTGTCTGTTAAAGAATGAGTCCCTAATATGATAAATCATTGGCCTTCATTAATACATGATGGAGGATTCTCAGAGTACTGTGGGCTGGCTAGGGAAAAAGCACAGCCGATACCTCATGCTTTGTATCTCCCCTTGTCTGATTAAAACCTCACTTAGAGCTATGCAATAAAGGATGAGTCACTGCCGTGATAAATTATTGGTCCTGAGTATTACGTGGTGAGGGATTCTCAGAGCACTGGGGGTTGACTAAGCAAAGAGCACAGTAGATGCCTCCTGCTTTGCACCTCCCATTTTCTGATTGAAAGCTCTCAATGAGCTGTGTGATAAAGCATTGGTCCTGATAAAAATATGATGAAGGATTCTCAGAGCACTGTGAGTTGGCTATGGAAAGAGCACAGCAGATGCCTCCTGCTTTGCACCTCACATTGTCTTATTGAAACCTCCCTATGAGCTGTGTGATAAAAGATAAGTCACTGCCATGATAAATCACTGGTCCTGGTTAATATGTGATGAAGGATTCTCAGAGCACTGGGGGATAACAAAGGAAAGAGCACAGCTTATGCCTCCTGCCTTGTACCTCCCATTGTCTGATTGAAACCTCCCTCTGAGCTGTCTGATAAAAGGATGAATCACTGCTGTGATAAATCATTGGTCCTGATTAATATGTGATGAAGGATTCTCAGAGCACTGGGGGCTGACTAAAGAAAAGAGCACAGCAGATGACCCGAAAGTCCGAACCTGTTTTTGTAAAGATCATTATTACCCTCAGTTTTTTATTGCCCAAACAAGGAGAGGTACTCCTAACATTTAATATGCGTTGAAGGATTCTTAGAGCACTGAAGATTTCCTAAAGACAGAGCACAGCAAATGCTTTGCACCTCCCCTTTTATGATTGAAACCTCCCTCTTTGCTGTCTGATAAAGGATGAGTCCCTAATGTGATAAATCATTGGCCTTCATTAATACATGATAGAGGATTCTTAGAGCACTAGGAGTTGGCTAAGAAAAAACTCACCTCCTGTTTGCACCTCCCCTTGTCTGACTGAAAACTCCATCTGAGCTGTCTGATAAAGGATGGGTCCCTGACTCCCTAATGTGATAAATCATTGGTCTTTATTCATACATGATAGAGCAGGGATATGCAATTAGCGGACCTCCAGCTGTTGCAAAACCACAAGTCCCATCATGCCTTTGCCTCTGGGTGTCATGCTTGTGGCTGTCAGAGTCTTACTATGCCTCATAAGATTTGTAGTTCCGCAACAGCTGGAGGTCCGCTAATTGCATATCCCTGTGATAGAGGATTCTTAGAGCACTAGGGTTTGGCTAAGAAAAAAAAAGCACAGCAGATGCCTCCTGCTTTGTGCCTCCACTTGTCTGATGAAAGCTCCATCTGAGCTGTCTGATAAAGGATGAGTCCCTTATGTGATAAATCATTGGTCTTTATCAATACATGATAGAGGATTCTTAGAGCACTAGGGGTTGGCTAAGAAAAAAAAGCACAGCAGATGCCTCCTGCTTTGCACCTCCCCCGTCTGATTGAATCCTCCCGCTGAGCTGTCTGATAAAGGATGAGTCACTGCTATGAGAAATCATTGGTCCTTGCTCATTGATAAAAATGTGATGAAGGATTCTCAGAGCACTAGGGGTTTGGCTATGGGAAGAGCACAGCAGATGACTCGAAAAGTCCAAACCTGTAAAAGATTCTTGTACAATTGCGGCTATGGTACCTTGGGGGTGCCACTCTTCTGCTATAATTATACCCTGAATATGGCTCAGCAAGCATGCATCAAACCCGAAATGAGGAAATCAGACAGGAATGCAATTATATGGGCCTTTAATTTTCTTGACCCAACACCAGCCTGCCTACAAAGCTAGCAATCTTCTCCAGAAAGAGACCTCGCGATAAAGCCTGATGTCTCTCTTTTCCGTGGAGGCCGCGGCGGGATAATGGATGAGGATATCTCAGGATATTAACACTTACAAATGATGGTAGCGTCTTGCTAAATGTCATTCCTTCTCCCGCTCCATTGTCTGTATACAATGAGCGTGTTTATGCCTGCGCCTCTCTCACCGCTCATACAAAACAGCCTCATTTTTCCAGCCTGCCAAGCTGACGCCTCCCTTTGTGTGTCACCCTCATAAAGAGAGAGAGAGCAGGGAGACCGGGGGGGGGGGGGGGGGGGGTGGAAGAAATAAGGACAGACGGCACAATGCGGAGAATAAGTATCACAGATATACGAGAAAGTCAGAAGAAAGACACAAAGCAGAGGTGTGGAGGACCCCGAACGCACAACGCAAAGGGATGAAAGGAGGGAGCCGGTGACAATGGCGGGAAGGAGAGAGATGCGCCAGAATTCTGTTTAATAGCTTTTCTGCCCAAAGTTTTCTAGGCGTGCCAGCAAAGAAATGCGCAATATAATAGGATCAGCGCTAGCGGAGGCACCGCGGCGCGGCTAACGTTTCCCAGAGTTTGCAAAAAAAAGTAGCGAATGGCTAAAATCTGACATAAAATGTAACATTACATTAAATCTAAAAGTAATTTATTTAATATCTTTTAACCACTTCACTTTTCTGCAGATTTTCAGCTTTTATCGCTGTCGCACTTTGAAGGACTATTGCGCGGTCATGCAACATGACATATTTTTTTTTTCACACAACTAGAGCTTTCTTTTGGTGGTATTTAACCACTTAGGGACCGAGAATATTTCTGACACTTGTTCACAAGTTAAAGCGGGAGTCCGCCGGGACTCCGCGTTTTTTTTTTTTTTTTTTTAAAAGCCAGCAGCTACAAATACTGCAGCTGCTGACTTTTAAAATAGTGACACTTACCTGTCCAGCGCGCCCGCGATGTCGGCACCCGAAGCCGATCTCTAGATCGTCACTCGGGTGCTGCCGCCGCCATCTTGGGTATGGGAATCAGGAAATGGAGCCTTTCGGCTTCATTTCCCGGTTCCCTACTGCGCATGTGCGAGCCGCGCTGCGCAATAAGGACGGTCCCCGCTGCCTCTGGGATCTGTGTGTTTCCCAGCAGGCAGCGGGGCACTTGCGGAAGGGGGCGGGCACTTGCGGAAAGGGGCGTAATCTATGCCCCTTTCCGCAGAGAGCTATCCCGGAAGTGGGTGCAGTTACCTGGATTATCCAGGTAACTGCACCCCCCTCCCCCCTGAAAGGTGCCGATTGTGGCGCCGGAGGGGGGGAGGGTTTCCGATGAGCGGAGGTCCATTTTAGGGTGGACCTCCGCTTTAAAGTCAGTTTTTTTTTTTTTGGTAGAAAATTACTTAGAACCCCCAAATATTATATATATATATATATATATATATATATATATATATATATATATATATATATATATATATATATATATATATTTTTAGCAGGCACCCCAGAGAATAAAATGGAGATCATTGTGATACTTTACGTCACACCATATTTGCGTTGAATTAAAAAAAAAAAAAAAAACAGTAAAGTTAGCCTTATTTTTTTCTGTGATTCGAAAGATAAATGTTACGCCGAGCAAACTGATACCTAAACAGGTCACGCTTCAAAATTATGCCCGCTTGTGGAATGGCGACAAACTTTGGCACTTACAAATCTCCATAGGCGACCTTTAAGAATTTCTATAGGTTACCAGTTTTGAGTTACAGAGGAGGTCTAGGGCTAGAATTATTGCCCTCGCTCGAACGATCGCGGTGATACCACGCGTGCTTTGAACACCGTATACACATGGGCGCGACTTTCGCATGCGTTCGCTGCTACACGCGAGCTCGGAGGGATGGGGCGCTTTAAATTAAATTTTTTTCTTATTTATTTTTCTTTTTCTTTTTTATTTTTACACTGTTCATTTAAAGAAAATATATAAAATTGGATCACTTTTATTCCTATTATACAAGGAATGCAAATATCCCTTGTAATAGAAAAAAAAAAAAAAAAAAGCATGACAGGACCTCTTAAATATGAGATCTGGGGTCAAAAAGAACCTCACACTTAAAAGCAATAAAAAATAAATTAAAAAAATGTCCTCCAAGGGCATGGCGTCCAGTTGGGGGCCATCATGCCCTCACTCGACTTCCTTCCCATCCATCCAGGGGATCGGATCGTTTCAGACACTTCCAACGGCTCCGGTAAGCAGCACCTCTCCCACCCTGCCCATAAAAGTGATCTCACGGCGAATCCGCCGCTGAGACCACTTTTATGTGAAAGAGGCCCACCGTTCGTGAATAAAAATACCGGGGTTATGGCAGCTATCTGCTGCCTTAACAATTTATCATTTATTATTTAACATCAAAGTAGCGACGTTACATATATCCACTGTGGGCGGTCCGAAAGTGATCACCACTGGGGGTTTTTTTTATTAATTTTTTTCTAAATAAAAGCACACCGAAAATGTATGTGTGTGTGTGTGTAAAAATGTATCAATCCTAATGTACTGACAGCCAATCTCATTTATTGAGGCCCAAAGATTCCAGAACGGTACAAATACCCCCCAAATCACCCCTTTTTGGAAAGTAAAAAGTCTGAAGTATTTAGTAAGAGGCATGGCATTTTTTTTTGTCACAATTTTTTTAAATTTATTATTTGAACAAATTAAATAAAATGTGTTTTTTTTCACAATTTCACAGTGTAGTACAATGTCATCATATGACTGGTGTGATGATGATCAGGGACACTGACTGTATATCTAAAACAACAAAAAAAAATTGTTTTCAACTTTTTGAATTTTTTTTTCTTCTTTTACAATTTATTTTTCTTACATTTTTTTTTTTTTTTTTTTTTACATACTGTGACACTGTACTACTCTGTGGAGGCAATCAGGATTTTTTTTTTTTTTTTTTTACACGCTATGATTGCTTATAAGAGTGATGATCACTCTTATAAGCAATCATTATTGTGAATGGTATCCATTCACTCATTGTGTACTATTGTGATTAGCTGTGATTGGCTACAGCTATCACATGGTACAGATGCACTGTGATTGCCCTGTCTGTACCATGTGATCACTGTTACCAATCACAGAAATCCACACGATGAAACACAATGAAAGGCTATGAATGAAAGCCATTCATTGTGTACAACTGTTGTGTGATCTAGGGTTGCCACCTGTTCGGCGGTTCACCCGGACAGTTCGGGTTTGGAATCGTGCGTCCGGGTTTCAGACTGTCTGAGACCCGGACACATTATTGAGATTGGACTAAGTCTCCCCCCTTCTCTCTCCTGCCTCTAAGTGAGTACGCTAAGGTAAATCAGGGTTCTCAGAGCTCCCCCTTACATCAGAGTCCTCTTTGTACACCAGAGCATCCCTTATGTTAGAGTCCCCAGAGTTCTCCTTTACAGCAGAGTCTGCAGAGTCCCCCCTTGTAGTGAAAGGGAACTCTGTGAGTTCAAATGTAAAGGGGGAACTCTGTGGACTATGATGCAAAGGGGGAACTCTGTGGACTATGATGCAAAGGGGGAACTCTGTGGACTATGATGCAAAGGGGGAACTCTGTGGACTATGATGCAAAGGGGGAACTCTGTGGACTATGATTCAAAGGGGGAACTCTGTGGACTATGATTCAAAGGGGGAACTCTGTGGACTATGATGCAAAGGGGGAACTCTGTGGACTATGATGCAAAGGGGGAACTCTGTGGACTATGATGCAAAGGGGGAACTCTGTGGACTATGATGCAAAGGGGGAACTCTGTGGACTATGATGCAAAGGGGGAACTCTGTGGACTATGATGCAAAGGGGGAACTCTGTGGACTATGATGCAAAGGGGGAACTCTGTGGACTATGATGCAAAGGGGGAACTCTGTGGACTATGATGCAAAGGGGGAACTCTGTGGACTATGATGCAAAGGGGGAACTCTGTGGACTATGATGCAAAGGGGGAACTCTGTGGACTATGATGCAAAGGGGGAACTCTGTGGACTATGATGCAAAGGGGGAACTCTGTGGACTATGATGTAAAGAAGGAATGTTATTTAATAGCAACATCTATGCATACTATGAAAAAAAATTGCTGTGCAACGCTGAAGTATTCGGGTTTGACTTGAAGAAAAGGTGGGAACCCTAGTGTGATCGCTGTGATTGGTTACGGCGATCACATGGTACTGGCCTGGTACAACGATCTGTTATCCGCTGCGTCTGGTGGTGGTAAAAGATTGCACTGCAGCGTGGCCCCTAGATTGAGCGCCCCAAGCCTGGAAATACATCATATGATGTCAACAGGCCAGGCAGGAGGCAGTTAATGATAATTTTATTTATTTATTATTTAAGCAGGTTTTTATTTATTATAATTTATTTTTTATATTATTTAAATTAAATATCCTTAATCTGCAGTTTATTTTTAATGGGAAAACTTTATGATTCTGCCATGGAAGGTTCTTCTTTGGACACCTCCTGTTATATGGTGACGGGAGGAAGCATTTCCTCAGTCTCCCCTCCCCCAGTGATCAGACTGTACATTGTAACTTTGTAGCCAGTCACAAGGTGAGGGGCTGATCTGCATCACCAGGATTTACATGATTGTGGCATCTCTGAGCTGCGATTTCAGTCCAGGATGTTGGTGATGCCCCTGATTGATGCCTGAACAATTCTGGCGCTGTTATTGAAAAGAAAAGCGGATGAATACATGGTCTGTAGCTGTAATATAGTATCTCACAAAAGTAAGTACACCCCTCACATTTCTGTAAATCTTTTCTTCTATCTTTTCATGTGACAACACTGAAGAAATGACACTTGTCTACAATGTAAAGTAGTGAGTGTGCAGCTTGTATAACAGTGTAAATTTGCCGTCCCCTCAAAATAACTCAACACACAGCCATTAATGTCTAAACCGCTGGCAAACAAAAGTCAGTACACCCCTAAGTGTAAATTTCCAAATTGGGCCCAAAGTGTCAATATTTTGTGTGGCCGCCATTATTTTCCAGCACTGCCTTAACTCTCTTGGGCATGGAGGTCACCAGAGCTTCACAGGTCACCACTGGAGTCCTCTTCCCCTCCTCCATGATGACATCACAGAGCTGGTGGATGTTGGAGACCTTGCGCTCCCCCACCTTCCGTTTGAGGATCCCCCACAGATGATCAATAGGGTTTAGGTCTGGAGACATGCTTGGCCAGTCCATCACCTTTACCCTCAGCTTCTTTAGCAAGGCAGTGGTCATCTTGGAGATGTGTTTGGGGTGGTTATCGTATTGGAATACTGCCCTGCGGCCCAGTCTCTGAAGGGAGGGGATCATGCTCTGCTTCAGTATGTCACAGTACATGTTGGCATTCATGGTCCCCTCAATGATCTGTAGCCCCCCAGTGCCGGCAGCACTCATGCAGCCCCAGACCATGACACTCCCACCACCATGCTTGACTGTAGACAAGACACACTTGTCTTTGTCCTCCTCACCTGGTTGCCCCCACACACGCTTGTCACCATCTGACACCAAATACGTTTATCTTGGTCTCATCAGACCACAGGACATGGTTCCAGTAATCCATGTCCTTAGTCTACTTGTCTTCAGAAAACTGTTTGTGGTCTTTCTTGTGCATCATCTTTAGAAGAGGCTTCCTTCTGGGACGACAGCCATGCAGACCAATTTGATGCAGTGTGCGGCGTATGGTCTGAGCACTGACAGGCTGACCCCCCCACCCCTACAACCCCTGCAGCAATGCTGGCAGCACTCATACGTCTATTTCCCAAAGACAACCTCTGGATATGACGCTGAGCACGTGACCTCAACTTCTTTGGTGGGCGAGGCCTGTTCTGAGTGGAACCTGTCTTGTTATACCTCTGTATGGTCTTGGCCACCGTACTGCAGCTCAGTTTCAGGGTCTTGGCAATCTTCTTATAGCCTAGGCCATCTTTATGTAGAGCAACAATTCTTTTTTTTCAGATCCTCAGAGAGTTCTTTGCCACGAGGGGCCATGTTGAACTTCCAGTGACCAGTATGAGAGAGTGAGAGCGATAACACCAAATTTAACACACCTGCTCCCCATTCACACCTGAGACCTTGTAACACTAACGAGTCACATGACACCGGGGAGGGAAAATAGCTAATTGGGCCCAATTTGGACATTTTCACTTAGGGGTGTGCTCACTTTTGTTGCCAGCGGTTTAGACATTAATGGCTGTGTGTTGAGTTATTTTGAGGGGACGGAAAATTTACACTGTTATACAAGCTGTACACTCACTACTTTACATTGTAGACAAGTGTCATTTCTTCAGTGTTGTCACAAGAAAAGATTTACAGAAATGTGAAGGGTGTACTTACTTTTGCGAGATACTGTACATACAGTAACTGGAAATTCTACGATTACATATTTGGCTGCAGTAAAATGAAATCTGATTGGCCGCCAGCACTCACAACACCTTCGCTGCCTCCCGCTGAGCCCCATTGAATACGTCTGACAAATGTAGTAGAAATGTAATAAGTTGGACAGGAGCGATATTCTGCGGCGACTCATTTTTATTATCTGCAGAAATGGAGCCGCTGCGGAAGAGCTCCACTAATCTGAGCTCCGGAGCCGTGTGACAAATTGACATTCAGACGGATGGCACCCCCCGAACAATCCTGCTCACCCTTCTGTAAAATGACATAGTGGCTGTGTCAATAGCCGGCTGCGAGAGCCAATCGAAATCAATCTTCCACCCCGCCGGCACATCAGCCGAGCAAACCCCCCCATCCATTGCTCAGGGTGGAGGCTGAAAAGAGAGTCGGCAAAGAGTGACAGAGATATTCCCAGGTGTCCCTACGGATTCTATTATAGAAGTGACACAAAGAGATTAAAGGAGGGCTCCGCCTACATAATAACCATCAGACCGCAGAAGGGGAGTCCTTAAAGGGGCGTCTCCACTTTTGCAGTCAGATTCCGGAAACCCCTCCCCCCCATCGTATGTTTGTTATGTGTTCCCAATCACACAGCATATCCAAAACTTTTTTTAGTTGTTGGGTTATACATACACACTATTACCAAAAGTATTGGGACACCAGCCTTTACACGCACATGAACTTTAATGGCATCCCAGTCTTAGTCCGTAGGGTTCAATATTGAGTTGGCCCTTTGCAGCTATAACAGCTTCAACTCTTCTGGGAAGGCCGCCCACAAGGTTTAGGAGGGTGTCTATGGGAATGTTTGATCGTTCTTCCAGAAGCCCATTTGTGAGGTCAGACATTGATGTTGGACAAGAAGGCCTGGCTCGCAGTCTCCACTCTAATTCATCTCAAAGGTGTTCTAGCGGGTTTAGGTCAGGACTCTGTACAGGCCAGTCAAGTTCCTCCACCCCAAACTCACTCATCCATGTCTTTATGGACCTTGCTTTGTGCACTGGTGGGCAGTCATGTTGGAAAAGGAAGGGGCCATCCCCAAACTGTTCCCACAAAGTTGGGAGCGTGAAATTGTCCAAAATGTCTCGGTATGCTGATGCCTTAAGAGATTCCTTCACTGGAACTAAGGGGCCAAGCCCAACCCCTGATAAAGAACCCCACACCATAATCCCCCCCCTCTCCCCACACCATAAACCCCCCTCCACCAAATGATTGGGACCAGTACACAAAGCGACCTTGGATGAGAGAGTTTGGGGTGGAGGAACTTGAACGGCCTGTACAGAGTTCTGACCTCTTGTCTGACCTCTTGTCGTGGCCTATTGCATTAGGGTGTGCACCTCAAAGCCCAAATACATATATGTGTGTGTGCATGTGTATATATACTGATGGTGTCAGCAGGGCAGAGATTGATGTTAGTAGTTTTTACTTTTATTATTTTCATTTTTTATTTTTTACATTTTTTTTATTTTTTATCTACAAATTTTGTGGGAAGCCCGTTAAGGGGCTGTGGTGAATTATCAGAGGTTTAAACAGGGGTGATCTGCGCTGCACAGGGTGATTAGGGTGTGCCCAGGCACACCTGGCACACCCTGTGCGCACGCATATGCCTCTTGTTGATTTTATTTTTTTGTATATTAGTATTATTATTAGTATATTATTATTGTTGTTATTAATCATACTATTATTCATTTTTGTTTTATTTTTAATATTATTATTATTGTTTGATTATTATTATGTTTTGTATATTACTACTATTATTTATATTTATTTTTATGTATTTATTTCAGGTACTTATTTAGCGCTGTCAATTTACACAGCACGTTACCTATAATGATTTGTATATTATTATCATTATTTATTTTGTATGTTGTTATTATTATTTGTATATTATTTATTTTATATGTTATTATTATTATTATTATTATTAATAATAATAATAATACATTATTAATAGTAGTATTATTATAAATAATATTATTAGTATATTATTATTGTTATTTTTATTATTATTTGTATATTATTATTATTAATAACATTATTATTTTATTTTTATTTATTTATTTCAGATACTTATATAGCGCTGTCAGTTTACACAGTGCTTTACATATAATTATTTGTATATTATTATTATTATTTATTTTGTATGTTATTATTATTATTATTATTATTATTAATAATAATAATAGATTATTAATAATAGTATTATTTTAAATAATATTATTAGTATATTATTATTGTTATTTGTATTATTATTTGTATATTATTAATAATAATATTATTATTTATTTATTTCAGGTAGTTATATAGCACTGTCAATTTACACAGCGCTTTACATATAATTATTTGTATATTATTATTTACTTTGTATGTTGTTATTATTATTATTATTATTTGTATATCATTATTTATTTTGTATTTTATTATTTTATTATTATTTGTATATTATTATTTATTGTGTATATTATTATTATTTTAATAATAATAATAGAGTATTAATAGTAGTATTATTATAAATAATATTATTCATATATTATTATGGTTATTTATATTATTATTATTTGTATATCATTATTTAATTTGTATTTTATTATTTTATTATTATTTGTATATTATTATTTATTGTGTATATTATTATTATTATTTTAATAATAATAATAGAGTATTATTAGTAGTATTATTATAAATAATATTATTAATATGTTATTATGGTTATTTATTATATTATTATTTTATTATTATTATTATTATTATTATTATTATTATTATTATTATTAATAATAATAATAATAATAATAATAATAATAATAGTATTATTAGTAGTATTATTATAAATAATATTATTAATATGTTATTATGGTTATTTATATTATTATTATTTGTATATTATTATTTTATTATTATTATTATTATTATTATTAATAATAATAATAATAATAATAATAATAATAAGAGTATTATTAGTAGTATTATTATAAATAATATTATTAATATGTTATTATGGTTATTTATATTATTATTATTTGTATATTATTATTATTATTATTATTTTATTATTATTATTATTATTATTAAAAATAATAATAATAATAATAATAATAATAATAGAGTATTAATAGTAGTATTATTATAAATAATATTATTAATATGTTATTATGGTTATTTATATTATTATTAATTGTATATTATTATTATGATGATTAATATTATTATTATTATTATTCTTATTA
This sequence comes from Lithobates pipiens, assembly GCF_037356315.1. Classification (NCBI taxonomy): domain Eukaryota; kingdom Metazoa; phylum Chordata; class Amphibia; order Anura; family Ranidae; genus Lithobates; species Lithobates pipiens. Next base: position 13,288,703 of record NW_027507789.1, read on the forward strand.
CAGGAATTTATATAGCATTGACAATGCATGCAGCTCTTTACATTCCCATCAGTCCCTGGACAGCATGGCATTGGAATGTAGGGTAACCCCAGAGTACCCGGATGAAGGCCACCCTGGCACAGTGAGAACATACAAACTCCATGCAGATAATGTCCTGACCGATCCGGCAGAGGTGAAATCTTTACAAACGGCGCCGAGGATGAACCCGGACACCGCGGCTCCCGGCTGCTGCTCTCGGCATGCTGGCGTGACAGCGGTGCTCAATCTTTTCCGGATGCGCATGCTTGGCTCCCCTTCCCCCGGAGGCCCGGGAATGGCCCTGGCAATAAACCTGTGCTCTTTTTATTGATATTGATGCAGTAAAGGTGTCTCGGGCCGGCGTGGAGGCGAGTCCGGCCGGCAGACGCCGGTGATAAAGTACGCGAGTCGCTTTTTATCTCCCGCGCCGAGAGCTCGGAGCTTTTCATTTTTTACGACGCCTGACAAGCTAAATGGGGTTATCGGGGAGGTGGAGCGTTCGGTAATTGCTCAAATATCCGCCGTTTCCGATCGGAGTTTCCGATCGCTCGCTTGTTTAGCCGGCTATGCAAATATGCCGCTGCTATCGCAATTTGTTCAAGAAAAACGGTCATTTCTGATACGGCGGTTTTTTTTTCCAGAGTCAATCAGCGAGCGGCAGACGCTACGCGGGAAAAATATACCTGCAGTACCGGCTCACACCAGTGCGGCTCTGATGTCAGCGCTGATCGCCGGTGCGATTTCATGTGCGACTTCCTGACAATTACATTTGTAACGTTATTATTAATATAGATATTACATCTCTACATTCCTCAGACTTTCCCAACAAGGCGAAGCGGAAGGCAGAGATGGTGGGTAAGAGCGATGTCAGTGCTGGCAGCCAATCAGATTTCATTTTACCATAGCCAGATATTTAGGTATAAAACTTCCAGCTATTGGCTACAAAGTTACAATGTACGGTCTGATCACTGGGGGGAGGGGAGACTGAAGAAATGCTTCCTCCTCTTCCTACAAAGTTACAATGTACAGTCTGATCACTGGGGGAGGGGAGACTGAGGAAACGCTTCCTCCTCCTTCTACAAAGTTACAATGTGCAGTCTGATCACTGGGGGGAGGGGAGACTGAGGAAATGCTTCCTCCTCCTTCTACAAAGTTACAATGTACAGTCTGATCACTGGGGGAGGGGAGACTGAGAAAATGCTTCCTCCTCCTTCTACAAAGTTACAATGTACAGTCTGATCACTGGGGGAGGGGAGACTAAAGAAATGCCTCCTCCTCCTTCTACAAAGTTACAATGTACAGTCTGATCACTGGGGGAGGGGAGACTGAGGAAATGACTCCTCCTCCTTCTACAAAGTTACAATGTACAGTCTGATCACTGGGGGAGGGGAGACTGAGGAAATGACTCCTCCTCTTCCTACAAAGTTACAATGTACAGTCTGATCACTGGGGGGAGGGGAGACTGAGGAAATGACTCCTCCTCTTCCTACAAAGTTACAATGTACAGTCTGATCACTGGGGGAGGGGAGACTAAAGAAATGCCTCCTCCTCCTTCTACAAAGTTACAATGTACAGTCTGATCACTGGGGGAGGGGAGACTGAGGAAATGACTCCTCCTCTTCCTACAAAGTTACAATGTACAGTCTGATCACTGGGGGAGGGGAGACTGAGGAAATGACTCCTCCTCTTCCTACAAAGTTACAATGTACAGTCTGATCACTGGGGGAGGGGAGACTGAGGAAATGACTCCTCCTCCTTCTACAAAGTTACAATGTACAGTCTGATCACTGGGGGAGGGGAGACTAAAGAAATGCCTCCTCCTCCTTCTACAAAGTTACAATGTACAGTCTGATCACTGGGGGAGGGGAGACTGAGGAAATGACTCCTCCTCTTCCTACAAAGTTACAATGTACAGTCTGATCACTGGGGGAGGGGAGACTGAGGAAATGACTCCTCCTCCTTCTACAAAGTTACAATGTACAGTCCGATCACTGGGGGGGGGGGGGGGGAGAGACTGAGGAAATGCCTCCTCTTCCTTATACAAAGTTACAATGTATAGTCTGATCACTGGGGGAGGGGAGACTGAGGAAACGCTCCTTCCTGCCTGCAGCAGACTGGCACTCCTCCAGTTGGATGGTCTCCATTAGAAGGGGTCAGGATGTTGGCAGTGCAGTTAGTCATTTTTGGGGGGATTAGACACTCCCGGGGTCTCCATAACGGGCACAGAAGGGACGTTTCCCTCTCCGGATACTTTGTGTCACATTGGAGTGAATTGGAAGAGATTCCTCTGAACATGTTATCTGTGTCAGAGGCGGTGGATCGATATCTGCCGGGAGAAGACCACCCGGCGTCTCTAGGAGAGGTAATGGGGGCGATGGGGGGTTGTTCTGGCACATAGAGGAAGACCCCCGGTATGGATGCCAGATATTATATAAAGCAGAGTTATGAAGAGCGCCCGGCGTTCTCAAGTCTCAGGAGAGAAAAGGGCGACCTACTTCCCCGTCCCTCCGCCTGATTTCCTGATTTCTATTACAAAGGGTTTTATGAAGTCATCAGCCAAGATAACAATGTAGGTGGGCACATTGGATGGAATAAAAGTCGTATAGAAAAGGCCCACCTTATACAGAGACCAGAAGAAGAGTCACCGACCAGAGAAGGTCGCATGTATTGTGGGGGAGGGGTCTGCCCAACATCGAAATTCTATTCTGTAGTTCTAATCTGTGACATTGTTTCCAAATATCTCTTAGGACTAGAGAAGCTCTCCTCTGCGTGTTCAGGAGAAGAGAAGAGAACCAGATTTCACCAATGTTATGGCAAAGCACTTTTCTCTCATGTTGATGAAGACAAGGGCCTCTTCTCCACAACCCTGGCCTGGCAGTTGTGGGGGGTCTGTGGGTGGAAAGCTTAACAGCATGTGGAAGTCCCTGGTGAAAATAAGGAGGCATCCATTAACCAACCCCCATATGGATGAGTAGGGGTACTTATTAACCGTACTCATTCACCCCTGGCAAGTTACCCCCACACCCCCCCCCCCCCCCCACACACACACACTAACAACAGTGAAGGGGCTAAATCACACCCAATGACACCAATGGTTGAGGCACAATTCTTCCTAATGACCCAATGGCACCAATAATTGAGCCTAATGACATCAATGATGGGGCACTATTCCTCCCACTGAGACCAATGATGGGGCACTATTCCCTCAACTGATACCAATGATGGGGCACTATTCCCCCAACTGGCACCAATGATGGGGCACTATTCCTTCCATCTGATACCAATGATCGGGCAATATTCCCCCAACTGACACCAATAATGGGGCACTATTCCTCCCACTGACACCAATGATGGGGCACTATTCCCCCAACTGACACCAATGATGGGGCATTATTCCTTCCACTGATACCAATGATGAGGCACTATTCCCCCAACTGACACCAATGATGGGGCATTATTCCTCCCACTGATACCAATGATGGGGCACTATTCCGTCCATATGATACCAATGATGGGGCACTATTCCTCCCACTGATACCAATGATGAGGCACTATTCTTCTCACTGACACAACGATGGAGCATTGTTTTTTCCCACTGACACCGGGACATGTTGTACTGCCAATGTCCACAGTCCGCCCCCCTAAAGTCTGAAGAACCGTAAACGGACCCCTTGTTTAGAAAGTTTGGAGACCCCTGGTTTATTGGATCATGTGATGAGATGGAGATCGCCCCAAGCAACAAAAGACCCCACCCCCGCATCAATGGATACCCCCTCCAGTGACCTTCGGATTATTATACTTATAAGCAGTTTTATTTGCCTGTCTCATGGAAGCCAGGTTGTTTTTCTTTTTTTTGGGGCAAGAGCTTTAAATAATAAACATGGCCTCCTGTGCGCTTCAGCTCCTTAAGTTATACCGGAGGCGTTGCCGTGAGCCTGGCAGCTTATTGACGGCACCATCCCCGAATTCTTTGGGGGGTGAAGGGAATTCCCAGTGCAGGATGGGAGGCGAGTACCAGGGAGGAGGAGAGGCTGAGATTTACGGCCTCCCTCTGTATGGAGAGCTCCTCGGAAATACACGATGGGGAAAATGACTCCTTTTAGAATGATGTCTGTGCCGCGCTGTAAATTATGTATCAGCCTATTTCACCAAGTCAGGTTATTAAAAGGGGTGGGGAGAACTCCAGGAGATTGAACGGCGGATGCCGCGAGAATCGGTAATGCCCACAAATATGAGGTCGGTGAACGCCGGGCCTTTTTCCCAGTGAAAGTGACTTTGTGGAATAGTTGGCAAGTTAGCAAGACTGCAGCCATTCTGTAGGCCGCAGCAGGCTGTTAACCTCTTTATGCCTTTAGTGCCCTGGGGTTTAGTCAGGGGCAGTGGCGTCACTAGGGGGTGGCTTTTGGGGCTATTGCCCCGAATCTGGGGCCCATGGCCCAGAGTCTCTGCAGGGGTCCCCAAGGGGAGGGTAGGCTCTCTGGGGACCCTGATTTAAGGGGGAGGCTCTCTGGGACCCTGATTTAAGGGGTAGGCTCTCCGAGGACCTTGATTTAAGGGGTAGGCTCTCCGAGGACCTTGATTTAAGGGGGAGGCTCTCTGGGGACCCTGATTTAAGGGGGAGGCTCTCTGAGGACCTTGATTTAAGGGGGAGGCTCTCCGGCGACCCTGATTTAAGGGGGAGGCTCTCTGGGGACCCTGCTTTAAGGGGGAGTCTCTGGGGACCCTGATTTAAGGGGGAGGCTCTCTGGGGACCCTGATTTAAGGGGGAGGCTCTCTGGGGACCCTGATTTAAGGGTTAGGCTCTCTGGGGACCCTGATTTAAGGGGTAGGCTCTCTGAGGACCTTGATTTAAGGGGGAGGCTCTCTGGGGACCCTGATTTAAGGGGTAGGCTCTCTGGGGACCCTGATTTAAGGGGGAAGCTCTCTGGGGATATATATTATACATATATATATATATATATATATATATATATATATATATATATACACACACACACACACAGGCGTATATTATATACATGTGTATGCCCAGCCAAGAGTATGACTTTCTTTGCTACATTGCTATGGGCTCCAGCCCCAGATCTTTTGTAGACCTAGCAATGCCCCTGGTCAGGGGGCTCCTCACCAAATTCAGGGGTAGCTACCATAGTTAAATTGTTAGAGATCCGTTGATTTGGCCTTGTTGTACTTTTTTCTTCTACCACTAGGTGGCCAGGCACTTGGTGGTACTAGATATGAGAGGACAACTCAAGGTAAGGTTATGGGTATATGGGGTATCTCCAGGGCTGTCTTTAATATTGATTGGACCCTGGGCAAAATTTTTCTTGGGCCCTCCCCCCCCCCCCCCCCCCCATGCAATTTCCCTCTCCACCTGCTCTGAGACATACAATAAATAGCAGCTTGACTTAAAATCAGTTTACTGTATCAGATCAGGCAGCAATTGCGATTGGTTGCCAGCAGTTATAGCATTTCATTACTGCTTACTGACTGGTTGCTAGAGGTTACAGCACACATTACAGCTCACTGATTAGTTGCTAGAGTTTACACCACATCATCTCCTCACAGCAGGGGAGCATGATATACATATGAATGCCGCCTTTATTTACATATCAATGCCGCCAGCCGCAGCTATTTACTTAGTATTGTCGCCGCTATTTACATATGAATGCTGGTTATTTACATGTAAACACAAGGTCTGCAGGTGAGTCATCTGCACACAACAATAGGGCAGAGCTGGGCAGCATTAGTACCAGCACTTCACACTGAGATATCGGGGCACAGCACAGGACTAAAACTTCAAGGGACAAGGGAATTTAAACCTGGATAGTTGGCAAGTATGAGACAGCTGTTTTGGGCCCCACAACGACAGGGCCCAGGGCAGCTGCCCCTTTTGCCCTGCCTTAAAGACGGCCCTGGGTATCTCAGCCAATGGGCAGGAGTTTTCTTTAATCCTTTGGCCTGCTGGGAGAATCTATATATATTCGGGAGAGGTCAGGTGATCCCTGTTCTGTGCCACCCGGACTGCTGTCTGGGTGGATGTGTCGTCTGCCCCAGGGCTGCTAGGCTGGAGATTGGGCCTATTCCGGGGGCATCTGGCTGCCAGGCTGTGTGAGGGCCTATCCAGAAGTAAGAGGGCAGCGCAGGGCTGAGACTGCGCCTTTGGATAAGGAAGAGTTTGGGACCCATCCGTGGTATGGGTCCCGCTGATGGTATTCCAGCTAACGGTGGTTTAGCTGGAATATGGTTAATGTGTGCACTGCGGTCAGTGGTTTTGTCTCTGAGCTAGTACCGGTATGTCAGCTGGAGGCCTATATGGGATAAAAGGTATAAAAATAACAAAATGCAGCGCTGGGTTAGTATAAGGAATACAGATATCACGTGCCAAGTGAATAATGAAAAACAAATGTATTTAAACGATTAGATTTTGTTGTCAGAAAATTTTAGATCCAGACCTCAATCTTTGTGTGTCGGAAATTCCGGCGGAAAAAGTCAGATGGAGCCCACACACAATCCGAATTTCCGACAACACAATCGGATCGCACATATTCCGTCGGAAAGTCGGACCGTGTGTACGGGGCATAAGTCTATGTGTTTGTACTTTGGACTTTTGTCCGATGGACTGGTGTACACACGCTCAGAAGATCCGACAACAGACATTTGTCGGCAGAGAATTTGAAGAAATGCTAGCCAACATTTGTTGGCGGAAAGTCCGACAACAAATGTCCGATGGAGCGTACGCATGGTCGGATTTTCTGCCAACAGGCTGTCATCGAACATTTCCCGTCGGAAAATCCGGTCGTGTGTAATTAAGGATCCCTAGAACATCTGATTAATCAGGATTTATTAGTCCTCTATAAAGGAACTCCTATGCTCAGCGTCTTCCTGATAAAAGCTCCTTTCCATAATTGTGCATGGCAAGCAGCAGGTACATGACAAAAAACAAAACAAAAATAAAAAGTGATGAAAAGCGCGCTCTTCCCTTTCGTTCCGGCAGATAAACCTCTGGCTATTTTTGGCCTTTCTCATTTTTTTTTCCCCCACTGTATTCAAGTTCCAGCTAAGTTCATTATGAACATCTTGGGATTTCCCGGGCTGCGTTACCCCGCAGCGGCAAAAGCTAAAAGCAAACCGTGAGCGGAAAAGAAAAATGGTTCTGACGTTTTTATATTGCAAAAAAAAAGAGAAGAAAAACTTGTAGTTTCGGGACGAAGCTATAAAATAAAGGCGAAAGTGAAGCCCCGGTGTGGTGTAATCTAAATACAGAATAAAGTAAACCTCACTGAAGCTTTAATGTGTTCACGTCCATTCAAAAATCATTTTACAGCTTTCATTAAAATACCCCCCCCCCTCCTACCCCCCCCCCCCCCCCCCGTGAACCCGCTGTGAAGGGTGTTCAGACACTTCCTCTTATAGACCCCGGATGTCTCTCCTTAACTGACTCCTGCACTGATGGGCACCGATAAGGCTGCACTGAAGGGCAATGATAGGCAGGACTGGTGGGCACTGATAGGTGGCACTGATGGGATGCGCTGATGGGCACCGATAAGGCTGCCCTGATGGACACTGATAGGTGGTACTGATGGGCTGCACTGATAGGCACGGATGGGCTGCACTGATGGGCTGCACTGATGGGCACCGATAAGGCTGCACTGATGGGCACTGATAAGCAGGACTGGCGGGCACTGATAGGTGGCACCGATGGGCTGCACTAATGGGCACTGATGGGCTGCACTTATGGGCTGCACTTATGGGCACTGATAGGCGGGACTGGTGGGTACTGATAGGTAGCACTGATGGGCTGCACTGATGGGCACCAATAAGGCTGCACTGATGGGCACTGATAGGCGGGATTGGCGGGCACTGATAGGTGGTACTGATGGGCTACACTGATGGGCACTGATGGGCTGCACTGATGGGCACCGATAAGGCTGCACTGATGGGCACTGATAGGCAGGACTGGCAGCCACTGATAGGTGGCACTGATGGGCTGCACTTATGGGCTGCACTGATGGGCACCGATAAAGCTGCACTGATGGGCACTGATAGGCGGGACTGGTGAGCACTGATAGGTAGCACTGGAGGGCACTGATCGGTGGCACTGATCGTGGCACTGAAGGGCATTGATAGGTGGCATTGGTGGGCACTAAGAAGTGGCACTAATAGTTGGTACTGATAGGTGGCAGTGATGGGCACTGATGGGTGGCAATAATGGGCACTGATCAGCACTGGTAGATTACACTGATAGGCAGCACTGTTAGGTGGCACTGATGAGGCACTAATTGGCACCACTGGTGGGCATTGATAGGTGGCACTTGTGGGCATTGATAGATGGCATGGGGAGCACTGGCAGGTGGCACTGGCAGGGGGTACTGATTGGCACAGATGAGGCAGATGTGCCTCTTTCCTCTTCGGGACCAATGTCCCTTGCACATAAACTGGTGATCAGCTTAAGGAGAAAAAAAAATAACGATTACCAAGCTTTTGTTTACACACGTGATCAGCTGTCATTGGCTGACAGCTGATCATGTGGTAAGGAGCTGGGACCGGCCCCTTACTCGGATCTGTGATCACCCGAGTCTCAGTGATCACAGCCTGCAGGGGGCGCACGGGGAGCGTGCAAAGGGGAGGCCGTAATATGAAGGCCTCCCGGAAACTCAGGTCCGCGCTGTAGCTGTCATTCGGCTATAGCGCGGATGCCAAGGGGTTAAAGAGGACCTGTCATCCTTTATTTCTATTACAAGGGATGTTTACATTCCTTCTAATAGGTATAAAAGCAATTAAGAAAAAATTAAAGGGGCAGTGCAAACAATAAATAAATTGTCAGAAACCATGAAATCAGGCCAAGACAGAAGTACAGTTAAATCACACTTGTTTAATAATAAAAGTAAAAAGAACAAACGTAGTCAAAACATAGCCAGAGTTCAGTAACCGGAACGGATAGTCAGCCAAGCCAGAAGTCAGGGATCAATGTAGTGGAACAGCAAGCAGGATCTGGAGACAGAAGGGATGTCAGCAAAGCCAGTCTTTAAACAGGAACACAGGAGATAGTCTCTGTGATGTTGACCAAGGCGAAGGCAGAGATCCACTGGGCTGGATGGCTTAAGTAGGCAGGACTGATGAGCAGGATATCATCAACAGCTGAGGAACTGTGGAGAGAGACGGGAGCTGGCAATTAGCCGACAGCTGAGCAGCCAGCACAGTGAAGCTACTCCAGCCCTCTATTCTCGTGCATGCGTAAGTTGCGCATGCAAATGTAAATGGTGTTCTAACCACACATGTAAAGTGTTGGCGCGATCGTCAGAGCGAGAGCAATAATTCTAGCGCTAGACCTCCTCTGTAACTCTAAACTGGTAACCTGTACAAATGTTAAAGTGTCGCTCATTCCACAAGCGTGCACAATTTTTTATTTTTTTTTGTGAAGAAATACAAAATTATTTTTCGATTTTACATTTACCTCCTTGGGTATAATAAACACTAACCACTTATTTTAACCACTTCAATACATGGCACTTAAACACCTTCCTGCCCAGACCAATTTTGAGCTTTCAGCGCTGTCGCACTTTGAATGACAATTGCGCGGTCGTGCTACACTGTACCCAAATGACATTTTTATAATTTTTTCCCCACAAATAGAGCTTTCTTTTGGTGGTATTTGATCACCTTTACAATTTTGGTTTTTTTGCTAAACAAATAAAAAAAGGCAGAACATTTTGAAAAAAAAAAAAATTTTTTTTTGTTTCAGTTTCAAAACTTTGTAAATAAGTAAGTTTTCTCCTTCACTGATGGGGCTGCACTGACGGGCACTGATAAGGCGGCACTGACGGGCACTGATAAGGCGGCACTGATGAGGTGGCACCAATGAAGTGGCACTGATGAGGTGGCTTTGATGGGCACTGATATGTGGCACTGATGGGCACTGATAGGTGGCACAAATTGGCACTGATAGCTGGCACGGATTGGCATGGATAGGCGGCACAGATGGGCATGGATGGGCACTGATAGTTGCACGGATGGGCACTGATAGGTGGCATGGATGGGCACTGATGGGCAGCATTGTATTGTTTTGTACTGATGGATGCCAATCAGTACCAAACAATAATGCATGCCAATCAGTGATGCCCATTGTGGGCACTGATTGACATCCATTGTGGGCACTGATTGGCATCCATTGTGGGCACTGACTGGCATCCCTGGTGGTCTAGGGTGGCATACCTGGTGCTGGGCATCCCTGGTGGTCTGGTGGCGTCCCTGGTCGTCCAGTGTGGGCATCCTTGGGGGGCTGCGCTGATAATCGATCAGAACAGACCCCCCTGTCAGAGGAGCAGCCGATCGGCTCTCCTCTACTCGCGTCTGACAGACACGAGTGAGGAAAAGCCGATCACCGGCTCTTCCTATTTACACTGTGATCAGCTGTGATTGGACACGGCTGATCACATGGTAAATGGTCTCCGTCGGAGACTCTTTACCAAGATCGTAGTTGGGGGGTGTCAGACTGACACCCCTCAACAACGATTGCCGCGATGTGCACCCCCCGGGGGCACGCAGCGGCTCAAAATCCTGAGGACGTCATATGACGCCCAGTCAGGATTTTGAAACCACTTTGCAGCCGTCATTTGCCTAAAGGGTGGGCGACAAGTGGTTAAAAACAATTGTGTCTTTATTTAAAGCACTACACAATATCTAAAAAAAAAAAGAGGTTTGCTTAAAAACAAGTTATCGCATTGGTTGTCCAGGATAATGTTGTCTTGGTCTTGAGACCCAATTTTTTGTAGGCAACGCGTTTCGCTGGGCTGACCCGCTTCGTCGGGGCCTCAGATCTTGTCAAACACTAATGATGTTGTTCCGCAAGCAGGTTGCAGTTTTTTGCCAGAACAGACATGACACCGGATGGAAGCCAGGCCACGCAAGATACGGGGGAACACCTAAAGTGCCTTGAAAAAGTATTCATACCCCTTTGAAATGTTCCACATTTTGTCATGTTACAACCAAAAATATAAATGTATTTTATTGAGATTTTATGTGATGGACCAACACAAAGTGACACATAATTGTGAAGTGGAAGGAAAATAATAAATGGTTTTAATTGTTTTTTTTACAAATAAATATGTGAAAAGTATAATCTGCATTTGTATTCCGCCCCCTTTACTCTGGTACCCTTAACTAAAATCTAGTGGAATAAATTTCCTTCAGAAATCACCTAATTAGTAAATAGATTCCACCTGTATATAAATACACCTGTTCTGTGAAGCCCTCGGAGGGTTGTTAGAGAACCTTAGTGAACAAACAGCCTCATGAAGGTCAAGGAGCACACCAGACTCTGACCAGCTTCCCTGTCCCTGCTGAAGAAAAGCATCCCCACAAGATAATGCTGCCACCACCATGTTTCACAGTTGAGATGGTGTGTTCAGGGTGATTCAGGATTGCCACCTCATCCCTTTAAATCCAAACACATATTAATTACACGGGTTCTGAGGCTGATTTAATGCAGATAAGGCACTAAGTGAGTTTTATTACCACCTTAATCAGCCACAGAACCTGTGTAGTTAATATGTGTTTGGTTTTAAAGGGATGAGGTGGCAACCCTAAAGCCCATACACACGATCTGACTTTTTAACAACAAACATGCAAATTAGTTGTTTTATGGCAACATCTGACCGTGTCTATGCTCCATAGGACAAATTTTTTCGGTTTTCATCGGACAAAAGTTCGCTCTGCAAACAGACAAACTTTTCGGCAACAAAAGTCTGATGGAGCAAAGTCTGATCGTGTGTACAGAAAACCATAGGACTTTAGTCCAAAGTACAAACACATGCTCAGAACCAATGCAAAAGATCAGACAACAATACAGAAGTTGACCAAAGGGTGGCGGTAGAGAGCAGAAAAACCACGTGATTTGCTGAAAGTTGGCTGAAAAAGTCCTGACGTGTGTATGCAATACAAGTTCACGGCCGACGCCCTTTGTACAGAAAGTCTGATCGTGTGTACAAGGCTTTAGTTTTCCCTCACACATAGCATTTTGCTTTTAGGCCAAAAGGTTCAATTTTGGTCTCATCTGACCAGATCACCTTCTTCCCCATGTTTGCTGTGTCCCCCACATGGCTTCCCACGAACTACAAACAGGACTTCTTATGACTTTCTTTCTCCAATGCTTTCTTCTTGTCACTGTTCCATAAAGGGCAGATTTGTGGAGAGACGACTAATAGTTGTCCTGTGGACAGATTCTCCCCCCTGAGCTGTGGATCTCTGCAGCTCCTCCAGAGTTACCATGGGCCTCTTGGCTGCTTCTCTGATGAATGCTCTCCTTGCCCGGCCCGGTCAGTTTAGGTGGACGGCTATGTCTTGGTAGGTTTGCAGTTGTGCGATACTCTTTCCATTTTCTGATGATGGATTGAACAGAGCTCCGTGAGATGTTCAAAGCTTGTTTTTTTTTTTATAACCTAACCCTGCTTTATACTTCTCCACAACTTTATCCCTGACCTGTCTGGTGTGTTCCTTGGCCTTCATGATGCTGTTTGTTTACTAAGGTTCTCTAACAAACCTCTGAGGGCTTCACAGACCAGCTGTATTTATACTGAGATTAAATTACACACAGGTGGACTCTATTTACTAATTAAGTGACTTCTGAAGGCAATTGGTTCCACTAGATTTTATTTAGGGGTATCAGAGTAAAGGGGGCCGAATACAAATGCGCCCCCCCACACACTTTTCACATATTTATTTGTAAAAAAAATGTTGAAAACCATTTATAATTTTCCTTCCACTTCACAATTATGTGCCACTTTGTGTTGGTCCATCACATAAAATCCCAATAAAATACATTTACGTTTTTTTTGGTTGTAACATCACAAATTGTGGAACGTTTCAAGGGGTATGAATACTTTTTCAAGGCGCTGTATTAGGCGACAGTATCTGCAAAACGTGTGCTTACAAGTGAACGGATTGGCGTATATGTGTGACGGGGGGGAAATCGCGTGAAAAATCAGACAAATTGCGAGCGGGTCCACTCGTTCCGGCTACGCAATAAGCAAACGGGGCCTTGAATGAGGGGAGGATTGGCTGAACTTCAGGAAAAGAGTTTTCAGAAAAGAACTGAAAAAGATTCGGTGTGGAGCTGAATAATAAGGCAAAACTTCAAAGAGCGCTCGCCTCCGAAAGCCGCGTCACCTTCGTAGAACCTGGAGGTCTGAGGAGAGCGAAGCGTTCATATATATCTGTTGGAAGGGAAAAAAAAAAACTTTGATCGTCTTTTAATTCGTGGGGTAGACGTAGATATAGTAGTAAAAAAAAAAAAATCAGGGAGGTGAGAGCAAGGGGAGCAACAATAATGTAACAAAATGCAACAAAAATGTAACAAAATGTAACAAAATGCAACAAAAATGTAACAGAATGCAACAAAATGCAACAAAAATGTAACAAAATGTAACAAAATGCAACAAAAATGTAACAGAATGCAACAAAATGCAACAAAAATGTAACAAAATGTAACAAAATGCAACAAAAATGTAACAGAATGCAACAAAATGCAACAAAAATGTAACAAAATGTAACAAAATGCAACAAAAATGTAACAGAATGCAACAAAATGCAACAAAAATGTAACAAAATGCAACAAAAATGTAACAAAATGCAACAAAAAATGTAACAAAATGCAACAAAAATGTAACAAAATGCAACAAAAATGTAACAAAATGCAACAAAATGCAACAAAAAATGTAACAAAATGTAACAAAATGTAACAAAATGCAACAAAAATGCAACAAAATGCAACAAAAATGTAACAAAATGCAACAAAATGCAACAAAAATGTAACAAAATGTAACAAAATGCAACAAAATGCAACAAAAATGCAACAAACATGTAAAAAAAAAAATAAATAAAACGGTAATTGAGTATTTAACTTCAAACTGCAATCGGTTTGCAAAAACAAATGGGAAGACTTTAGTATAAGTTCATTATTAATGCCGACAAGCCCTTCGGTGACATCCCTGGCCGACGTCCGCGGCTTCCCGCTGCCGAAGATTTATCGGCTTGTCGCTCACGCGAGCGTTCGCCTCTCAATCACGCCGAACGCGGAGTGAGGAGAAGACTTTCATTTCCTACCTAATTAAACATCACCCTCTGGCTGTATACACTTAACCCACCGCTGACTCTTCATTACTTATCAGGCAAGGAGGACGCAATCTGAGTGCCGGGCCGCCGTGCAGAGCCGGGAGGGCAGATACTGGGGAGGCACAGAGGCCGATCGTCTGATGTTACATAGTTACATAGTAGGTGAGGTTGAAAAAAAAGGCACAAGTCCATCAAGTCCAACCCACGTGCATGATTGTAAAGCCTCGTACACACCATCGGACTTCAAACAAACTTTTCCTTGGATTTCTGTCCAAAGGGCGTTGGCCGAGAACTTGTATTGCATACACACGGCACAGGGCTTTTTCAGCCAACTTTCACCAAATCACATGGTTTTTCTGCTCTTTACCGCCACCCTTTGGTCAACTTCTGTATTGTTGTCTGATCTTTTGCTTTGGTTCTGACCATTCTCGTTTGTACTTTGGACTTAAGTCCAATGGTTTTCTGTACACGCGATCAGACCTTGCTCCATCAGACTTTTGTTGCCGAAAAGTTTAGGCCCGTACACACGATCGGACTTCAAACAAACTTTTCCTTGGATTTCTGTCCAAAGGGCGTTGGCCCGTGAACTTGTATTGCATACACACGGCACAGGGCTTTTTCAGCCAACTTTCACCAAATCACGTGGTTTTTCTGCTCTTTACCGCCACCCTTTGGTCAAGTTCTGTATTGTTGTCTGATCTTTTGCATTGGTTCTGAGCATGCGTGTTTGTAACTTTGGACTTAAAGCGGGAGTCCGCCGGGACTCCGCGTTTTTTTTTTTTTTTTTAAAGCCAGCAGCTACAAATGCTGCAGCTGCTGACTTTTAAAATAGTGACACTTACCTGTCCAGCGCGCCCGCGATGTCGGCACCCGAAGCCGATCTCTAGATCGTCTTGTCGGGTGCTGCCGCCGCCATCTTGGGTATGGGAATCAGGAAGTGGAGCCTTGCGGCTTCATTTCCCGGTTCCCTACTCGCATGCGCGAATCGCGCTGCGCAATAAGGATGCTCCCCGCGGCCTCTGGGATCTGTGTGTTTCCCAGCAGGCAGCAGGGCACTTACGGAAAGGGGCGGGCACTTGCGGAAAGGGGCGTAATCTACGCCCCTTTCCGCAGAGAGCTATCCCGGAAGTGGGTGCAGAATACCTGTACTGTACAGGTATCTGCACCCCCCTCCCCCCTGAAAGGTGCCAATTGTGGCGCTGGAGGGGGGGAGGGTTCCGATGAGCGGAGGTCCACTTTAGGGTGGACCTCCGCTTTAAGTCCAATGGTTTTCTGTACACGCGATCGGACCTTGCTCCATCGGACTTTTGTTGCCAAAAAGTTTAGGCCCGTACACACGATCGGACTTTTTGACAACAAACATGCAAATTAGCTGTTTTAAGGCAACATCCGACCGTGTGTACGCTCCATCGCACAAACTTTTTTCGGTTTTCATCGGACAAAAGTTTGCGCTGCAAACAGACAAACTTTTCGACAACATGAGTCCAATGGAGCAAAGTCTGATCGTGTGTACAGAAAACCATCGGACTTTACAAACACGCATGCTCAGAACCAATGCAAAAGATCAGAGAACAATTCAGAAGTTGACCAAAGGGTGGCGGTAAAGAGCAGAAAAAGATTTGGTGAAAGTTTGCTGAACAAGTCCTGTCGTGTGTATGCAATACAAGTTCACGGCCAACGCCCTTTGGACAGAAATCCACAGGAAAAGTTTGTTTAAAGTCCGATCGCGTGTACGAGGCTATAGTCTGTTTGCAGAGCGAACTTTTGTCCGATGAAAACCCGAAAAAGGTTGTCCGATGGCGCGTACACACGGTCGGATGTTGCCTTAAAGCAGCTCATTTGCATGTTTGTTCTCAAAAAGTCCGATCGTGTGTACGGGCCTTATGGTCAGCATAAAAGCCAGTACACAAGATGGGACTTTTTGACAACAAACATGCTAATTACCTGTTTTAAGGAAAAAGCTGACCGTGTGTACGCTCCTTCGGGCAAAATTTTTCGTTTTTCGTCGGACAAATGTTCGCTGTGCAAACAGACAAACGTCCTATGGTACAAAATCCTATCGTGTGTACACAAGTCCATAGGACTTTAGTCCAAAGTACAAACACGCATGCTCAGAACCAATGTAAAAGATCAGACAACAATACAGAAGTTGACCAAAGGGTGGCGGTAAAGAGCTGAAATACCACGTGATTTGGTGAAAGTTGGCTGAAAAAGTGTGTATGCATACCAAGTTCACGGCCAACGCCCTTTGGACAGAAATATACAGAAAAGTTTGTTTGAAGTCTGATCGTGTGTATGAGGGCCCATACACGCGATCCGACTTTTTGACAACAAACATGCAAATGAGCTGTTTTAAGGCCACATCCGACCGTGTGTACGCTCCATCGGACAAACTTTTTCGGTTTTCATTGGACAAAAGTTAGCTCTGCAAACAGACAAAGTTTTCGACAACAAAAGTCCGATGGAGCAAAGTCCAAACCTGTGTACAGAAAACCATTGGACTTTACAAACACGCATGCTCAGAACCAATGCAAAAGATCAGAGAACAATTCAGAAGTTGACCAAAGGTGGCGGTAAAGAGCAGAAAAACCACGTGATTTGGCTGGAAAAGTCAGATCGTGTGTATGCTTAACAAGTTCACGGCCAACGCCCTTTGTACAGAAATCTACGGGGAAAGTTTGTATAAAGTCAGATCGTGTGTACGAGGCTTTACTGCTACTGCTGACTAAAGCCCCATACACACTGTCAGATTTTCTGCTGATTTTTTGTCTTCAGATTTATCAAAACCAATGTAGTGCAAGGGCCTACCTGATTGCATACACATTGAAACGCCTAAGGTTTGACCTCATATTATATGGTTTTGATAAATCTGAAGGAAAAAATCTGCAGAAAATATGATAGTGTGTATGGGGCTTTATGCCCCGTACACGCGATCGGACTTTCCGAAAAAACAAAACCGTGAACTTTTGTTCGAAGGTTGTTGGCTCCAACTTGTCTTGCACACACACATGTTGGCCAACAATTAACGTGCGTACAAGACGTACGTGATATCTCCATTACGAATGTTAATTTTACAAGACCGAGCGCTTACGGCTCGTACTTGATTCCGAGCATGCGTGGACACGATCGGAGAGTCCGACAACAAAGTTTTGTTGGTGGAAAATTTGAGAACCTGCTAGCCAACATTTGTTGGCGGAAAGTCCGAAAGCAAATGTTGGATGGAGAGTACACACGGTCGGACTTTCGGCCAACAAGCTCACATCCTGGTTGGGGCAGGTTGGGTAGCACTTCAATGAGGTTTCTTCTTGCCTTCCTCTGGACCCTTGGCAGGTCCGGTGTTCTGATGGTACACGTGTCTTCTTTCCGATCCAACTGTGCAACTAACCAGCTCTACGTTGCAAGATTCTCCATCACTCCCCGAAGGGTTAAACTCTTTCCTCTGCATCTCTTATGGTTTCACTTCATCCCTACGAGGTTCCTTCTCAGATATTCCCTATAAATCAGCCTGATCTCGGCGGGATGAAGCCATGACGTCTCTCCCAGGCGCTGCAGGCCGCAATTTTCAATCAGCCACGTCAGAACCAGAGTGAAAAATAAAAGAGCCCGGCCCTCCCGGGGGAGCCCGGCTCTCCGCTTTGGGGGGTCCATCGGAGGAGATTGATGCCTCATTTCATTCGCTGCTGACTGGCGCCGCTTTCATCTTGCGATGAACATGAGTACTCAACGGCGCGATGAAACACATGAATCACCTGTATGAGGGGTGACAGCGAATCTGGAATTAAGGAGAGTCGGCTCGACCTCCACATTCTCATTACCGGCAGCCGGTTCTGACTCTCACCGAACCTTCGCTCGCCGTGTCTTGGCTTTTCGATGCGACATCTTTAGACTTTAAATCGGGGGTCTCAAACTGGCGCCCCTCCAGCTGTTGCGAAACTACAAGTCCCATCATGCCTCGGCCTGTGGGAGTCATGCTTGTAACTGTCAGCCTTGCAATGCCTCAGGGGACTTGTAGTTTTGCAACAGCTGGAGGGGCCGCCAGTTTGAGATCCCTGATTTAAATGGCTGTTGGCAGAACTAGTAGCCATTGGTTTGAATAAGTGTGCATACTTTTGCTGGCTAAGTGTTCATGTTTATGTAGTGAGCATGCATGAGCCAATGAGCTGTGGTTGGTTCTGAACCTCGGATTGGATCGAACTTTTGGCTGTTCAGGCATGCGGACACACACCCGCCCTGTATCCCTAGCAACCGCTGACATTACTGGCACAGTGCTAGCATCTGCTGCATCCCTAGCAACTCCCTCAATCACCGGCACAGTGCTAGCACCCGCTGCATCCCTAGAAACCACGGACATTACTGGCAAGGTGCTAGCATCCGCTGCATCCCTAGCAACTACCTAAATAACCGACGACACAGTGCTAGCTTCCACTGCATCCCTAGCAACTGCCAAAATCACCGACACAGTGCTAGCACCCACTGCATCCCTAGCAACCACTGACATTACCGGAACGGCGCTAGCACCCACTGCATTACTAACAACTTCTGACATCACCGGCACAGTGCCAGCACCCACTGCATCCCTAGCAACTGCCTAAATCACTGGCACAGTGCTAGCACCCACTGCATCCCTAGCAACCACTGACATTACCGACACAGCGCTACTACCCTCTTCATCCCTAGCACCTGCTTAAATCACCGGCACAGTGCTAGCAACCGCTGCATCCCTAGTACCTGCCTAAATCACCGGCACATTTTTAGCACCCATTGCATCCCTAGCAACCGCTGACATTACCGGCACAGCGCTAGAACCCGCTGCATTACTAACAACTTCTGACATCACGGCACAGTGCTAGAACCCGCTGCATCCCTAGCAACTGCCTAAATCACCGGCACAGTGCTAGCGCCCACTGCATCCCTAGCAACCACTGACATTACCGGAGCAACACTAGCACCCACTGTATTACTAACAACTTCTGACATCACTGGCACAGTGCTAGCACCAGCAGCACCCCTAGCAACCACTGACATTACCGGAACGGCGCTAGCACCCACTGCATTACTAACAACTTCTGACATCACCGACACAGTACTAGCACCTGCTGCATCCCTAGTACCTGCCTAAATCACCAGCAGAGTGCTAGCACCCACTGCATCTCTAGCAACCACTGACATTACCGGCACAGCGCTAGCACCCTCTTCATCCCTAGCACCTGCTTAAATCACCGGCACAGTGCTAGCAACCGCTGCATCCCTAGCAACCACTGACATTACTGGAACGGCGCTAGCACCCACTGCATTACTAACTTCTGACATCACTGGCACAGTGCTAGCACCCGCTGCATCCCTAGTACCTGCCTAAATCACCAGCACATTTTTAGCACCCACTGCATCCCTAGCAACCGCTGACATTACCGGCACAGCGCTAGAACCCCCTGCATTACTAACAACTTCTGACATCACGGCACAGTGCTAGCACCCGCTGCATCCCTAGCAACTACCTAAATCACCGGCACAGTGCTAGCACCCACTGCATCCCTAGCAACCACTGACATTACTGGAACAGCGATATTACCCGCTGCATCCCCAGTACCTGCCTAAATCACTAGCACAGTGCTAGCACCCACTGCATCCCTAGTACCTGCTTAAATCACCGGCACAGTGCTAGGACCCTCTACATTCCTGGAAATCACTGCATTACCAGCACGGCACTAGCACCTGCTGCATCCCTAACAACTTCTGACATCACCAGCACAGTGCTAGCACCTATTGCATCCCTAGCAGCCGCTAACCTCACCAGCACTGTCCTAGCACCCGCTGCATCCCTAGCAACTACTGACATCACCAGCACAGTGCTAGCACCCACTGCATCCCTAGAAACTGCTGACATCACTGGCACAGTGGCTTACATGACTGGGCATCCCTGGCTACATACTCAGAGGGACCAGGATAGCAGAGACATCACTGCCCAAGTATGGTTATCAGTATGCTGCAATTAAGAGGAAGCATTTCCTCAGTCTCCTGTCCCCTAGTTATCAGACTGTACATTGTGACAGGAAGTATTTCCTCAGTATCCCCTCCCCTAGTTATTAGACTGTACATTGTAACTTTGTAGAAGGTGGAAAAAACCTTTCCTTAATCTCCCCTCCCCCGTCGATCAGTCTGTACATTGTAACTTTGTAGAAGGAGGAAGCATTTCCTCAGTCTCCCCTCCCCCAGCAATCAGATTCTGAATAATATTCCCGAATACGTCTACCTCCTCGGAGATTCCTGTAGTGAGATTTCTGCCCTTGAATTCGCACATCCGCCGCAGCCAATAAAACGCCAAACGACGACGCCGTCAGAAATTGTCCCAAATAAGCAAAATAAGTGAATGTCAATCTGTGCGCTATTCCGGATACGCAGCTGTCGGGGATACGCAGAGGCAGAAACAGCAGGAGTCCCATTTTTTTGGATGGAAATCCGGAAATTTAATGAGTATTTACAGAAAAAAAGAGGATTATTATGGGTAACAGTCTCTCGAAATGTTGAAATTGTCGCATAAAATGAAATAAAAAGAGAATAAAGCCGAGGATGGAAAGTCTCTTTCAGCAATGAGCCTCCAGTCTCTCCATAGTGTTTGTGCATAGATGACTATGGCTCAATGGAGATCGGCAGAACCCACCCACAGAACGCCGGCGGGGGGAGGCAGGGGGGTATGGGATACCTACCTGTCCTCACACAACCCCTTCCAGCGCTGGGGCCCGCTGTGCAGCGACACGCAGAGTGCGCTCGCGGTACGTCTGATCTGTCAATCTTCTGTAGGGAGAAGTGAAGGATGGGCGACACTCGCAGGGGGAGCTTCAGATCCCCCTGTGCGCTAATGAGCGTCTACGACTGCCGGCACTAATTATCGCTTTTGACGGCTCGATCGTTCCATCGACGTTTACAATTTGGAAAATAACTCGCTTTTGTTGAGCCATTTATGAGCAAACCACATCTAAGTTTTCACTGTGATTTGTTACATGTATGTCTATATTGAATATATATTCAGTATTGGGTTGGCCCACCCTTTGCAGCTGTAACAGCTTCAACTCTTCTGGGAAGGCCGTCCACAAGGTTTAGGAGGGTGTCTATGGGAATGTTTGACCATTCTTACAGAAGTGCATTTGTGAGGTCAGGCACTGATGTTGGACGAGAAGGCCTGCTTCACAGTCTCTGCTCTAATTCATCTCAAAGTTGACCTTAAGGTTGAGCTCAGGACTCTGTGCAGGCCAGACAAGTTCCTCCACCCCAAACTCGCTCATCCATGTCTTTATGGACCTTGCTTTGTGCACTGGTGAGCAGTCATGTTGGAACAGGAAGGGGCCGTCCCCAAACTGGTCCCAGAAAGTTGGGAGCATGAGATCATCCAAAATGTCTTGGTATGCTGATGCCTAAACGCCCCGTTCATATGATCGGATTTTATGACAACAAAACCGTGGATTTTTGTTCGAAGGGTGTTGGCTTGAACTTGTCTTTCATACACACGGTCACAAAATGTTAACCAACAATTACATGGTGACATACAAGATGAGTCAATAAAAAGGAAGTTCTATAGCCAGTGCGCCATCCTTTGGGCTGCTTATGCTAATCTCGTGTTTATCTCGTATCTTAGTAGAAGTTTGGTGAGTGGTGATTTATGCTTTTCAGCCTCGTGCTTTTCAATTAGTTTCTCTGCTCTAATTCATCCCAAAGGTGACCTTAAGCTTGAGGTCAGGACTCTGTGCAGGCCAGACAAGTTCCTCCACCCCAAACTCTCTCATCCATGTCTTTATGGGCCTTGCAGTCATGTTGGAACAGGAAGGGGCCGTCCCCAAACTGTTACCACAAAGTTGGGAGCATGAGATCATCCAAAATGTCTCTGTATGCTAAAACATTAAGCCCTTGTACACATGGTCGGGCATTTCGACGGAAAATGTCCGATTGGACCGTGTCGTCGGATAATCCGACAGTGTGTGGGCTCCATCAGACTTTTTCCGTCGGAATGTCCGACCAACAAAGTTTGAGAGCTGGATATAAAAATTTTCCGACAACATAATCCGATCGTTTGTAGAGAATTCCGATCGGACAAAGTGGCACGCATGCTCAGATCAAATTACGAGACCAAAGCTATTGGCTACTAGCCTGAACGTAGTCCCGGCGTAAGGAACGAACGTCATCACGTTCTGAACGATCGGATTTTTCGAAAAACCGACCGTGTGTATGCAACACAAGTTTTGGACAAAATCCGTCTGACAAAATCCGACGGATTTTGTTGTCGGAATGTCCGACCGTGTGTACAAGGGCTATGAGTTCCCTTTACTGGAACTAAGGGGCCAAGCCTAACCCCTGAAAAACAACCCCACACCATAATCCCCCCCCCCTCCACCAAATGGTTTGGGCCAGTGCACAAAGCAAGGTCTATAAAGATACGGATGAGTGAGTTTGGGGTGGAGGAACTTGACTGGTCCTGACCTCAACCCGATAGAACACTTTGGGATGAATTAGAGTGTAGACTGCGAGCCAGGCCTTCTCAACCCAACATCAGTGCCTGACCTCACAAATGCGCTTCTGGAAGAATGGTCAAACATTCCCATAGACACTCCTAAACCTTGTGGACAGCCACCCCAAAAGAGTTGAAGCTGTTACAGCTGCAAAGGGCGGAGCCAACTCAATATTGAACCCTACGGACTAAGACTGGGGTGTCATTAAAGTTCATGTGCGTGTAAAGGCAGGCGTCCCAATACTTTTGGTAAAATTGTGTAGATACTGAAGATCATCCTTTCTCAACCAAGGTTCCTCCAGGTTGCTGGGGGTTCCTTGAACAATTATGGTTCCTCCAGGTTGCTGGGGGTTCCTTGAACAATTATGGTTCCTCCAGGTTGCTGGGGGTTCCTTGAACAATTATGGTTCCTCCAGGTTGCTGGGGGTTCCTTGAACAATTATGGTTCCTCCAGGTTGCTGGGGGTTCCTTGAACAATTATGGTTCCTCCAGGTTGCTGGGGGTTCCTTGAACAATTAGGGTTCCTCCAGGTTGCTGGGGGTTCCTTGAACAATTATGGTTCCTCCAGGTTGCTGGGGGTTCCTTGAACAATTATGGTTCCTCCAGGTTGCTGGGGGTTCCTTGAACAATTATGGTTCCTCCAGGTTGCTGGGGGTTCCTTGAACAATGAGCTATTTCTACCTCTGTATCTGTAGGGGGCATTCTTCCCACTGATTGCCGGTGTCAGTGGGAGGAAGTGTCCCATCACTGGCACTCCATCCACTGACACCAAACATGGGGCGCCATTCCTTCCACTGACACTAATGACGGAGACCATTCCTCCTTCTACTGACTATAGATGGTATGAAATTTACTTCCTCCGACGCTGGGACATTTTCTACCCTCGCTAATCACAATCTGCCTCCCGTCCCCCCCTCCAAGTCTAAAGGACAGTAATCTTTCCCTTTTTTTTAACCACTTGAGATCCGCGCTATAGCCAAATGACGGCTACAGCGCGGATCTCCTTTGCCGGGACGACGTCTATTGACGTCGTCCCGTGCACGAGCGGCCTGCGCGCCCCCTGAGGGTCCGTGAGACTCGCCTGATCACCGATCCGTGCAAGGGGTCGATCCCGACCCCTTATCACGTGATTAGCTGTCAGCCAATGACAGCTGATCATGTGATATAACGGAGCCGGTAATCGGCTATTATTCCTCCTCGCGCTGACAGCGCGAGGAGAAAAAAAAAAAGCCGATCACCGGCGAGGCCTGCTTGTGCCCACCTGCCCCCTGCAAGTGCCCACCTGCCCCCTCCAAGTGCCACAATAATAAAATGTAAGTGCCCCCCGTCAGTGCCACCCAGCAGTGCCCATAGTGACACCCAGCAGTGCCCACAGTGCCACCCAGCAGTGCCCACAGTGCCACCCAGCAGTGCCACACAGCAGTGCCACCCACAGTGCCACCCACAGTGCCCACAATCTGCCTCAAAGGTGCTGCACCCCAGTGCCACTTATCCGTGCCCATCAGTGTCATCTACCAGTGCCCAGCAGTGCCGCCCATCAGTGCCCAGCAGTGCCACCTATCAGAGCCACCTATCAGTGCCACCTATCAGTGCCCATCAGTCCCATCTATCAGTGGTACCTATCAGTGCCCATCCGTGCCACCCATCCGTGCCACCCATCTGTGCCACCCATCCGTGCCATCTTATCTGTGCCCATCTTTGCCCATCAGTGCTGCCTTATCTGTGCCCATCGGTGCCGCCTTATCTGTGCCTATTAGTGCCGCCTTAACTATGCCTATCAGTGCCCACCAGTGCAGCCTATCAGTGCCCACCAATGCAGCCTATCAGTGCCCACCAATGCAGCCCATCAGTGCCCACCAATGCAGCCTATCAGTTCCGCCTAATCAGCGCACTTCAATGAAGGAGAAAAATGACCCGTTTGCAAAATTTTATAACAAACTATTAAACATGATTTTTTTTTTTTTTGCATCTTTTTTTGTTTGTTTAGCAAAAAATAAAACTCCGAGCTGTAACTAAATACCACCAAAAGAAAGCTCTATTTGTGGGAAAAAAATGATAAAAATTTCATTTGGGTACAGTGTTGTATGCCCGCGCAATTGTCATTCAAAGTGCATCAGCGCTGAAAGCTGAAAATTGGTCTGGGACTGAGGGGGGTTTAAGTGCCCAGTAAGCAAGTGGTTAAAAAAAAGTTTGGAGACCCCTACACTACATTTTAAGTTGTTCCTTATTTCTGCCGGCCAAAGATTTGCACTTTGCAAAACCCATGAATCCCACATAGTCACTACAAACCTGCGGTAGTGCCAAACTTGAACCTTTTTCCTACTCTCCAACATTTCCCTTCAGTCCGTACAGAATTAATTGGAGAGTTATTTAAAATAAAAGGACAACGGCTCTCGTTCTGATCAAGAAAGAGTTCCTGATTCCAGGCAAGGTTGTCCTTCTCTTAGGACTCTCGTGTCTGGGAAGGACGCAGAGGGTTACAGACTGTGGCCGTGGAGCTATAACAGCTTTGGGGCATATCAGCTGGATGCGTTTTTGAAGCTGACCTTCGCCCGGCCTCGACGTGTTATGGAAAAGCCTCCCGGGGACAGGGAATCCTTCACCGTGACATTTTGCAGTCATAGAAACTGCGGCCTGTGTCCTGAGCACTTCATGCTCCGCGCCACACATGTCAGACTCAGTTCAAACATTGGGCTGGATGGAGCAGCATTCATCTTCAAGGGGACCTGTTTAGAGTATATGACCAAAGCTGGTGAACATCTGACCATCACCTACTATATGTTCAAGGATATGTGAACCCCCTCCCAATGATGAAGTTCAGGTGTCTCCAGTGAAGGGTCCTGGTCCTCCATCATGCAAAGACATTGTAGGCAATTGTGCTTTTCCAACCTTGTAGTAACAGTGTGGTGAAGACCCTTTTCTGTTCTACCATGACTGTGCCCTCCGTGTGTACAATGCCAGATCTATAAAGACATGGTGTGACCAGTTTGGTGTGGAGGAACTTGCGTGTCCTGCACAGAGCCCCAATCTCAACCCTACTTTTGGAAGACCTTTGGTATGAGGTCTTCCTATCCAACATCAGCACCTGCCTTAACCCTACGGGATGAGAAGATCTCGTTCCAAAGGTGTTCTCAAGTGTCCTGCACAGAGCCCCAACCTCAACCCTACTTTTGGAAGACCTTTGGTATGATGTCTTCCTTTCCAACATCAGCACCTGCCTTAACCCTACGGGATGATAAGACCTCGTCCCAAAGGTGTTCTCAAGTGTCCTGCACAGAGCCCCGACCTCAACCCTACTTTTGGAAGACCTTTGGTATGAGGTCTTCCTATCGAACATCAGCACCTGCCTTAACCCTACGGGATGATAAGACCTCATCCCAAAGGTGTTCTCAAGTGTCCTGCACAGAGCCCCGACCTCAACCCTACTTTTGGAAGACCTTTGGTATGAGGTCTTCCTATCGAACATCAGCACCTGCCTTAACCCTACGGGATGAGAAGACCTCATCCCAAAGGTGTTCTCAAGTGTCCTGAACAGAGCCCCGACCTCAACCCTACTTTTGGAAGACCTTTGGTATGAGGTCTTCTTTATACAACATCAGCACCTGCCCTAATCCTACGGGATGAGAAGACCTCATCCCAAAGGTGTTCTCAAGTGTCCTGCACAGAGCCCCGACCTCAACCCTACTTTTGGAAGACCTTTGGTATGAGGTCTTCTTATACAACATCAGCACCTGCCCTAACCCTACGGGATGAGAAGACCTCGTCCCAAAGGTGTTCTCAAGTGTCCTGCACAGAGCCCCAAACTCAACCCTACTTTTGGAAGACCTTTGGTATGAGGTCTTCCTAT
This sequence comes from Lithobates pipiens, assembly GCF_037356315.1. Classification (NCBI taxonomy): domain Eukaryota; kingdom Metazoa; phylum Chordata; class Amphibia; order Anura; family Ranidae; genus Lithobates; species Lithobates pipiens. Next base: position 13,315,174 of record NW_027507789.1, read on the forward strand.
TGAACATCAGCACCCCCTTAACCCTACGGGATGAGAAGACCTCATCCCAAAGGTGTTCTCAAGTGTCCTGCACAGAGCCCCGACCTCAACCCTACTTTTGGAAGACCTTTGGTATGATGTCTTCCTTTCCAACATCAGCACCTGCCTTAACCCTACGGGATGATAAGACCTCATCCCAAAGGTGTTCTCAAGTGTCCTGCACAGAGCCCCGACCTCAACCCTACTTTTGGAAGACCTTTGGTATGAGGTCTTCCTATCGAACATCAGCACCTGCCTTAACCCTACGGGATGAGAAGACCTCATCCCAAAGGTGTTCTCAAGTGTCCTGCACAGAGCCCCGACCTCAACCCTGCTTTTGGAAGACCTTTGGTATGAGGTCTTACTATACAACATCAGCACCTGCCCTAACCCTACGGGATGAGAAGACCTCATCCCAAAGGTGTTCTCAAGTGTCCTGCACAGAGCCCCGACCTCAACCCTACTTTTGGAAGACCTTTGGTATGAGGTCTTCTTATACAACATCAGCACCTGCCCTAATCCTACGGGATGAGAAGACCTCATCCCAAAGGTGTTCTCAAGTGTCCTGCACAGAGCCCCGACCTCAACCCTACTTTTGGAAGACCTTTGGTATGAGGTCTTCTTATACAACACCAGCACCTGCCTTAACCCTACGGGATGAGAAGACCTCGTCCCAAAGGTGTTCTCAAGTGTCCTGCACAGAGCCCCGACCTCAACCCTACTTTTGGAAGACCTTTGGTATGAGGTCTTCTTATACAACATCAGCACCTGCCCTAACCCTACGGGATGAGAAGACCTCATCCCAAAGGTGTTCTCAAGTGTCCTGCACAGAGCCCCGACCTCAACCCTACTTTTGGAAGACCTTTGGTATGAGGTCTTCCTATCGAACATCAGCACCTGCCCTAACCCTACGGGATGAGAAGACCTCATCCCAAAGGTGTTCTCAAGTGTCCTGCACAGAGCCCCGACCTCAACCCTACTTTTGGAAGACCTTTGGTATGAGGTCTTCTTATACAACATCAGCACCTGCCCTAACCCTACGGGATGAGAAGACCTCATCCCAAAGGTGTTCTCAAGTGTCCTGCACAGAGCCCCGAACTCAACCCTACTTTTGGAAGACCTTTGGTATGAGGTCTTCCTATCGAACATCAGCACCTGCCTTAACCCTATGGGACGAGAAGACCTCCTCCCAAAGGTGTTCAGCTAGGTTTGAGGCCATGGAGGAACTTGAGTGTCCTGCACAGAGCCCTGACCTCATACCTACTATACACCTTTGGGATGAATGTGATTATTGGAATGCCAATTGTGAGCCAGGTCTCTTTTTTGTTTTTTGGTGCCCCGATGTGAAGACTGGAAGTGTAAGCCAGCTCCAACTTTAGTATCTGACCTTGCAAATATTCTCTTGTAGGACACAGTGCAAAATATTATAGACATTCGTCTCAGAATAGTGGAGGCCGCAAAGCAGAGGCAAAATAGTGTAGTAGTTGAAAAAGGAGAGGCACGACTGCATATTCATGGCCATGGTTTTGAAATGTGATGCCCTACGAACGCATATGTGCGTGATGATCAGGTATTCAACAAAGGTCTGTTTCTCATCATTGGTGTCAGTTTGAGGAATAGTGCCCCGTCATTGGTGTCAGGGGGAGGAATAGTGCCCCGTCATTGGTGTCAGTGGGAGGAATAGTGCCCCACCATTGGTGTCAGTGGGAGGAATAATGCCCCATCACTGTGTCAGTGGGAGGAATAGTGCTCCACCATTGGTGTCAGTGGGAGGAATAGTGCCCCATCACTGTGTCAGTGGGAGGAATAGTGCTCTGTCATTGGTGTCGGTTGGAGGAATAGTGCCCCATCATTGGTGTCAGTGGGAGGAATAGAGCCCCATCATTGGTGTCAGTGGGAGGAATAGTACCCCATCATTGGTGTCAGTGGGAGGAATAGGGCCACATCATTGGTGTCAGTGGGAGGAATAGGGCCCCATCATTGGTGTCAGTGGGAGGAATAGTGCCCCATCATTGGTGTCAGTGGGAGGAATAGTGCCCCATCATTGGTGTCAGTGGGAAGAATAGAGCAACATCATTGGTGTCAGTGGGAGGAATAGGGCCCCATCATTGGTGTCAGTGGGAGGAATAGTGCCCCATCATTGGTGTCAGTGGGAAGAATAGAGCAACATCATTGGTGTCAGTGGGAGGAATAGGGCCCCATCATTGGTGTCAGTGGGAGGAATAGTGCCACATCATTGGTGTCAGTGGGAGGAATAGTGCCCCATCATTGCTATCAGTGGAAGGAATAGTGCCCCATCATTAATATCAGTGAGAGGAATAGTGCCCCATCATTGGTATCAGTGGGAGGAATAGTGTCCCATTATTGGTGTCAGTGGGAGGAATAATGCCCCATCATTGGTGTCAGTGGGAGGAATAGTGCCCCATCATTGGTGTCAGTGGGAGGAATGGTGCCCCATCATTGGTGTCAGTGGGAGGAATAGTGCCCCATCATTGGTGTCAGTGGGAGGAATAGTGCCCCATCATTGGTGTCAGTGGGAGGAATAGTGCCCCATCATTGGTGTCAGTGGGAGGAATAGTGCCCCATCATTGGTGTCAGTGGAAGGAATAGTGCCCCATTACTGGTGTCAGTGGGAGGAATAGTGCCCCATCATTGGTGTCAGTGGGAGGAATAGTGCCCCATTACTGGTGTCAGTGGGAGGAATAGTGCCCCATTACTGGTGTCAGTGGGAGGAATAGAGCCCAATTGATCTTTTTGTTAGTCTAATAAAGTCACTGGCCCTTCCTTTGCACTGAATGGCCCTAATGTACAGACAGGAAAGCAGAGCACCGATACTCTGAGCCTCCTCTTTATGATGATGTCCCCCAGGAGACGAGTCCTTCACAGTCTGGGCTCAGAGGTGAGGAGGGGACTTGCACTGCTCCATTCTTCGAAGGACGGCCCCTCAATGTAAGTTCCTCATAAATAAGGAAGAAAATGAATGAAGTTATTTCTGTGATATTTGGGGAGGAGATCCCGTCCTCCATCCTCCGCCTGGCACGGGAGGCACAAAGCATAAGTAATGCTAAAAGGATTCTGTGATATTTGGTGTGAACATCGCGCTCCATAACTCCCCGAAGGCGGGAGGAGGCCGTGTGAAGTCCTCGGGGATTCCCAATGTCCTTCTAAAGGTTAAACTACCCAAAATTCCCAGACTGAGGATCCTGACATCATGGGAGCCGGCCGACGCGTTCCGTACCCTGTCATTAAAGTGGACATGTCAGTAACTGAAAACGTCTACGTGAAATAATGAAATTGTAACTTTGTAGAAGGAGGAGGAAGCATTTCCTCAGTCTCCTCTCCCCCAGTGATCAGACTGTACATTGTAACAATGTAGAAGGAGGAGGAGGCATTTCCTCAGTCTCCCCTCCTCCAGTGATCAGACTGTACATTGTAACTTTGTAGAAGGAGGAGGCATTTCCTCAGTCTCCCCTCCTCCAGTGATCAGACTATACATTGTAACATTGTAGAAGGAGGAGGAGGCATTTCCTCAGTCTCCCCTCCTCCAGTGATCAGACTGTACATTGTAACTTTGTAGAAGGAGGAGGAAGCATTTCCTCGGTCTCCCCTCCCCCAGTGATCAGACCGTACATTGTAACTTTGTAGAAGCAGGAGGAGGCATTTCCTCAGTCTACCCTCCCCCAGTGATCAGACTGTACATTGTAACATTGTAGAAGGAGGAGGAAGCATTTCCTCAGTCTCCCCTCCTCCAGTGATCAGACTGTACATTGTTACTTTGTAGAAGCAGGAGGAGGCATTTCCTCAGTCTACCCTCCCCCAGTGATCAGACTGTACATTGTAACTTTGTAGAAGGAGGAGGAAGCATTTCCTCAGTCTCCCCTCCTCCAGTGATCAGACTATACATTGTAACTTTGTAGAAGGAGGAGGAGGCATTTCCTCAGTCGCCCCTCCCCCAGTGATCAGGCTGTACATTGTAACTTTGTAGCAGGCAGGAGGGAACATTTCTTGAAAACAACTATATAAAATACAAAAGGTTTTCAAATTCTTTACAAAATAAAAAGAAGAAACAAGTAAATCCGGCGGCTGGCTCGGATCCTGTGATTCCGCTACAATATTTATGAGCGAGGAATGAATGTATATGAGGAATAAATATCGCGGCAAATATTCTAATTATTGTCTGGCGGTGATGTGTGAATATTCATGAGTGTAAATCCATCCAGCAATCATTGTGCGCACATTCATTATCCGCGGTATTGCCGTTAATAATTCTAATATTTGCAGTGCTTCTATATATGTAATCCCTCCTAGTGATATCATTTGTAACCGGATCGCAGGATCCGCGCTCCCGGCGCCATTTATACGGCTTTTCATATTTGTTTTTTTTCTCATGAACATTTAATGGCTTAAATATCCCTCAATTCAAAATCACCGGGGCTTTTCCTGCGCCTGGAGAGCCGCAGACACCGCAGACAGCCGCACCACACAAGCGAGTGTGTCTGCTCCCGGCTGTGTCATCGGTGATGTCATACGCTGATATGACATCATCTTCCCAGCCCCTCCCCTCTCGGCTCATGCAGACTTGGTGCGGAGGTAAGGACGGGTTAGTTGCTGCCCTGTAGACAGGTGCCGAAAAAGACTTGTCTCGATTCGCATCGATTCGTTATTTACAAAAATTTGTTGCGTTAAAATTTGTTTAATTCATATTCAGAATTCATTTCATTTTATTCTAACTCAATTCAACCGAATTCTGGAAATTCAAATCAATTCGAAATCCATTCAAATTTATGCTATTCACTATTCGAATTTCAGAAGATAGTTATATTCTTATATTCTCTCTATCTGTTCTGTTGTTTTTTTCCTATTCTATTCTTTTCTATCATTTTCCAATCCATTCTTTTCTATTCTATTCTTTTATATTCTATTTGATTTCTAATTTATTCTATTTAAAATTCAAATACTGGAGGATGGTTATATTCTTTCCATTTTATTCTATTCTATTGTTTTATTCTATTCTATGCTTTTATTTTCTATTTAATTCTACTCTATTCTAATCTTTTCTATTCAAATTTGAATTTATTCTACTCTTAGTCTTTCTATTTTATTCTATTCTATTTTTTCCAATCTATTATTTTCTATTAGTACATTTTTAATTCTATTCTTTTCTATTCTATTCAAATTCAAATGTATTCTATTCAACATTCTGATTCTGGAAGATGGTTATATTCTTTCTATTTTATTCTATTCTATTGTTTTTTTTTTTCCAAACTATTCTTTTCTATTATTTCATTTTCATTTCTATTCTTTTATATTCTAATTCAAATTTATTCTATTCGAAATTCTGATCCTGGAAGATGGTCATATTCTATTATATTCTATTCTATAATTTGTTACTATTCTTTTCTATTTTTTTATTTTCTATTCTATTCTAATCTATTCATTTGTATTCAAAATCAAATTTATTCTATTTGAAATTCTTATTCTGGAAGATGGTTATATTCTTTCTATTTTATTCTATTCCATTCTATTGTTTTTTTTTCCCCAATCTGTTCTTTTCTATTATTTCATTTTCAATTCTATTCTTTTCTATTCTAATTCAAATTTATTCTATTCAAAATTCTGATTCTGGAAGATGGTTATATTCTTTCTATTATATTCTATTATAACATTTGTTACTATTCTAATCTATTCATTTCTATTGTATTGTAGGATCAAATTAATTCTGTTTGAAATTTGATTTCGGAAGAAGGTTATATTCTTTCTATGTTTTTCTATTCTATTGGTTTTTTTTTCTATTCTGTTCTATTCTATTTTTTTTTATCTATTTGAATTCAATTTTATTATATTTGAAATTCGAATTTCAGAAGATGGTTGTAGTGTTTCTATTCTATTCTTTTTTTTTATTCTAATCTACCCCTTTATTTTATATGTTATTCTGTTCTTTTGGTTTCTATTCTATTTTGTTCTGTTTCACTCTATTCTTTTCTATTCTATTCTTTTCTATTCATTTTATTTTTTATTCTATCCCTTTATTTTCAATTACATTTTTTTCCATTCTTTTATTATGTTCTGTTTTACTCTATTATATTCTATTCTTTTATTTTTTTACTCTATTGTTTTATATTCTATTGTATTATTTTCTATTCTATTCTTTTATTTATTATTCCATTGTTTTCTAGTATATTATATTATTTTCTATTCTATTCTTTTATTTTTTATTCTATTGTTTTTTATTCTATTATATTCTTTTATTTTTTATTCTATTCTTTTCTAGTCTATTATATTATTTTCTATTCTATTCTTTTATTTTATTGTTTTCTATTCTATTCCTTTCTATTCTATTCTTTTAGTTTTTTTATTCTATTGTTTTCTATTCTATTATTTTATTTTTTTTATTCTATTGTTTTCTATTCTATTGTATTCTTTTCTATTCTATTATTTTTATTCCATTGTTTTCTAGTCTATTATATATTTTTTCTATTTTATTCTTTTATTTTTTATTCTTTTGTTTTTTATTCTATTATATTCTTTTCTATTCTATTCTTTTAGTATTTTATTCTATTGTTTTCTATTCTTTTATTTTTTATTCTATTGTTTTCTATTCTATTCCTTTATTTTCTATTCTATTTTAGTATTTTCTGAAATTCAAAGTAAAAACGGAAAAGTATTCGATTTGATAACGTTTTGGAATTCGACTTGATAACGTTTCGAATTAGATTAGAAAACTATCCGAATTGCATCCAATTTTTTTTTTCGTTTTGCTTTTTCGGATTCGTTTAAACTACTATTGTTATTCGGATACATCCAAATTCCAGAGTTTTGATTTGGAAAAAAAAATCTAATTGCTTGTTATATAAGGTCAGTGCACAGGTAGTGACTGGGACACTGGATTTTTGGCAGGGTCACCAGGTGATAAAAAAAAAGGGGGAAAAAAAAAAAAACGAATGCAGCCATTACATCTAAGGACCGGAAAACGACAACATTCGACATTTTGGTAGTTGGGTTTATATATCCTTTAAAAATCCCGGATGAGAAGCCTCTGCTGGAAGCTGATATCCCTCGGCTCATTTTCCATCCCCCTCCATTCTGCAACAGTGACTCGAGTACCAGGCGCAGAGCGCAGAGTCGGGAATTCCTCCATCGCTCAGGTGCTTGCTTCACGACAGGGTCTCTTTAGTTAGGGAGGAGGAGTGAGACTCTGTGATGACGGTGGGGAGGATTTATGAATTGCATGATTTGGTTTTGAACAAAGGTCCGGGTTTTGGGAGAGTCAAAGATTTGTGGTCTCCTAACAAAAAAGAGGCACCGATCAATGCTGCTGATCTCTATTCCCTTTGCGGCGCACAAAGCAATCCATTTACTAGCAGAACAATGAGGGGGATTAACCGGGCTGTCTCTGACTGCAACGGTGGGATTAGGTGTCAGATCCAGCTAATGGGGGTAACCAGAAACATATAGTGATGGGTTGTGCGGCACGAAGGATAAAGAAATGCCAACCAAATAAACATTCTATTGCTGTTCTTGTTTAAATGACACTTTATTTATTTTATTTATTTTATTTCAGGTGCTTGTATAGCGCCGTCGATTTACGCAGCGCTTTACATATACATTGTACATTCACATCAGTCCCTACCCTCAAGGAGCTTACAATCTAAGGTAACTCACATTCATACATACTAGGGCCAATTTAGACAGGATCCGATCTACTTACCAGCATGTCTTTTAGAGTGTGGGAGGAAACCGGAGTACCCGGAGGAAACCCGCACAGGCACAGGGAGAACATGCAAACTCAAGGCAGATGGCGTCGTGGTCAGGATTCAAACCATGCATTAACATTCCTTCCTTGGCATACCTTGCAACTTTTGAACCTGAGAACAATTCAGGGACATGTCAGGGAGATAGTGACCCCACAAAAAAGGAGGTGTGGCCAAACATGATAGTGGGAGGGGCTTAATGCCCATGGTTAAAAAACGTATAATTCCTTGTACCTAAAAAAAATATGGTTTTATTGCTGTGCCACAAGCTGGAGTCACCAGTGTGTACCAACCCTTAGGGAGAGAGATTGGAGAGAGGGAAGGATCAATGTTTTGTGGAAGGAAGGATCACTATGGTACATGGAAGGCAGGAAGGATCACTATGGTACATGGAAGGCTGGACGGATCACTATGACACGTGGAGGGCAGAAAGGATCACTATGGCACATGAAAGGCTGGGAGGATCACTATGACACATGGAAGGCAGGAAGGATCAATGTGATACATGGAAGGCAGGAAGGATCACTATGGCACATGGAAGGCAGGAAGGATCACTTTGACACATGGAAGGCAGGAAGGATCACTATGGGACATGGAAGGCAGGAAGGATCACTATGGCACATGGAAGGCAGGAAGGATCACTATGAAACATGGAAGGCAGGAAGGATCCCTCCCTGCCTTCCATGTAAGGGGGACTCCGCTGGGGACACAGATGTAAGGAGGGGCTCCCTTGGGGACACAGCTGTAAGGAGGGACTCCGCTGGGGACACAGATGTAAGGAGGAGCTCCGCTGGGGACACAGATGTAAGGAGGGACTCCGCTGGGGACACAGCTGTAAGGAGGGGCTCCACTGGGGACACAGATGTAAGGAGGGGATCCTCTGGGGACACAGATGTAAGGAGGAACTCCGCTGGGGACACAGATGTAAGGAGGGGATCCGCTGGGGACACAGATGTAAGGGGGGGCTCCGCTGGGGACACAGATGTTAGGAGGGGCTCCGCTGGGGACACAGCTGTAAGGAGGGACTCTGCTGGGGACACAGATGTAAGGAGGGACTCCGCTGGGGACACAGATGTAAGGAGGGGCTCCGCTGGGGACACAGATGTAAGGAGGGACTCCGCTGGGGACACAGCTGTAAGGAGGGGGTCCACTGGGGACACAGATGTAAGGAGGGGATCCTCTGGGGACACAGATGTAAGGAGGAACTCCGCTGGGGACACAGATGTAAGGAGGGGATCCGCTGGGGACACAGATGTAAGGGGGGGCTCCGCTGGGGACACAGATGTTAGGAGGGGCTCCGCTGTGGACACAGCTGTAAGGAGGGACTCTGCTGGGGACACAGATGTAAGGAGGGACTCCGCTGGGGACACAGATGTAAGGAGGGGCTCCACTTGGGACACAGGTGCAAGGAGGAACTTTCTGGGTAAAGCTCAATACTTATCAGCGCCCCCTCGTATCATGTAAAAGATATATAAGTTGTTACATAATAACAAATTCCACAGAAATACATAAATATATTTTAAATAATTTATAAATGTAACACATAAATATTTCACTATAGGTAAAGACACAAATACTTCTAAAGAAAATAAAAATGACTTAAAGAGTCTTACAGAGAAAAGAAATAGGCAAAAGAAAAATTAATTTGAACCCTTTTACACTCTAAGAAAAATATCAGTAAGGCCTGCCAAAGAAAAAAAAAAGAAAGAATTATAGAGTACAGATCTGTAAAACATCTGTAGCCTTGGTGGCAATCATACATAATAAGGAACATTCAGGGAATATTTCAGATATTAGGTGTTGCAGTTCCCGTCATTTCGGAATTTAAATAGCCCAGAACTGGAAATTAAATGGCCAAGCCCAATCCACTTAAGATTAATAAGGTCTGGCCGCTAAAGCCGGTGCTATTTGAGGCCGTATGAAATTCAATATGACTTATTCATGTAGAAGGTCAGACTGCAAAACACCTTTTAAATGTTCATAAAATGGGTTGCAAATTGTATCCAGTTCAGATACAAACACATTGATCTCCCCACCCCCCACCCCTATGCACCATGCTAACATTAGAAATGACGTGGTCCCGCGTATAGTGCGGCGTCTGCCTTATGTTATGAAAGTCTTTGCGAAAATGAGATGAACCCTCCAAAGAGAATATTTATTATACAGGTATAGCATATACCGGGGATCCTACATGCTCCAGGAAAGTGAAAACCATTCATCAAAAGGCTGAAGTGCAGGTATGAGGGACCCATAGGAGACGTCTCTCATATCACTTGTATAGATGGATCACTCCTTGTAGTAACTTGCAATGAAATATTCAAATCTCAAGGACTGTTATCTATAAGAAAATCTCTTGAAGATCCAATGCTTGTGCATAGCATTTGCATGGAATGTAGGGATCCATATTCTCAAATTTATTTAATTTTAATTGTTTGCTAAATTCTATTTGACCACTGTTATGGTGACGCCGAGCAGGTGACGGGCTCACCGGGGGCACGGGGGTCCAAGTGACAGTGGCAGGACTTCAGCAGAGCAACCTGAAAGGGGTGATGGCCTGGAGAACCTCGTGGTTACCAATTTATACTTTGCTGTAAATTGGCAGCAGGTTGTGGACCTCAGAATCGCCCCACAAATATGGGGGGTGGGGAGTCTGGAATGGAAAAGCTACAATGTGTAGAATGTTCAGGGCAGTAGAATAGTCATATCCAAGGGTCTAGGCAGGGTCTAGAGTAGGAAGGTCCAGACAGGGGTCTTGGTGGCAGCAAAAGAACGATTAGTTAGATCCAGGCTGGGATCTTGGTGGGCGGAAAGCAAAAAAAGTAGCCAAGTCATTCCAGGTTGACTTCAAACAAGCAACTGGCGGGTACGTAATATAGTACAAGCAACTGGCGGGTACGTAATATAGTACAAGCAACTGGCGGGTACGTAATATAGTACAAGCAACTGGCGGGTACTTAATATAGTACAAGCAACTGGCGGGTACGTGATATAGTACAAGCAACTGGCGGGTACGTAATATAGTACAAGCAACTGGCGGGTACGTAATATAGTACAAGCAACTGGCGGGTACGTAATATAGTACAAGCAACTGGCGGGTACGTAATATAGTACAAGCAACTGGCGGGTACGTAATATAGTACAAGCAACTGGCGGGTACGTTATATAGTACAAGCAACTGGCGGGTACGTTATATAGTACAAGCAACTGGCGGGTACGTTATATAGTACAAGCAACTGGCGGGTACGTTATATAGTACAAGCAACTGGCGGGTACGTAATATACAACAAGCAACTGGCGGGTACGTAATATAGTACAAGCAACTGGCGGGTACATTATATAGTACAAGCAACTGGCGGGTACGTAATATAGTACAAGCAACTGGCGGGTACGTTATATAGTACAAGCAACTGGCGGGTACGTTATATAGTACAAGCAACTGGCGGGTACGTAATATAGTACAAGCAACTGGCGGGTACGTAATATAGTACAAGCAACTGGCGGGTACGTAATATAGTACAAGCAACTGGCGGGTACGTAATATAGTACAAGCAACTGGCGGGTACTTAATATAGTACAAGCAACTGGCGGGTACGTGATATAGTACAAGCAACTGGCGGGTACGTAATATAGTACAAGCAACTGGCGGGTACGTAATATAGTACAAGCAACTGGCGGGTACGTAATATAGTACAAGCAACTGGCGGGTACATTATATAGTACAAGCAACTGGCGGGTACGTTATATAGTACAAGCAACTGGCGGGTACGTTATATAGTACAAGCAACTGGCGGGTACGTAATATAGTACAAGCAACTGGCGGGTACGTAATATAGTACAAGCAACTGGCGGGTACGTAATATAGTACAAGCAACTGGCGGGTACATTATATAGTACAAGCAACTGGCGGGTACGTTATATAGTACAAGCAACTGGTGGGTACGTTATATAGTACAAGCAACTGGCGGGTACGTAATATAGTACAAGCAACTGGCGGGTACGTAATATAGTACAAGCAACTGGCGGGTACGTAATATAGTACAAGCAACTGGCGGGTACGTAATATAGTACAAGCAAATGTCGGGTACGTAATATAGTACAAGCAACTGGCGGGTACGTAATATAGTACAAGCAACTGGTGGGTACGTAATATAGTGCTATCCATCTCAGGTAGCTGGTGATAAGTCACTGCACCAGCCACTTCAAAGGCCGATGCTTATGTACCCTTCTGGTTAGAGTAAAGGCCCGTACACACGGTCGGACTTTTTGACAACAAACATGCAAATTAGCTGTTTTGGAGCAACATCCGACTGTGTGTACGCTCCATCGGACAAACTTTTTCTGTTTTCATCGGACTTTTGTTGGCTCTGCGAACGGACAAACTTTTTGACAACAGAAGTCCGATGGAGCAAAGTCCTACCGTGTGTATGCAAAAGCATCGGACTTTTGTACAAGGTACAAACACGCATGCTCAGAACCATTGCAAACGATCAGACTACAATACAGAAGTTGACCAAAGGTGGCGCTGGAGTCATTGAACGTCCTCTTTTGAAGCGGCGTCAGTACGTTGTGACGTCACCACGTTCGTGTTTGTTGTCAAAAAGTCCGACCGTGTGTATGCAATACAAACTTGTGGACAACACACTTTGTACAAAAGTCCACGGAAAAGTTTGTACAAGTCCGACCGTGTGTATGGGGCTTTACATAGTTGGTAAGGTTGAATAAACAAACCAGTCCAATTCAGAGGACACGCCCAGTGTTACTCAGAACAAGTCATGGAGGTGCAGAGATCGTAGGAATCCTTGAAATCCTAAGAAAGCCCAGCAGAGATCCTGTGAGTACTGGAGGTCACAGGAATCCTGGAAATCTTGGAAGACCTGGCAGGGATCCTGTGGGTTCCGGAGGTCCTTGGAATCTTGGAAATCCTTGAAGACCCATCAGGGATCCAGTGAGTATTGGAAATCCTGGGAGACCCAACAGGGATCTATCTTGCAAATACTGGAGGTCCTAGGAACCCTGTATATCAGGGGTCTCATTTTTGGCGGCCCTCCAGCTGTTGTGAAACTACAAGTCCCATGAGGCATTGCAAGGCTGACAGTTACAATCCTGACTCCCACAGGCAGAGGCATGATGGGACTTGGAGTTTCGCAACAGCTGGATGGCCGCCAGTTTGAGACCCCCTGTTGTAAATCCTTGAAGACCCGGCAAGGATTCTGTGAGTATTGGAGTTCCTAGGAATCCTGGAAATCTCGGGAGACCTGGCGGGTCCTGCGAGTACTGGAGGTTCATTTCAGGGTTCTTCAAACTGCATCACTTGGTACTCGTGTTCTTCCCGGCCCTTTGTACCTTCTCTTTCACTTTTGGGGTGATTGGGCAAGAGGTACAAGAGAGGCTCCCCTCGTCATCTCGGTCTGCTATCTGGCATGTAATAAAAACTACAAAAAAAAAAAATGTTTGGCTTTAGATACACTTTAAACGATTCAATAAAACCCATGTCTGACCTTCAGGGTCTTGTTTGCTTCGACATGCTTTTTTGATCATTGAAATTTTTTGAAGCTTTAATGATGCTTGGCAAATGCCCTGTATTTGTTGGCTTTCTTTTTGTTTTAAAGGGGCCCAGTAGAACTATAGCTCATTAGTACACCCACTCAGCAGATCCCCAACTTATTAGCACCCTTGTTTAGCAGATCCATTGCTCAGTAGTACCTCCAGCTCTGCTGATGCTCCACACAGTAGTAACCCTCAGCTCTGCTGATTCCCCTGCTCAGTAGTAGCCCCCAGCTCTGCTGATCCCCTGCTCAGTAGTAGCCCCCAGCTCTGCTGATCCCCTGCTCAGTAGTAGCCCCCAGCTCTGCTGATCCCCTGCTCAGTAGTAGCCCCCACCTCTGCTGATCCCCTGCTCAGTAGTAGCCCCCAGCTCTCCTGATCCCCTGCTCAGTAGTAGCCCCCAGCTCTGCTGATCCCCTGCTCAGTAGTAGCCCCCAGCTCCACTGATCCCCAACTCAGTAGTAATCCCCAGCTCTGTTGATCCCCCACTCAGTAGTAGCCCCCAGCTCTGCTGATGCTCCACACAGTAGTAACCCTCAGCTCTGCTGATCCCCCACTCAGTAGTAACTCCCAGCTCTGCTGATCCTCTGGCTTTCTGATCCTCCTCCCTCTCTCTGGCCTCTGCACACCTCCCACTATATTGCTCCCACTCTGCACACCGCATGTGACATCAGCTAGTTTCTCCTGCTGTGGCCCCCCCCCCCCCCAGCTCTGCTGCTCAGTCCTCACTCTCCGGTCCCCACTCACTGTCCACTATAGAGTTCCCATGTTGTATACCATGTGTGCCGTCTGCCGGTTGCTCATCTCCAGTCCGAACCCTGCTCACCTTCCTGCTGCTCCACGCTGTACACCAGATGTGACGTCTACACCAGACACTTTCAGAATAAATACACATAGAGTGGAAGTGACTGGTGATGCCATCTTTCCTGGTTCACTTACTGGTTTCCCAGTGCATCCTGGGATATCTCATATCTGCAATACCTCTAAAACAAAGTTAAGCTAACGCTGAATAAAAGCCTCTCAAATGCTGCAGGTGCTGTAAGCGAGTGTTGTCATAAACTCCTATGGAGGGTTTGGAAATGCTTTGAAGCACCAAGAAGGTGACATAAGGGATCATTTTTGAAGCAAAGCAGATGTAAAGTGTGAACGGGACTGTAAGTTCACCATTGTATTTAGTGACAGGCGCTTTGATTAGCATTAAAAAAAAGCGTCCAATGCCACATTCTGAAGTAAGTGTAAAAAAGGCGCTAGGCTCGATTCACATCTATGCATATTGCTTTTGAGCGTTTTTGCAGTGCTTTTTGCGGTGCTTGCCGCGTTTTTGGACATGCGTTTTTACCGCAATTTTGCTGCGTTTTTGCCGCGTTTTGCGTTTTTTTTCTTTTTGTTTTTTACACTGTGGTTACTTAGCAACCAGATATATACATTGAAAAAAAAAGAAAAAAAAACGCAAAACACAAATCGTGGCAAAAACGCGGTAAAAACGCTGTAAAAAAGCGGTACTTGCGTTTTTGATGCAGGTCCATTGACTTCTATTACATGCAAAACGCTGCATTTTGCATGAAAAAAAGTCCCCGACCCTTTCCAAAAACGCAGAGGCACAAAAATGCATTGATGTGAACATGTTCCATAGGAACCCATGTTAAAAAATGTCCTTGCATTTCTGCAAAATGCTAAATGCATCAAAAAACACGTTAGTGTGAATCAAGCCTAAAACTGCATAGGTGTGAATCCAGCCTAACCGAGGAGAGATTGGTGGAGTGTGTCCATTAGCCCGGTGTTTCTCAACCCTAGTCCTCAAGGCGCCCCAACAGGTCACGTTTTCAGGATTTCCCTCAGATGAAACGGCTGTGGTAATTACTAAGGCAGGGAAACTGATCAAATTACCTGTGCAAAATAATGGTAGGGCTGAAAACTTGACCTGTTGGGGCGCCTTGAGGACTGGGGTTGAGAAACACTGCATTAGCCTAATGCCCCTTATGCCGCGTACACACGATCAAACAATCCGGTGGAAAAGTCCGGCAAACTCAAGTCCGCCAAACAATCCCCCCGTGTGTAGCCTCCGGCATACTTTTTTGACCCGAAAGTACGGCGGACTTAGAATGCCGTGTTGCACACCAATCTTCCCGCCGTACTCGGATTTCGGCGGACAATCCGCCCGTGTGTGTGCCAGTCCGCCGTACTTTTGAAATGAGCGGACTTTTCCCGCCCGGAGAAAAGTCCGCTCATTTCGAGCGGGTCTCCAGGTAGGCGGGGCCCGTGAAGGAGACATCGCTGGCCCCGACGCCTGGTATGGACTTAAAGGGGAACCCCAAGTCCACAACAGACCCTTGTCCAAGCACGCTACCCGGCCGGCCAGGAAAGGGGGGCGAGCGAGCGCCCCCCCTCCTGAGCCGTACCAGGCCGCGTGCCCTCAACATGAGGGGTGCCTTGGGGAAGGGGGGGGCGCGCGGCCCCCCCCACCCCAAAGCACCTTGTCCCCATGTTGATGAGGACAAGGGCCTCTTCCCGACAACCCTGGCCGTTGGTTGTCGGGGTCTGCGGGCGGGGGGCTTATCGGAATCCGGGAGCCCCCTTTAATAAGGGGGGCCCCGGATACCGGCCCCCAACCCTATGTGAATGAGTATGGGGTACAATGTACCCCTACCCATTCACCTGTAAAATAAAGTACAAAAAAAAACACAACACACGAGATAAAATACTTTATTGCACAGCTCCGGGGGTCTTCCGTCTTCGGGGGTCTTCTCGCCGGACTCCTCCGCTATCTTCTTGTAGCTCTTTTGCTAGCGGAGGAGTCCGGCTTTCTTCCTCGCCGCCGGGCTCTTCTCCCGACTTCGGGGGTCTTGTCCCCCCCCCTCTTCGGTTCTTCTGCCGGGCCACCGCGCCTTCTTATAGCTCTTTTACAGGCGGTGGCCCGGTCTTCTGTCGCCGCCGCCTTCCGTTCTTCTTCTTCTCCAGGAGATGTTGACTCGACGATCTCTCCGGCCGCAATGCGTGTGGGCGAGTCCGTTCATTTCGAATATCAGTCCGCTGAAAAAGTGCCGTGTGTGGGCAAGTAGCCCGTTCGGAAATTCCGACGGACAGTCTGGCGGACGTCCGCCAGACTAAGTACGTCGGACATACGCGTGTGTGCGCGGCTTTAGGGTTTCTTTCTTTGTTTTTTGCTATATTCTTAGAAGCCGATACCACAGGGTTGTACGATTCTCCATCGTTTTTCAGGTGCTGTGGTGACATGTTGCCTTATTCAATTAATAACGTATTTGTGGTCAATGATGGGAAGACCAGTAAAGGCCCTTCGTTCGATGGTTGCCCTTTGCTCCGCGGTCTTGAGCATTTTTGCAGCTGCACATCAAAGTTTATGTTTGAAGATCGCTTGCTTTTTAGGACAGACTGTTCCAGCTTGAGTGCCTCAGCAATATTCAGTGGACAGAAAGATGTTCCGGCTTTTATGGGAAATAAACATCTTCTTTGGTTCTGCCTGTTTACTTTCCACTCTCAGGTTCCTTACTAAGACTTCCAGAACACCATTAGCAAAGAAGCAGCAAGTGCTTTCCCATGCAGGTCTTCTAAGTGCTCCACTACCTTCCCTCACCTGAACCCCCCCCCCCCCCCCCCATGTACAAACCTCATGGTATATTTTCTCTGTTAGATTAACCCTTTCATGACTAAGCCTATTTTTGGAATTTGGTGTTTACAAGTTAAAATCCATATTTTTTGCTAGAAAATTACTTGGAACCCCCAAACATTATATATATATTTTTTTTAGCAGAGGCTCTAGAGAATAAAACGGCGATTGTTGCAATATTTTATGCCACACGGTATTTGCGCAGTGGTGTTTTAAACGCAACTTTTTGGGAAAAGGGACACTTTCATGAATAAAAAAAAAAAAAAACAGTAAAATTAGCCCAATTTTTTTGCGTAATGTGAAAGATAATGTTACGCCGAGTAAATAGATACCAAACATGTCACACTTTATAATTGCGCGCACTTGTAGATTGACGACAAAGTACGGTACCTAAAAATCTCAATAGGCGACGCTTTAAATTTTTTTTTACGGTTACCAGGTTAGTGTTACAGAGGAGGTCTACTGCTAGAATTATTGCTCTCGCTCTGACGATCGCGGCGATACCTCACATGGGTGATTTGAACACCGTTTACATACGCGGGCGCGACTTCCGTATGCGTTCTCTTTGCTTCGCGAGCTCGCGGGGACGGCGGGCGCTTTGAAAATTTTTTTTTTATTTTTTTATTTATTTTAAAATGACTAAATTGTTTTAAAAAAATAAAATAAAATTTGATCACTTTTATTGCTGTCACAAGGAATGTAAACATCCCTTGTGACAGTAATAGGTGGTGACAGGTACTCTTTATGGAGGGATCGGGGGTCTAAAAGACCCCCCACCCCTCCTTTACACTTCATTGTATTCAGATCGCCGAAAACGGCGATTCTGAATACCGGATATTTTTTTAAAACCGGCGCCATTGGCAGCCGAGTAAACGGGAAGTGACGTCATGACGTCGCTTCCGTGTTTACGATGAGGAGACTGGAACGAAGCCGATTATGGCTTCGTTCCAGTTCCTCCCCAGCAGCCAGAGCCGACGGATCGCTAATCGGTGCTCCCGATCGAGCGGGAGCACCGGTAACAGCGGCGAGAGGCGGCGGGAGGGGGGGACGTCCCCTCCCGCTCCTCCGGCATAACAGCCGAGCGGCTTTTAGCCGCATCGGTTGTTATGGCTGGAAAGCCAATCGCCCGCTGTAAAAACCGGTACCGGGATGATGCCTGCAGGTGCAGGCATCATCCCGGTATACCCCCCCGGAAGCCGAGTACGCAGATCTGCGTACGCTCGGCGGGAAGGGGTTAAAATAGAAGGGGAAAGGGTACAAGGTCAATTTAGACTATTTCTATTTCTACTACCACAAGCATTAGCAGAACTTGTGGAAAGTGACGTACGATGCATTGCTGCGTTGCAGTGCCATTCATAAAGCAACACACCTACATTGTAGCACATGGCAAATCATGATTTACTTATTATTTATGCCACAAGGGCATGAATTGAGAAGAAAAGTCGGGAGCAGCCCGACTACCATATAAGACAGTGGTCCCCAAATGGAGGTCCATTGCTTTATGTTGGGCACTACTACTTTCTCTGACATTCATCTTCATCATTGGTATCAGTGGGAGGAATAGTGCCCCATCATTGGTGTCAGTGGGATGAATAGTGCCCCATCATTGGTGTCAGTGGGAGGAATAGTGCCCCATCATTGGTATCAGTGGGAGGAATAGTGTCCCATCATTGGTATCAGTGGGATGAATAGTGCCCCATCATTGGTATCAGTGGGAGGAATAGTGCCCCATCATTGGTATCAGTGGAAGGAATAATGCCCCATCATTGGTATCAGTGGGAGGAATAGTGCCCCATCATTGGTGTCAGTGGGATGAATAGTGCCCCATCATTGGTATCAGTGGGAGGAATAGTGTCCCATCATTGGTATCAGTGGGGGGAATAGTGCCCCATCATTGGTATCAGTGGGAGAAATAGTGCCTCATCATTGGTATAAGTGGAAGGAATAATTCCCCATCATTGGTATCAGTGGAAGGAATAGTGCCCCATCATTGGTATCAGTGGGAGGAATAGTGCCCCATCATTGGTATCAGTGGAAGGAATAATGCCCCATCATTGGTATCAGTGGGAGGAATAGTGCCCCATCATTGGTGTCAGTGGGATGAATAGTGCCCCATCATTGGTATCAGTGGGAGGAATAGTGTCCCATCATTGGTATCAGTGGGGGGAATAGTGCCCCATCATTGGTATCAGTGGGAGAAATAGTGCCTCATCATTGGTATAAGTGGAAGGAATAATTCCCCATCATTGGTATCAGTGGAAGGAATAGTGCCCCATCATTGGTGTCAGTGGGATGAATAGTGCCCCATCATTGGTATCAGTAGGAGGAATAGTGCCCCATCATTGGTATCAGTGGGAGGAATAGTGCCCCATCATTGGTATCAGTGGAAGGAATAATTCCCCATCATTGGTATCAGTGGAAGGAATAATGCCCCATCATTGGTATCAGTGGGAGGAATAGTGCCCCATCATTGGTGTCAGTGGGATGAATAGTGCCCCATCATTGGTATCAGTGGGAGGAATAGTGTCCCATCATTGGTATCAGTGGGAGGAATAGTGCCCCATCATTGGTATCAGTGGGAGGAATAGTGCCCCATTATTGGTATCAGTGGGAGGAATAGTGCCCCATCACTGGTATCAGTGGAAGGAATAATCCCCCATCATTGGTATCAGTGGAAGGAATAATGCCCCATCATTGGTATCAGTGGGAGGAATAGTGCCCCATCATTGGTGTCAGTGGGAGGAATAGTGCCCCATCATTGGTGTCAGTGGGAGGAATAGTGCCCCATCATTGGTGTCAGTGGGAGGAATAGTGCCCCATCATTGGTGTCAGTGGGAGGAATAGTGCCCCATCATTGGTGTCAGTGGAAGTAATAGTGGATATGGAATTGATAAGGGCAAGCAAAGGGCCACGTCTGGCCCCTGCCCCACAGTTTGGAGACCCCTGGTGTAGAGTAACATGTAGACAATAGGGATGAGCCGAACACCCCCCAGTTCAGTTCGCACCAGAATCTTCGAACGAGCCAAAAATGTGTACGAACTTTAGAACCCCATTGAAGTCTA
The DNA here is from genome assembly GCF_037356315.1 of Lithobates pipiens. Taxonomy (NCBI): domain Eukaryota; kingdom Metazoa; phylum Chordata; class Amphibia; order Anura; family Ranidae; genus Lithobates; species Lithobates pipiens. The sequence continues at coordinate 13,335,174 of NW_027507789.1, forward strand.
TGGGACGCGAACGTTCGAAATCAAAAGTGTTAATTTTAAAGGCTAATATGCAAGCTATTAGTGATGGACGAACGTTTCGCCCGGCGGTCGTTTCGCGGCGAATTTCCGACTTTCGCCGTCCGCGGGTTCGAACGCCTTTTTCCGTCGTTCGCCCCGGCGGACTTACGTGTTTAATGTATACAAGAACTTTAACCTTTCGTGACACGTTTATCATGTGTTACAGGACAACCAATTGAGACATGACAGCTCATGGACACTTGGACATTCCCCCTAACCTATAAATACACCCGATCCGGTGGCCATTTTACATTCTTTCTTCTGTCACTGTAGGGAAAGGATCCTGTGTGGAGTAGGGACAGAGAAAACGCTAGCTATTTGGTACACAAAAGTTCTTTTCAGGACTGGTATAGGTGTTAGGTCAGCAGCCTGAGTTTCTTTTGTCAGTTTAGATAAAGGGACAGAGCGCTGTATGCTGCTATTTTAGGGACAGCTCAGCCAGATTAGTCTTTCTTCATCATCATCATCATCATCATCATTAGCTGTTACTATCAGGTCCACAAAAGAGCTATTCCAGCTAATCGTTCCAGCCTACTCTTTTTTGCCAATTTGTATAGGGACAGGCAGGAAGCAGTGTGTCAGGCAGTGAGGATAATTTTAAAGACTTGCTGTTACTATTAGTTCCACAAAGGTTCTTTTCAGGACTGGTATCAGTGGTACGGTAATAGGCTTGTACACGTATAATATTCTTTCTTCCAAATATAGAAAGAATATTATACTTGACTGCTGCCCTTCTGCTGCAGTCTGCTAATCATTCACAACTCACTTGTTCCACAAAGCTCTTTATCAGGACTGGTAACTTGGTCTGTCTAGGGTGCTACGGTACATAGGCTTGGGTGCGGTACAGTCTGCTGTTCTGTAAGGACCGCTATCGGTCCACAATACATAGGGTTGCCGTGCACTACTGCTGACCGCTGCCCTATACTGCAGCAGTCCTTCAGCGGTATAGGGACTGACGCACAGTCTGCTAAACACTAATACACAACCTGCTTGGTCCACAAAAGTTCTTATAAGGACTGGTAACTTGGTATAGGGTGCTACGGTACATAGGCCTGAGTGCGTTACAGTCTGCTGTTCTGTAAGGACCGCTATCGGTCCACAATACATAGGGTTGACGTGCACTACTGCTGACCGCTGCCCTATACTGCAGCAGTCCTTCAGCGGTATAGGGACTGACGCACAGTCTGCTAAACACTAACACACAACCTGCTTGGTCCACAAAAGTTTTTATAAGGACTGGTAACTTGGTATAGGGTGCTACGGTACATAGGCCTGAGTGCAGTACAGTCTGCTGTTCTGTAAGGACTGCTATCGGTCCACAATACATAGGGTTGCCGTGCACTACTGCTGACCGCTGCCCTATACTGCAGCAGTCCTTCAGCGGTATAGGGACTGACGCACAGTCTGCTAAACACTAATACACAACCTGCTTGGTCCACAAAAGTTCTTATAAGGACTGGTAACTTGGTATAGGGTGCTACGGTACATAGGCCTGAGTGCAGTACAGTCTGCTGTTCTGTAAGGACCGCTATCGGTCCACAATACATAGGGTTGCCGTGCACTACTGCTGACCGCTGCCCTATACTGCAGCAGTCCTTCATTGGTATAGGGACTGACGTACAGTCTGCTAATCACTAACACACAACCTGCTTGGTCCACAAAAGTTCTTATAAGGACTGGTAACTTGGTATAGGGTGCTACGGTACATAGGCCTGAGTGCGTTACAGTCTGCTGTTCTGTAAGGACCGCTATCGGTCCACAATACATAGGGTTGCCGTGCACTACTGCTGACCGCTGCCCTATACTGCAGCAGTCCTTCAGCGGTATAGGGACTGACGCACAGTCTGCTAAACACTAACACACAACCTGCTTGGTCCACAAAAGTTTTTATAAGGACTGGTAACTTGGTATAGGGTGCTACGGTACATAGGCCTGAGTGCAGTACAGTCTGCTGTTCTGTAAGGACCGCTATCGGTCCACAATACATAGGGTTGACGTGCACTACTGCTGACCGCTGCCCTATACTGCAGCAGTCCTTCAGCGGTATAGGGACTAAGAGTTTTGTCACAGGGTGATTTAAAAAATGACAGGCAGAGGAAGAGGCAGGCCCTTCCGCAGGGGTGGTAGGGGTAGGGCAGGAGCAACAGCCTTGAGCCAAAGTGGGAAGTTGCAGAAGGTGCGTTCAATTACTTTAAAGGACGCACCAGACTTGGTTGAGTGGCTCACTCAGCCTTATTCTTCTGCACCCTCCTCATCCTCTCGATCTGCACCCTCTTCTTCACTCTCTGCTATGTGCACCCCCAAAGACACTACCACCAACAACACCACCACCACCACATACCTTCCGCTTGAGTGCAAATGGGGGCCTTCATGCTCCAGTGTTTTAATAGGGACCCCCGTATAAAAAGCATGAGGGTCAAGGACCAGTACTGGGTGGCAACGTACTTAGATCCCCGGTACAAACACAAAATGGCGGAAATGTTACCGCCGTCGCAGAGGGCTGTCAGAATGCAGCACTTCCAGGCCTTGCTTCGAGAAATGCTGCATTCTGCTTTTGCGTGCGCTGGCAGAGGAGCAATTCCCACTCCCAGAGAAGGATTTGCGGGTACCAATCCAACAGCGCCTGCAAGAAGAGGCCGGTTTGAAGATGTGTTGGTGACTTCGGATATGAGGTCATTCTTTCAGCCGACCCATCGACAGGTGTCATCCGGATCCAGCATCAGGGAACGCCTAGACCGTCAGGTGTCCGACTACATTGGGTTAACGGCCGATGTGGACGCTCTGAGGAGTGATGAACCCCTAGACTACTGGGTGGGCAGGCTTGACCTCTGGCCAGAGCTTGCCCAATTTGCAATCGAACTGTTGGCTTGCCCCTCATCCAGTGTCCTGTCCGAAAGGACGTTCAGCGCAGCAGGGGGGATTGTGACCGATAAGCGTACTCGCCTAGCTCACGACAGTGTTAACTACCTCACATTTCTAAAAATGAATGAGGCATGGATCTCGGAGGAATTCAACACATGTGATCAGTAGACCATGTATATGTCTATAAACAATTTTTGGAATCAAGCACACAGACCTTCTTAATTCATTTGGCTCACTTCCCTGACCCAAAAAAGCACACCGTACTATATGCCCCTACCCTCCTCTTTGAAGAGGTTGAGCGGTGTCATATTTCTACTGGGGCTGCTTATTATGAGGGGTTCCCACCATCCCTGTGCTGTGCTGACTTCCTCCTGGGTGTTCTTATTATGAGGGGCTCCCACCATCCCTGTGCTGTGCTGACTTCCTCCTGGGGGTTCTTATTATGAGGGGATCACACCATCCCTGTGCTGTGCTGACTTCCTCCTGGGGCTGCTTACGGTGCTGCTGTCAGCGCTGTATGTCACGGAGCTGCTGTCAGCGCTGTATGTCACGGAGCTGCTGTCAGCGCTGTATGTCACGGAGCTGCTGTCAGCGCTGTATGTCACGGAGCTGCTGTCAGCGCTGTATGTCACGGAGCTGCTGTCAGCGCTGTATGTCACGGAGCTGCTGTCAGCGCTGTATGTCACGGAGCTGCTGTCAGCGCTGTATGTCACGGAGCTGCTGTCAGCGCTGTATGTCACGGAGCTGCTGTCAGCGCTGTATGTCACGGTGCTGCTGTCAGCGCTGTATGTCACGGAGCTGCTGTCAGCGCTGTATGTCACGGAGCTGCTGTCAGCGCTGTATGTCACGGAGCTGCTGTCAGCGCTGTATGTCACGGAGCTGCTGTCAGCGCTGTATGTCACGGAGCTGCTGTCAGCGCTGTATGTCACGGAGCTGCTGTCAGCGCTGTATGTCACGGTGCTGCTGTCAGCGCTGTATGTCACGGAGCTGCTGTCAGCGCTGTATGTCACGGAGCTGCTGTCAGCGCTGTATGTCACGGAGCTGCTGTCAGCGCTGTATGTCACGGAGCTGCTGTCAGCGCTGTATGTCACGGAGCTGCTGTCAGCGCTGTATGTCACGGTGCTGCTGTCAGCGCTGTATGTCACGGAGCTGCTGTCAGCGCTGTATGTCACGGAGCTGCTGTCAGCGCTGTATGTCACGGAGCTGCTGTCAGCGCTGTATGTCACGGAGCTGCTGTCAGCGCTGTATGTCACGGAGCTGCTGTCAGCGCTGTATGTCACGGTGCTGATGTCAGTGCTCTGTATTACGGTGCTGCTGTCAGTGCTCTGTATCTCCTGCACCCTCTTGTTTGCCTACCCTGGTCCCTGACCTTCCCTCTCCTCCATTGCCTTCATTAGCTCCATAGTCCTGAATTGTCAGAACAATTTCCCAAATAAAAAAAAAATGCTTGTAGTTATCGATCCCAAATTCACCTCATACATGTATTATGCTATTGTCCAGGTGGTGGGACTACGTGCTACCCCCTAATAATTACCCCGTGGCCGCAAATTCGACCTAAAGGTTTGCGAAATTCGCCTCCCATTGAAGTCAATGGAGCCCGCGGCGAACGGTCGTTTTCGCGAACGTTTGTGTCCGTTCGCGTTTCGCGTTCGCGAAACGTCCCGTCGGAAGTTCGTCCATCACTACAAGCTATGCAACAGACAACACCAGCAATAAGGGGTATCTTCAGGTGTATACTGTGCTGGAGGCACACAACACCCACCAGCAACTACTGCAGATGCCTGTATTAGAGAACATCAGCAATAAAGGGTAGATACAGGTGTATACTGTGCTGGAGGAACACAACACCCACCAACTCCTGCAGATGCCTGAGAAAAGAACACTGTCCCTGCCTATTTTGCTCTTTCCCTGCACGCCGGAACCCACTACACAAGGCCGCCGCGCTGGCGGCCTTATATAGTGTGGGGCGTGTACTAAACCCCCTGAGCTATAATTGGCCACAGGCATGCTGCCTGTGGCCAATTATGGCTCTCCTCGCTGCCGGCGCTGTGATTGGCCAAGCATGCGGGGTCACAGTGTATGCTTGGCCAATCATGAGCCAGCAATGCACTGCGATGGGGTAGTGCATTGTGGGCCGTTCGCGCCACACGAATTTGGTGCGAACGGTCCACAAAGTTCTGAATTTGACGAACGGCCGATGTTCGAGTTGAACACCGAGCTCATCCCTTGTAGACAACTAGGGGGACAACCATATAATGTGTCCATATTAAAAAAAAACACACTAATGGGCTTCTGCAACCCTGCGCCATGATGACCCAACAACCCCACCCCCCCCCCCCCCCCCACCGGGATTCTGCCCCAAACACCCACCAGGTTGACCTATTATGGCATCGCAGACTGCCTCTTTAATGAACAGGCTGAGCTGAGCGCTTACGTTGGCACAGCAGATGCCGAGCCGGGTCTGGGCAGTAAACACAGAGCTGTATGCTCAGGGGAAGAGCTGGCAACACAGCAACATCAATAACAGCTACTGCTGACCTCACACCTCGGCGTTGCCCTCTCCTGTGCACCGTTTAATTAAGCTAATTATAAATAACTCCGAGTCACAAGCTCCCTGGCGCACCATCGTTAGAGCTGCGAACGCACACCTTCACCGTAGCTGTCTGAATACCTTCATTATCAGGCTAATATGTTCTTTTCTCTGTGAACAATGGCCAAGTCCCTGCAAGGTACAGCGGTGCACCCGGGACCTGATTCAATAGAACCAACACTGATTATAATTTGTTATAAAAGTACCGTATGTGTGATAAATATTTTTTTTTTATATTTATTAGAAATGAGCAAAATATATCCAGCTTTCTGCCCTGTTATTTCAGAAAGAATATACAATATAATCGTAATCACATGCCAACATTTAAAGATGAAGTTTCACCAAAAGGTAAAAAAAAAACTTGTTAAATCCCCCAGTGCACAAATGGGTGCAGGAGCTGGAGGAGATGGGCACCTGACCAGTGGCGGCTGCTCCATTAGGGGCACAGGGCCCCCCTTATCCATGTGCCCGGCCCCCTAATCTACATGCAGGGTGCCGCACGCATGGATTTCAATGTTTTTTTGTTTTTTTTTTTTAGAAACACATGACTAGAGCCTGAGGCTCTAATTGGCTTAGGATTGGGGCGCAGAGCTCAGCGCCCTGAGCCCACCCAGTTGTGTGACAATAGCGAATTAACATTCGCTATTGTCTTCCTGATTCTCCTCCCGGCCAATCAGGAAGCAGGTCCTGAAACCCAATTGGCCGGGAGTCATAAGAGCCTATTGGCCGGGAGTAACCCAATTGGCCGGAAGTCATGCGGCCCCCGATTGGCCACATGTCCTAAGACCTGATTTGCCGGGAGGAGAAGCTACCGCTGGGACAGCGGGCGTAGCAGCGATTGATCAAGTAAGTGATGGGGGGGAGCCACAATTAATCGAGCGAGGGGGGGGGGGTTGGTGGTTGGCTGGCTGGGGGAAGGGGGGTGGCTGGTTGGGTGGGGGCCATGGGCCGCTCCCCCAAGAAAATGATGCACCAGCCGCCACTGCATCCGACAGTGCCGGGACAAGATCATCCAGTGCCCAGGGCAAAGATGCCAAATTGTGCCACCCCCCTTTATTATGTGCGAGCTTATGAGAAGAAGGGGGAAAGAGAGAGAGCACAGCACGCACCTCCTCCCGGCTCTCTCCTTCTCTCCTTGCCGCTTCCAGCGCTGGGCTGACAGGAGTAGTGATGCCACTGTCACTACTCCTGTCAGCCTTATAGTAGAAGGACCTTGTGGCACCCCCCATCCCTACAATACGTGCTGCCCCCCAGGGCAGCCGGCCCTTCCCCCCACCCCTTGTCCAGGCCCTGCCGCACAGTATTTTCTGCTGTCATACTGAACAGCTTCAGCCCTCCTTGCTGTGTAGACCTGTGCCAAACAGTAGTGGCTGATGGCTTGTGTTGTGAATGATGGTGGCTGGGGACAGCACCGTCATTCACATTAACACAAGTTCACAACAACACAGGCCGGTATCTACATTTGTCTGAGACAGATTAGTGTAGTAGCTGTTGGTGTGTGCTGTTGTGGGTATGTGTTTTTTTGAATGATGGCACTTCTCTCTTGCCACTGTCATTTACAATGCAAGCCATCAGCTGGAGAGTAGAGCCATCATTCAGAAAAACACGAGCTCACAATACAAGTCGTTAGCTACATTTGTCTGAGATAGACTAGTGTAGTAGCTGCTAGCTTGTGCTGTTACGGTTATGTGTTTTTGTGAGTGATGACATTCCTCTCCAGCCACTGCCATTTACAACACAAGCCATCAGCTGGAGAGGAGAGTCATCATTCAGAAAAACACAAGCCCACAAGCCGGTAGCTACATTTGTCCAAAATAGATTAGTGTAGCAGCTGTTGGTATGTGCTCTTGTGGGCTTGTGCTTACGTGAATGTTGATGCTCCTCTCCAGCTGCTGCCATTTACAACACAAGTCGGCAACTGGAGAAGAGCGATGTAGTTCACAAAAGCAGAAGCTGACAACAACACAAGCCATTAGCTACATTTGTCCAAGATAGATTAGTGTAGTAGCTGCGGGCATGTGTTTTTGTAGGCTTGTGTTTTTGTGAATGACGGCGCTCCTCTTCAGCCACTGTCATCTACAACCCAAGCTGTCAGCTGGAGAAGAGCACCGTCATTCACAAAGACACAAGCTCATAACAACACAAGCCTTTAGCTGCATTTGTCTGAGATAGACTAGTGTGGTAGCTGCTGGCATGAGGTATCGTGGGCTTGTGTCTTTGTGATTGACAGCGTTCCTCTCCATCCACTGTCATTTACAACACAAGCCGTCAGCTGGAGAAGAGCGCCATCATTCACAAAAGCACAAGCTCACAACACAAGCCGTTAGCTACATTTGTCTGAGATAGACTAGTGTAGTAGCTGCTGGTGTGAGGTATTGTAGGCTTGTGTCTTTGAGAATGACAACACTCCTCTCCATCCACTGTCATTTGCAACACAGCCATCAGCTGGAGAGGTGCGCCATCTTGAATTGGACACCTTCGGTAGGCTCGCTGCTTGCTGATTGAGGCATACTGGATAGTCTTTGCTGCAGGTGCAAAGCACTGCAACTGCAGCATATTAACACCATTGCAGCTTACAGGGGGGGGGGGGGGCAATTAAAAAATAGCGCCCAAATGCACATTTTAACCGCCCCCCCACCGCTCATTTAAACTTGGCTTAAAAGGCATGAATACAGTTGTACTCATAACTTTACATACCCTTGCAGAAGTTATGATTTCTTGGTCATTTTTCCAAGAATATAAATGATAACACAAAAACTTTTCTTTCACTCATGGTCAGTGTTTGGCTGAAGCCATTTATTATCAATCAACTGCGTTTACTCTTTTTAAATCATAATGAACACAGAAACTACCCAAATGACCCTGATCAAAAGTTTACATACCCCAGTTCTTAATACCGTGTATTGCCCCTTTTAACATCAATGACAGCTTGAAGTCTTTTGTGGTATTTGTGGATGAGGCTCTTTATCTTCTCAGATGGTAAAGCTGCCCATTCCTCTTGGCATTCCTCCAGTTCCTGTAAATTCTTGGGCTGTCTCGCATGAACGGCAGGTTTCAGATCTCCCCAGAGTGGCTCAATGATATTGAGGTCAGGAGACTGAGATGGCCACTCCAGAACCTTCACTTTATTCTGCTGTAGCCAATGACAGGTCAACTTGGCCTTGTGTTTTGGATCATTGTCATGTTGGAATGTCCAAGTACGTCCCATGCGCAGCGTCCTGGCCGATGAATGCAAATGTTCCTCCAGTATTTTTTTGATAACATACTGCATTCATCTTGCCATCAATTGTGGCCAAATTTCCTGTGCCTTTGAAGATCACACATCCCCACAACATCAGCAATCCACCTCCGTGTTTCACAGTAAGAATGGTGGACCTTTTATCATAGGCCTTTTTGACTCCTCTACACATGTAGTTTTTATGGTTGTGGCCAAGAAGCTCAATTTTGGTCTCATCACGTCAACGTTTCTGTTCTGTTTGGCGTATTGTAAGCGGGATACTTTGTGGCATTTGCGTAGTAATGGCTTTCTTCTGGTGACTCGACCATGCAGCCCATCTTTCTTCAAGTGCCTCCTTATTGTGCCTCTTGAAAACAGCCACACCACATGATTTCAGAGAGTCCTGCATTTCACCTGAAGTTATTTGTGGGTTTTTCCTTGCATCCCGAACAATTTTTCTGGTAGTTGTGGCTGAAATTTTACTTGGTCTACCTGACCGTGGTTTGGTTTCAACAGAACCCCTCATTTTCCACTTCTTGATTAGAGTTTGAACACTGCTGATTGGCATTCTCAATTCCTTGGATATCTTTTTATATCCCTTACCTGTTTTATACAGTTCAACTACCTTTTTCCGCAGATCCTTTGACAATTCTTTTGCTTTCCCCATGACTCAGAATCCAGAAAAGTCAGTGCAGCACTGGATGAAAGATACAAGGGTCTGTCAGGAGTCCAGAAACTCATTGACCTTTTATACACACACACTAATTACAAGCAAACAGATCACAGGTGAGGATGGTTACCTTTTAATAGCCATTCAAACCCCTTTGTGTCAACTTGTGTGAATGTTATCAGGCCAAAATCACCAGGGTATGTAAACTATTGATCAGGGTCATTTGGGTAGTTTCTGTTGTCATTATGATTAAAAAAGAGTAAACACAGTTGCTTGATAATAAATGGCTTCAGCTAAACACTAACCATGAGTGGAAGAAAAGTTTTTGTGTTCTCATTCATATTCTCTGAAAAAAAATGGCCAAGAAATCATAAATTCTGCCAGGGTATGTAAACTTATGAGGACAACTGTACATCCTGAACGTTCATTTATTGTTACAAATTTGGCCATGATTATAAAGACAATCAGGCAGACAGAAAAGGAAAATAGGATGGTATATAATGAATTTTGAAAATCATGAATATTTTCAGAGACAAGTAATGGAATTAGACAAGAACGGCTCCCGTGGCTTTACCGCGCTCCCATCCCTTGGAAACCACATGGCACGCGGCTCCATGTTAAAGCAGCAGTGGATAATTAATGGTAACATTTGCTAATATTGACATTACACATCTGCCTTCTAAGTTTCGTCATGGAAAGAGAAAATTAATGTAATTCCAAAAATACTTCTTTCAGAACCAGAAGCCATGCAGGATGTGGGTTAGAGATATAGAGAAGACGGCACAGACTCGGCTTCCTTCTCTTCTAATCAGAGATGAAAGTCAGGAGCTGGAAGGAGCCCTAGGAAGTGTTACAGAACAGCAAATATTAACAGACAGAATCAGACGATGTACAATGTAATATTTTGCTTATCTGATCTCGTGGCGTTATCTGTCTCTCCCCCCAAGGACTTTCTCCAAACTAGCTTTATTCGCAGAATAAATTGCTGTCTGGACCGTCTGTAACCCTTTCGCGGGCGTAAGTGTGTCCGAGCTGCGTTCTGCTCACGGGCGTTTTTCCTCTTTCAGAAAAAAATAAATAAAAGAGAGAGAAAGCGCCGACCTGTCCAAGTGTAATGAAACTGAATGCCAGGGGTCTGTTCAGCTGTGAGAACCCGAAACGCCACTGCCCGGCGCCGAGCACCAAGATGAAAAAGGTTTTGGCCTGCGGCGCTCCCGCAGCTTTCAATAATTTGGATAGAAACTTGCCCGCAGCTGCTGGGAACTGATAACCTTTAGTGCAGCTGCTTAAAAATGAGAAAAATAACAGCAAATGCACATAACCTGGCTTTACAGGGGGAAAAAAAATAAAAACAAATTGAAAGCTGGAAGATTCCAAAGATATTATTTCAAGAGAAAATTGGAACGTCATCGGGTGAAATGAATGGGAATGAATAGGAACGTGTAGTCGTGATCATTTCCACATTCTTGGAGCGTTGCTACTTGCGTACAGGGCCAGGACAAGAGGGGGGGCAGAAGGGACATGTGCCCTGGGTGCAGTGTTTCCATGTGGGTGGGGGGCAGGGGTGCCATCTTAGCCTTGGGTGCTGGATGACCTTGTCCCAGTACTGCTTGTGTAGTTTATACCTTAGGGTGTCATATGTGTTTAGCAATCAAGTGCTTCTCCTAGCCAGTAGCCAATAACTGCAATCAATTTCATAGCGCATTTTATAGAGTGTTTGAGCTATTGCCTGTGCTTATCTAGTCTGGCGGCCAAGCTACACAGATAATTTATAGCCTACGCCTGGGCTCCATTCAGCAGTGCCCCCCCCCCCCCCCCGCCCACCTTGAGCCCTCAACTCCCCCCATCAGTATTTTGTATTTTATGCTTTTCTTCTTATTTACTTCTTGGTCGGTCACCGAGTCCTCTTCTTGGGGAACGCCCACTAGTCCCACTTAGTTGTTGCCTTGCAGGGGGCTTACAGAAGTACAGGGTTTTCCAGGGCCACTTTCCAGTTTTCACCTTATCCATGTGTGCAGATGGCAGCCCAAAACCCCCACGACACCACCCCCCTGGTCCAACGCAGCATTGACCCCTCTAGTGATGGAGAGTTAGGCCGCGTACACACGGGCGGATTGTCTGTCCAACTTAGTCCGCTGAACCTTGTCTTAGCGGACAATCCGCTCGTGTGTGGGCTTCAGCGGACTTTTTCAGCGGACAATCTGACGAACAAAGTCTTACGGAATTTCCGTAAGACAGTCCGTTCAAACTTGGTTTTGTCCGTCCAAACTTGGTTTCAGCGGACAGTGTGTCGTGTGTAGCAAGTTGGACGGACTAAGTATGGCGCATGCTTAGAAAGGGTTTACACGGCCGAAGGTTGCATTGCAGTGTATAGGACGTCGTTTTTCTAGTCCCGTCGTACGTGCTGTACACGTCATCACGCACGCTTTCAGCGGACTGTCTGCTCATCGTGTGTGGTCAAGTCCGTTCATTCAAATTTTGAACGGACTGTCTGTCGGATTGTCTGCCGAACTTAGTTGGGCAGACAATCCGCCCGTGTGTACGCGGCCTTACTCTTTTACAAGGTCCTGTATTCTAGTTCTGTGCTTGCAGACTATCTCACTGTGCAACTGGGGCCTGTGTGACAACCTAGAAGCTGATTGGTTACTATGCACAGCTGCACCAGAATCTCCAGTTGCCATTTTCCTCCGGTCTTCCAGTTCTGGAGTCTTCTTTCTTCTATATTGACCAACCATGGATGACATAATGAAACGAAATACGGGTTCACTCCAGTATAAGGAAACCAGTGCAGACTTACCTCTCAAGGTGCCTTCCTTCAACAATATAGAATCTGTGCTCTCCTCCCTTTGTCATCTGGCTGCCATCTTCTCCCAGTCTTCTTTCATGTCTTCTTTCTTTCAATATAAAGGAAACCAGCACAGACTTACCTCTCAAAGTGCCATCCTCCACCGATACAGAGTCTAGGCTCCCCCTCGTCCTTTTGTCGCCCCTGCTGCCCTATTCTGCCAATCTTCTTCCAGGTTCAAAGTCTTCTTTTTTATTTATTGGCCAACCATGGATGACATAATGAAAGGAAAGATGAGTTCACTCAAGTATAAGAAAACCAGTGCAAACTTACCTCCTAAAGTGCCCTCCTTCAGCAATATAGAGTCTGTGCTCCCGTTCATTTGTCGCCTCCACTGCCCTCTTCCTCCAGTCTTCTTTCAGGTCCGAAATCTTCTTTTTTATTTATTGGCCAACAATGGATGACATAATGAAAGGAAAGATGGGTTCACTCAAGTATAAGGAAACCAGTGCAGACTTACCTCTTAGCCCTTGTACACACGATCGGAGATTCCAACGGAATGTGTCCGATCGGAGCGTTTTGTCGGATATTCCGACTGTGTGTGGTCTGCATCGGACTGTTTCCGTCAGAATATCCGTCGGACCAAATTTTCCAACTTGCGGGAAATATTTTCCGACAAAATGCTCCGATCGGACATACTCCGATCATGTGTAGAGAATTCCAATCGGACAAAGTGCCACGCATGCTCAGATCAAATTCCTACACCAAAGCTATTGGCTACTAGCCTGAACGTAGTCCCGTCGTATAACATCATCACAATCTGAACGATCGGATTTTCCGACAACTTCGTCCGACCGTGTATATGCAACAGTTTCAGACAAAATCCGTCGGAATCTCCGACCGTTTGTACAAGGGCTTAAAGTGCCCTCCTCCACCAATATAGAGTCCCTTTGTCATCCCGCTGCCATCTTTCTCCAGTCTTCTTTCAGGTTTGAAGTCTTCCTTCTTCTTTATTGGCCAACCATGGATGACATAATGAAAGGAATGGGATGGATTCACCCCAGTATAGGGAAATCAGTCCTAACTTCTGCATGTGTGCATACTCCATGGCCCGATGTGCATAGTCTAACTGTCGGCTATGCATTAGCGAGCACAAAAATTAGCATACAGCCTCAGCGCGGTTATTGGCACCCATTGTCTTATATCAGTGATGGCAAACCTTGGCACCCCAGATGTTTTGGAACTACATTTCCCATGATGCCCAACTACTGAACATCATAAGAAATGTAGTTCCAAAAGATCTGGGGTGCCAAGGTTCGCCATCACTTTCCTATATGAACTGGAGCTCAGCCTGCCTTCTGCATAGCTCCCAACTGCCCCTGATTTCGAGGGACTGTCCCTGATTTGGAAAAAAGCCCCTCTTTCCTCCTCTATTTGGTCTGATCTATATAGTTGTATATAAAATGCACTTTTTATCTATCAAAAAGTGTTTCCCAGTGCTAAACCTTTCATCCAATTTCTAAATTGCTGCCTTTGTAAATTTCAAAAGCCAATATAAAGGAATAGTAGTAGTAAAAAAAAAAAGAACTTGTGGGTTTAAATAATAATTTTTGTTGCTTAATCTTTAAGGGGGTGTGTCCTAAGCCTACATACTTTTGCCAATAGGTGTCCCTCGTTCCCATCTCAAAAAGTTGGGAGGTATGCTTCTGGACCTTGATTACCACCTTATGTTTTGCAAGGTTGTTACTGATTTCAGCTTGTTTCCTGGACCCTGTTTTTGTTTCTTTTTCTGGTTTGCTGCTCAGTTCTTCTTGAGTTTGGCACCCTGATTCACTCAGCCTCTGTAGCCTTGTCTGGAACCCCCGCTGCCTCACTGTGGCCTCCTTCTACAAGGTCCTTAACCTAGTTCCTGTAACCTGCTCCTGCACCACAGTGTTCCTGCTCTTGTCTCCTGCTCCATGATCCTCATTCCTCTGCTCCACTCTTCTGGCAGGAACACAAAGGTGACCAGATATTCAAATTGAAATGGATGCCTTAGTTATCCCACTGGCTTTTATTAAGGGTGTGGCAGGGGGTGGGAATAATAGCGACATGCAAAGTGCTTCCCATCAAATGCTGGTTGTGGCCAAATTGTGCTGACAGTGAGAGTGGCTTAACGAAGTATGGTTTATTGACATCTACTTTTCTCAAGGTCAAGAGTGCCAGCCTAGGTCATCACAAGCAAGGCAAGGCTGCACATAATCATCATCCTTACGTCTCGTACTGACGTCTGCACAAGCCGAGAGGGAAACAACTGGGAAGTAGTGCTGGGACAAGGTCATCCAGCGCCCAGGGCAAAAGATGCCAAACTGTGCCCCCCCTTCAATTAGGGTTAGGGTCAGGGCCCCCATCCCTGCAATAAACCATTGCATCCAGGGCAGCCACCCATCCTACCCTCCTCTTGCCCCTGCCCTGCTGGGAAGACCACGTAATATTGGCATGTGACATCATTATAAACCCCAGAAGCAGCCAAGAACATACACACCACTTCCCTCCCTCCTTCTACTTCAGGCCAATCACAGAAAGGTTGCTAAGATGGATTACCCTGCAGCCGCCAGGGGGCTGGAGACACCATTATTAACCACTTGCAGACCGGACCATTTTGCTGGTCAAAGACCAGACCACTTTTTGCGATTCGGCACTGCGTCGCTTTAACTGACAATTGCGCGGTCGTGCGATGTGGCTCCCAAACAAAATTGACGTCTTTTTTTTCCCACAAATAGAGCTTTCTTTTGGTGGTATTTGATCACCTCTGCGATTTTTATTTTTTGCGCTATAAACAAAAATAGAGCGACAATTTTGAAAAAAACGCATTATTTTTTACTTTTTGTTATAATAAATATCCCCCAAAAATATATATAAAAACATTTTTTTCCCTCAGTTTAGGCCGATACGTATTCTTCTACATATTTTTGGTAAAAAAAATCGCAATAAGCGATTATTGATTGGTTTGCGCAAAAGTTATAGCGTTTACAAAATAGGGATAGTTTTATAGCATTTTTATTAATAATTTTTTATTATTTTTTTTATTACTAGTAATGGCGGCGATCTGCGATTTTTATTGCGACTGCGACATTGTGGGGGACCCATCGGACATTTTTGACACATTTTTGGGACCATTGTCATTTATACAGTAATCACTGCTATATAAATGCAGTGATTCCTGTGTAAATGACACTGGCAGTGAAAGGGTTAACCAGTGGGTGGCAGTGTAGGGGTTAAGTGTTCCTAGGGGTGTGTTACTAACTGTGGGGGGGTTGGGCTTTCACTGGAGCAGAGATCAGCGTCACTAGTTGCTAGGCAGAATGGAGAAATGTTGTTTATACAGCATTTCCTCCATTCGGCCGCTCCGTGAGACGATCGCGGGGATGCCCGCGGCGATCGAGACCGCGGGTCCCGCGACCGGACTCACGGGGGTCCTGACCAGCGCGGGAGCGCGCCGCCGGCGGCGCGCTCCCGATGCCAGGGCGGCATCGAATATTGGACGTACCTGTACGCCAATATGCCTGCCCGTGCCATTCTGTCGACGTACATCGTCGTGCGCTGGTCGGGAAGTGGTTAAAGATAAAAATAAATTAGGAGGCTTTTTTTATTTTTTTAACAGAGGACAAAATCAGTGACAGCCCCCTAAAATCGGGAACTGTACCCAAAGACTGGTCACCCTAAACAACGTGCTGCCTGGAACTCTAGTATTGGTGTCACTCTGCACCCTCACACCCTCTATCACCACCTTCAAGAGTGTTGGGCAGAAGGTGCAAGAGGAGCCCCCTCATCTACTTAGGGCAGGCTTTTTCAACCTTTTAACCCTAGGAGAACCCCAAAAAAATTTTTCATTTCTCGAGGAACCCTTACTAAAACCAATTGATCAGGACTCAATAGGAACAATGCCCCTTATACTGGTGGTCAATAAGAAGAATGTCCCCCTTAAAGTGGTGCTCGGAATGCCACTCTTAAAGACAGCTAAAACGATATTTGGTGTCATGCTGCTGGCTTTGCTAATGTGGTGCTGAACCTTCAACTCTGTAGGCATCATCAAATGGGTGGTTCATCAGCCACAGCTTAAGGAACCCTTAGCAACCTCTGGAGGAATCCCTCGATTCCACTGAACCCTGGTTGAGAATGGCTGACTTAGGGCTTGTTTAGACTTGCATTTGGGAAATGGTCAAAAATGCTCAGTTAAGTTTACCTGAAGCCCAGGAAGCAAAAGGATCCCATGCCTATAGTAACCAGTGGGTCTAAAGGGATCAACCTATGCCAGTCAAGAATGGGAGGAAGAGAGTGGAAACTCCATCACCACATGGTTGTTAGTGCATATGGAGGACCTGAAGCCCAGTAAGCAAAAAGTTCCCATGCCTATAGTAACCAGTGGGTCTAAAGGGATCAACCTATGCCAGTCAAGAATGGGAGGAAGAGAGTGGAAACTCCATCACCACATGCAGGGCTGCTGTTAGAAATCACAGGGCCCCGTACAACCTACCTGACAGGGCCCCCACCCTGGAAATATCAAGTTGCTAAAATGACATGGTCGCAGTGGTATGCTTTGCAGCCTTGGCAGAAATTAGAGCCATGCTACTGCCACCTCATGGCACCTGTTTTTTTATTTTTTTTACTTTTTTTAAATTGCTGAATGGCAATTTTACATTGTGCGACCACATTGCAACTTTAAAACAATTATTTGGCTTCAAGGTGCAGAGCAGCCCCATTAAACTCGATGAGATGCTGCCTGTCAAACTCTGCAATCTGCTCTAAAAATGCTGCAGCAATGGCATGTATACAGCCCTGTCTGACTATATGACAGCTGGCTTCTGTTGAAGGGGCATGACCAAAAAAGATCTGTCAACCCAATCAGTGCTCTCGGCCAATGGCTGAGAGCACTGAGCAGAGTGTTCTGGTGGGGTGGGGGTCATCCCCTTGTCAGAACACAATAGAACAGCAGGGGAGATTGCTGTACTAATATCGAATTGGTAGTACAGTGGCTCCGACCTGAGGTGTCAGGTTTTTTTATTCAGCCTGCAGGGTTGAATGAAAAAAAAAAACTAGCAGTGTATACTAGGCATTAGGCCGTATTCACATTTGACGTTTCCTGAATGTGGGACAAAGTGCAAAGGTAGCAGGCATTTTGGAAATGCACTGCAAATGCTAATAGCGCTTGTGGTTCCATTAATTGTTGATAGCACCCCAAATGCAATTAGCACACCTGTGTTGTGTCATGTGGCAAATCTGCATGCTTAGGTTCTAGAACCTCTATGATGTGTTTGTTACACATATGGCAGCCCATTCAAATGAATGGGCTCCCCTATATGTGAAAAACAAGCAAAAAAATTAACATGCACAGGAATGCATGTTCCCTCTATGTGAAGTATAAAGGGGGCCTTAGGGGTGGTATATAAAAATGTCTGGGCAGAGATGTCTGTCAGCTGGAGAGAGAGATGTGTCCACTGGTTCCTAGCTCAGCACTGCAGTGGCGGCTATCTGCACTTCTAGGCTGGCTCCATATTTACTTTTCTCCAAAATGAAATTAATGTCCCTTCACTCCAGCAGCAACCCCCCCACTCACCCCTTTCAGCAGAAGCACTGCTCCATCCAAACACTGGAGTTCACCATGAACACAGAGCACAGTGAGAGAGAGCAGGATCTGGAGGCAGGTGGATCAGAGGTCAGGACTCAGTGAGGAGGTGGAGCAAACTTCCTGCTCATTTATCACACTGACCAGAGATAACACTGCTGACTATTGGGGGAGTTTCAGGTAGGGTTGCCACCTGTCCAGGATTCACCCGGACTGTTCGGGTTTGGAACCATGCGTCCGGGTTTCAGACTGCCTGAAACCCGGACACATTAATCAGACTGGACTATGGCTTCCCAGCTGGGTTGCTGGCTGCAGTTGTCTAAGCTGAGAGTGACTTTTACATTCTTTCACGCTGCCCAAATCCAGCACTAACAACCCCCCCAAACACACACACAGATGGGAGAGGAGAGAGGGCTCGATCTGTACCTCTCCCCCCCCCCCCACCCCCTACCCCTCTGTTTCTGCCCACTCTCAAATCCTGGGCACTGTACTTCAGAAAAGGAAAGTGGGGGCTGGAAATTTGATGTCCAGCAGCCTCAGATACATCTGAATGAGAGGTGCTGATTGCCAAGGGGTGAGTGAGCTCACCATCCATTCCAGTCTGTGATTGAAGTCTCCCCCTTCTCTCTCCTGAGAGTACACTAAGGTATATCAGGGTTCTCAGAGCACCCCTTACATCAGATTTCCCCTTTACACCAGAGGCCACAGTGTTTCCTCTCCATACATCAGAGTTCTCAGTGTTCCTCCTTAAATCCAGGTTCCCCGAGGATCCCTTATGTCAGAGTCCCCAGAGTTCTCCTTATCATCAGAGTCTGCAGAGTCCCCCCTTACAGTGAAAAGGAACTCTACGAGTTCAGATGTAAAAGGGGAACTCTGCAGACTCTGATGTAAAGGGGGCTCTTGTTATTAATTTCATATGATTAGAAATGTTATTTAATATATATATATATATATATATATATATATATATATATATAGTTTATAATATAAAAAAAAAAATTTGCTGTGCGCCGCTAAAGTGTTCGGGTTTGACTTGAAGAAAAGGTGGCAACCCTAGTTTCAGGACCCGAGAAAGGCAGAGACTCTGCAGCTGTCTCCCTCTGCTTCAAATCCGGACAAATCCGGACCAGTATGTAGAACTGATCCCCCTGCAGAGCTGCTGGAGGGAGAAAGCTGGCAGCGCTGCAAAGTGATCCACAGGGGTCAGAAGGCAGTACAGATAGCTCTCCTGCCTTGCAGGTTCCCGGGCCCCTCTTCTGAAGTGACAGAGCTCGGGCCCCCTACAGGAAGGCTGGCTGTACTGCCCTATCAGCGGCCCTGACCACATGGTTGTTAGTGCATATGAAGGACCTGAAGCCCAGTAAGCAAAAGGATCCCATACCTATCGTAACCAGTGGGTCTAAAGGGATCCACCTATGCCAGACAAGAATGTGAAGAACTCCACCACCGGCTAGGCCACTACAATACAGGTATGTATATGAGTCTTTATTTAGAGAAAAAATACCGGCAGGAGGATTGGGGGAAGGGAGGAAACTGGTAGCAGGTGTTGGATTTAACGCCCAGAGTTTCACTTTCAAGTTTCGCACATACTCTCCGGGAACTTTGTGAACTCCGCAGGATAACTGGCTGTGTGATTTTATTTCAATTCACACAACTTATTTTCCCTTTGCCAAAAAAAAATAAAGATTTCTAGACACATAATTGAAAATCAATCCGTTCTGTAAAATTGAAAAAAAAAAAAGAACTTTGATAATTTCTTCTACTTAGATTGGCAGAACGATAGATTATGAGTATCGATCCTCGACTTCGAGTCTTTACCCCCTACGGGGCGTTTGATGGTAATCTGCAACCGAAACCCAGACAGCACCGGAGCCTCTCTGGTGGATTCAGGCATGTACTGGCCATTGGGACTACCGGGAGTTTCCCGGTGGGCCGATGGCTCAGTGGGCCAGTCAGGTGAAGTCCTGGAGCCGCTCCTCACTTATAAAAATGATCGCTATTTCATTCCTATCACCAAGGAGCAGCTGCTGACACTTGCTGGAGACTGGAGTGAGGATTAGGCTTTCTGCTCCCTTCAACCTGGGGAGATAGACAGTCAGCAGGCTTTCCTTCCTCTCTCCCCTCATCACTTGTCACTTATCACATGACTGGAGAGAGGAAGAGAAGCTGCCTTCATTCTGGAGAACTGTGAGTACACGTGGGATGGGAAGAAGAGGGGTGATGCCTGATGTAAGAGGACACTGATGAGGACCACTCTGATGTAAGGGGGTGCTGATGGGGACCACTTTGATGTAAGGGGGTGCTGATGGGGACCACTTTGATGTAAGGGGGTGCTGATGGGGACCACTCTGGTGTAAAGGGGTGCTGATGGGGAGCACTCTGATGTAAAGGGTTGCTGATGGGGACCACTCTGATGTAAAGGGGTGCTGATGGGGACCACTCTGATGTAAAGGGGTGCTGATGGGGACCATTTTGATGTAAAGGGGTGCTGATGGGGATCACTCTGATGTAAAGGGATGCTGATGGGGCCACTCTGATGTGAAGTGGGTGCTGATGGGGACATTCTGATGTAAGGGAGACACTGTTGGGGACCACTCTGATGTTAAGGGGTGCTGATGGGGATCACTCTGATGTAAAGGGATGCTGATGGGGCCACTCTGATGTGAAGTGGGTGCTGATGGGGACATTCTGATGTAAGGGAGACACTGTTGGGGACCACTCTGATGTAAAGGGGGTGCTGATGGGGACATTCTGATGTAAGGGAGACGCTGTTGGGGACCACTCTGATGTTAAGGGGTGCTGATGGGGACCACTCTGATGTAAAGGGGGTGCTGATGGGGACACTCTGATGTAAGGGAGACGCTGTTGGGGACCACTCTGATGTAAGTTGGGTGCTGATGGGGACACTTAAAATTAAAGTGGGCCGATCTGGATTAAGTCCAGGGCCAAATTTTTGTCCCAGTCCAGCCCTGGGTGGATTCCATTTGTGTTTCCAGAGTCATCCTGTACATGTGGTGTATGCCCGGGTCCAACATTAAAATGTTATATTTAAAGGGAAATACGGCCCTTTTTTTTTGGGTGGGGGAGGGAGAAATAGGAATTTTTTAGGCTTCCTGTATATCGCTTTAAACTTTTAGTTATGTATGTAGGAGGCATCCATATTTGTTAACCAGAAGTTCAGACTCCGCCTCCTGCTCATCTTGCAGCACAGCTACTCTATTCATCATTTCATTTACCTATTGGAAGGTTCCCGGTGCCTGGATTTGCTTTTTACAACTTTGAAAATTGTCCAATTTTGATTCATTGCAAATGTACTTTTTATTTGACTTCATGAGCCCAATGTGATCGGGTATCAGGCTTTCTACACATCAACTAAGATTTAACTTTACTAAAACGGCATGAATAGATCCCGGACATGCCCCAATGTACAGGAACAGGATCATTGTCATCCTTGAGCTCCAGACTTTGCCTAGGCTGAGATGATGTCATCAGTCTGCTGCAGGTAGGCGGAAGCATTTCCTCAGTCTCCCCTCCCCCAGTGATCGAGCTGTTGTCTTCACTACACACCTTAGATCTGCTCTTGATCACGGGTGGCTCACTGCTGCTTCTCCTTTCACTATCCAATTAGAGATTGGGGGAGGGACAAGACCTGCTGAACTGCAACAAATCAAGCTTAGGTTGCCCGCCCTGCCAGACAGGGCTGTGCTGTGTGGCAGAGCTGTGTAAATCTTAGAAATGGCTGGACAAAAAAAATAAAAAACCCCAATCGTTTGGCAGGTAGAATCTGTATTTCATCCTTTTATTTAGCTGCGTGTTTGGAGTTCAGCTTTAGGCTCACACGGGTGTTGAGGGAAAAGCTTTGTAGAGAAGCGTGAAAGGCCGGTAGCGTTAGTAGATGGTTTTAACACATTTTTCAGGCAGAGGAAAGTGTTGTCTGAAGCTTTCACAAATCCTTTTAAAATAGTTTTCCATTTGTTTTTTTTATTTTCTTTTAAGCAGAAACATTTAGTCTGAGCACTCAGCGGGCACTTGCCGCACACCTTAGGAGGACCGGGAGAGTGTTCGCCGAACGCCGTCTTTGAAAGGAATGGAATGAAGGTGTCTGACAACCTTTGTGAGTTGCCAGTGCCCGACAAAAATTGGAGGTGAGATAAACAAAACCATGCACAGTGATATGAACATATTCTGTGGTTGGTGTGTGTACCAGACCGTTCACTTCTATGTCACGGAATACACTTTGCTAAATATTTCGAAGGCGTCAAAAACACGATGTTAAACGCCTGTCCTGTATGAACGAGGCTTTAATAATCTGGTGTCTATGTAATCCACTGAGGACAGATTCCAGAGAGCTCCTCATGTGCGAGGTGGGAGGTTCCACTCCTTGAAGGCTTTCACTACTTGCTGGATCACCAATCATGTGCCGGCTCCCAAAGGCTCTTCAGGGTTCATGGACGCGGCCATACAATTTTGTGTAGGACCTTTCTGACAGTAAGAGCTTAGGTAAAATCTTGTCCATATACTGTACGCATGCAATGTTTTTGCTAATGCTTACATGTGTGTAGCATACAGAACAAATGAGGATTGGGGGGGGGGGGGGCTCCTACCTTAGAAACTGTTTGAGTAGAACAGGACTTATCACCTTGCGCTAGACCCTATGGTAGACTTTGTGGTGGACTTTGTGGTGAACCTTATGGTAGAGCTTGTTGTAAGCCCTGTTGTAGACCTTGTTGCAGAACTTGTAGTATTCCTTGTGGTAGACCTTGTTATAGATCTTGTGGTAGCCCTTTTGGTAGAACTTGTGGTGGGCCTTGTTGTTGACCTTGTGGTGAACCCTATGGTAGAACCTATGGTAGACTTTGTGGTAGACCTTGTGGTAGACCCTATGGTAGATCTTGTGGTGGACCTTGTGGACAACCTTGTGGCAGACCTTGTTGTAAACCTTGTGGTAGATCTTGTAGTAGATTTTGTGGTAGCCCTTATGGTAGAACTTGTGGTGGGCCTTGTTGTTGACCTTGTGGTGAACCCTATGGTAGAACCTATGGTAGACTTTGTGGTAGACTTTGTGGTAGACCTTGTGGTAGACCTTGTGGTAGATCTTGTGGTGGACCTTGTGGACAACCTTGTGGCAGACCTTGTTGTAAACCTTGTGGTAGATCTTGTAGTAGATCTTGTGGTAGCCCTTATGGTAGAACTTGTGGTGGGCCTTGTTGTTGACCTTGTGGTGAACCCTATGGTAGAACCTATGGTAGACTTTGTGGTAGACCTTGTGGACAACCTTGTGGCAGACCTTGTTGTAAACCTTGTGGTAGATCTTGTAGTAGATCTTGTGGTAGATCTTGTAGACCTTGTGATAGATCTTGCTGTAGACCTTGTGGTAAACCTCTTGATAGAACTTGCTGAAGACCTTGTGGTAGACCTTATTGTACACTTAGTGGTGAACTTTGACCTTAGTCTCTTTTCCAAATGAACCCCATTAACAACCACACTCTGATGTAATCCATGTAATGTACAGTATACCTTTGTATAGTGTACAGAACAAATGAGATTATGGGGGCCTCCATTAGACCTACTATTAAACCTTATGGTGGACCTGTTGTAGACCCCATGTTAGAGCTTATGGTAGACCTTGTGCTAGATCTTGTGGTAGATCTTATGGTAGACCTAGTAGTAAACCTTATGGTAGACCTGTTGTAGACCTTATGGCAGAGCTTATGGTAGACCTTGCTGTAGATCTTGCGGTAGACTTGTTGTAGACTCTATGGTAGAGCTTTGGTAGAGCTTGTGGTAGATCTTGCGGTAGACCTGTTGTAGACTCTATGGCAGAGCTTATGGTAAACCTTGCTGTAGATGTTCTGAGCGACCTTCTGTAGTTCCTATGGTAGAGCTTTATTAGAGCAAGTGGTAGATCTTGTGGTAGACCTGTTGTAGACCCTATTGTAGAGCTTATGATAGACCTTGTGGTAGATCTTGTGGTAGACCTTATGGTAGCCATACTAGTAAACCTTAAGGTAGACCTTTTGTAGACCCTATGGCAGAGCTTATGGTAGACCTTGCTGTAGATCTGGCGGTAGACCTGTTGTAGACCCTATGGTAGAGCTTTTGGTAGACCTAGTAGCAGATCTTTTGGTAGACCCATTGTAGACCCTATGGCAGAGCTTATGGTAGACCTTGAGGTAGATCTTTGGGTACACCTTGTTGTAGACCTTTATCCAACACTAAATCCACTGATCCACCCAAGGGTTAAGTCCTAGCTTGCTCTTCTTTTTAATCTTTTTCATGAGATCACAGTGAGCTGTATCGAATAATGCTGTAATCAAGATAGTAGGCCATGTCCATAGCACTGCCCTGGTCCAAAACATTTGTAAAACAGTCTAAAAAAAATAAATGTAGTCAGGTTAGATCTCTCTTCGGTAAAGCCTTACAGCTTTGCGTCCAATAAGTTGTGTGTTTTTTAAAAGATCGTTGATCCAACTTTTTTTTACGAGTGATTAATCTGATGAAAGATGTAAAACTCACCCCCTGTCACCAGTGGTGTAACTAGAACCTTCAGGGCCCCGATGCAAGAAACCATGAAGGGCCCCCCTGAACCCCAGCCAGGTCCGGCGGTGGAACTCCAGGGTGCGTGGTCACAGGTATGACCTTTGTGAGCCCTGTAGTTCCACCACTGGTATCAGTAGTTTTTATTTTTTTTTTTATTTTTAGGTGCACCATTGGGGTACTGTCCCTAGGCAGGATGGGGTGCCCCCATCCCCAGAAGAGATGAGGTCCTTTTCTCCAGGGCAGATGAAGTTACTGCCCCTAGGTGAGAAGGGGTCCCTGTCCCCCAGGGGAGGTGGGGGTCCCTGTCCCCACGTGAGAAGGGTCCCTGTCCCCAGGGGAGGTGGGGGTCCCTGTCCCCATGTGAAAAGGGGTCCCTGTCCCCAGGGGGAGATGGAGGGGGTATGTAATGGTGTGTGGGGGATGGGGTCCTCTCACTCACCATGACCAAGCTGCAGGCCGCGCACTCATCCATGTTGGCCTGGGCTCAATCCAGTGTGCTGGACGTGCGATCAGCATATCTCCCAGAAAGAACTTTCATCATCTGTGTATGACGGGGGAGGAGGGGGGCTGGCAGACAAGCCTGCAGTGTCCTCCGGGGGGCTCTCATAGGGCTGCACTGCGTGCTTAAAGCGGTTGTAAACCCTTACAAACCACTTTGACCTACAGGTAAGCCTAGATTAAGGCTTACCTGTAGGTCCAAGAAATATCTCCTAAACCTATACGGTTTAGGAGATATTTGCCTGAAGACAGGCACCGCTATCTACGGCGCATGCGCCGTAGACAGCGACGCGCAGGCGCACTGAGCGCGGCATTTCCAACAATGGATCTGCCGCGTGTGTCGGCTCCCGTGCGCATGAGCGGAGCTGCGAGACGCCCACCAGCAAGATGGATGCGGCGGACTACAGGGGACAGCGGCGACTTCGCTGGCTCCTGTGTTAGGTAAGTGACACATAATGGGCTACTATGCGATGCGATGCGATGCATAGTAGTCCATTATGCTTTGCCTTTGCAGGGAATGAAAGAGGAAGTAAACTCATCAGGGTTTACTTCCTCTTTAAAGTTTGTTTACCCGGGAGAAGTATGCAGTGCAGTGTGGGCCGGACTCAGGGGGGGCGGGGACTCTGGCTGGGGAGAACAGACATCGCACTGAGCGGCAATGCATGGAGCAGGATAGGGGTACTCCGAGGAGCCGGCTGAGGACACAGGTCTTGCGGGGAATTCACAACTAAAGAGCAGCCAGTGCGATAGTCGAGCGTGGAGCTCTGCTAATCACCCTCCACCTCCAGCCACCCGTGTGCATGGTGCACTGGTACCCCTAGCTGCCTATGCTGCTGCCGGCCATATGTAGAGGGGGCTGCATGGGCCCCCTGCATCACAGGGCCCGGTTGCGGTCACGACCCCTGCCTATCATTGCCAGCTTCTTCTTTATAAACCTGGATAGGTAAAATATTGGGTTTACTGTCCACCAACCGCTCCTCCCTTTTCTCCAAGATTTAAATACGTTTTTTTTTTTTGTTTTTTTTTTAGAAATTCACCTATTTCAGCAAAATGTGGCCTTTTTTTAAAATCTAAAATGTTTGTTTTTGTAGATGAAATTTCATTTTCTTCTTTTTCGGAACCCCCCGAGCTCATTGACTCTGCTCCCCGGAGGCATTTCAAAGCTTCATTCTCTATTTTGACTGGAGAGCACTTTTAAATATATTTACTTCTGATGAGCTGCGGAGGAAGACTCTAAAAAGCATATTTTCCAAAATTCCGAGGCGCCTTATTAAATTTCCAGCTACAGATACCCGGTGTGAGGAACGCGCCTCCGTTGCACAACAAAGGGTTGCGTTTTTTCATTCCTAGCAGAAAAGAAAAAAAAAATAACATTTTTTTTTTTTTAAATTCGCAAATTATCGCTTGGCAAATACGCCGCGCACACAACGAGGAAGCCGCCGCCGCCAAAAAGTCGAAAAGGCCTCTTCTTCTTTCAGAGAGAGAAAAAAAAAAAAGAAATATCAGTTTAGCGAAGGGCTGGCCTCGGTAATATGCAATCCCACCGCAGCTGCTGTCCCCGAGCATCTTCTTGATCTATATATTCTTAAATTCTAAACCCGAGGCTGATATGAAAGGCGGTAATTTGATTTGAAAGAAAGTTCTGAGCAAAAAACGGAAGATCACAAACGCCGTAGGAGCGGGTCAGGCTTTGAAGCCTGGAGGAAAGGCGGCTCTGCGGTAATATCGGCATTACAGAAAGAGTATTAGATACAGCGAACGGCTCCCCAGCGGGTGCCGCGGGTGGTAATAGACGATTCGGCGCAATCAATTCTGGCCGGTCGCCGGGTCATCTCTAGAGCTGAAGGAAAAGCTTTGAGTTTTAATATACAAAGCGAATAATTCAGTGATGCGACCAGGCGGGGCGATACCGTCACTAATGGTGTCAGTGGCAGGAATAGTGTCCCATCATTGGTGTTAGTTGGAGGAATAGTGCCCCATCATTGGTGTTAGTTGGAGGAATAGTGCCCCATCATTGGTGTCAGCTGGAGGAATAGTGCCCCATCATTGGTGTCAGCTGGAGGAATAGTGCCCCATCATTGGTGTCAGCTGGAGGAATAGTGCCCCATCATTGGTGTCAGCTGGAGGAATAGTGCCCCATCATTGGTGTCAGTTGGAGGAATAGTGCCCCATCATTGGTATCAGATGGAAGGAAGAGTGCCCCATCGTTGGTGTCAGTTGGAGGAATAGTGTCCCATCATTGGTGTCAGCTGGAGGAATAGTGCCCCATCATTGGTGTCAGCTGGAGGAATAGTGCCCCATCATTGGTGTCAGTTGGAGGAATAGTGCCCCATCATTGGTGTTAGTTGGAGGAATAGTGCCCCATCATTGGTGTTAGTTGGAGGAATAGTGCCCCATCATTGGTGTCAGCTGGAGGAATAGTGCCCCATCATTGGTGTCAGCTGGAGGAATAGTGCCCCATCATTGGTGTCAGCTGGAGGAATAGTGCCCCATCATTGGTGTCAGCTGGAGGAATAGTGCCCCATCATTGGTGTCAGTTGGAGGAATAGTGCCCCATCATTGGTATCAGATGGAAGGAAGAGTGCCCCATCGTTGGTGTCAGTTGGAGGAATAGTGTCCCATCATTGGTGTCACTGAGAGGAATAGTGCCCCATCATTGGTGTCACTGAGAGGAATAGTGCCCCATCATTGGTGTCAGTGGGAGAAATAGTGCCCCATCATTGGTGTCAGTGGGAGGAATAGTGCCCCATCATTGGTATCAGTGGGAGGAATAGTGCCCCATCATTGGTATTAGTGGGAGGAATAATGCCCCATCATTGGTGGCAGTTGGAGGAATAGTGCCCCATCATTGGTGTCACCGAGAGGAACAGTGCCCCATCATTGGTGTCAGTGGGAAGAATAGTGCCCCATCATTGGTATCAGTGGGAGGAATAGTTCCCCATCATTGGTATCAGTGGGAGGAATAGTACCCCATCATTGGTGTCAGTGGGAGGAATAGTGCCCCATCATTGGTATCAGTGGGAGGAATAATGCCCCATCATTGGTGTCAGTGGGAGGAATAGTGCCCCATCATTGGTATCAGTGGGAGGAATAGTGCCCCATCATTGGTATTAGTGGGAGGAATAGTGCCCCATCATTGGTGTCAGTGGGACTAATAGTGCCCCATCATTGGGGTCAGTGGGAGGAATAGTGCCCCATCATTGGGGTCAGTGGGAGGAATAGTGCCCCATCATTGGGGTCAGTAGGAGGAATAGTGCCCCATCATTGGGGTCAGTAGGAGGAATAGTGCTCCATTGCTTACTCCCACTGGACACAGTCTGGCCCCACTAAAATCTGAAGGACAGTAAGGACTGGCCCTTTGTGTAGAAAGTTTGGAGACCCCTGACACAGGGAGCCAAAAGTCCCCAATGTGATACTAATTTGTTATGACAGGTTCTCTTAAATGAACCACCAGGGGGGCGTGTTTGACCCCCGATGTCACCCCTGCCCTCCATTGAAGCTAACGAGAAGTAGAGACCACCGAACCCTGAAGTGATACAATACACATCGTTTCTAGGGAAGACGTCTCCTCCTATCAGCATGCTTCTTGCACAGCAGCACAGCTGATTGGCCCCCCTTTGTGTTGTTTCTCTTTCTCTCAGACTGAGCTCTGCTGTATACGGATTGCAAGATGCTAATACAAAGTCGCATGTAATGTGTTGATGAATACAGTGCAGCATTGCTAAATGTCTTTTTACATGTGTCCTGCGTTCACCCCTGAAGGAAGGTGTGGATTTTATCTCCCTTGGGGGGGTTGATGAGTCGGGGTCCCCTCCATTGTGGTTGCTGCAGATCTTCTTCTGTCTTCCTTTTTCTTTTTTTTTTTTTTTTAGTTCCATCGTCCGTAGCCGCGCCGCCTCCATCGTCCTATTTTTTTTATTTTTCCCCGCGTCGAGCGGCGTGAAAATTGGTGTGAAATAGAAAAAAAAAAACCCTTTGCGACGTAAAAAGCTAATTTCCCTGCAGGTCAGACTGGAAAGGATACAGCGATTTAACCACTAGCATGCTGGATTATGTCTCGCGCCGCCGCGGCTTCACACCCACAAAGTTAGCAAGTCACTTAGTCGCGCTTCATTTAACGGCGCGTCTGCGACATCGTCTCCGCTGCTGAAGACCGGTTTAAAGGGGGGGCTGCAGGGGATTTCCTGGAAGTTTCACATTTCACTGGAAAGGAACTTTTGATTTGCTTTCGTATTTTTTTTTATTTGCTGTTCCATATTTAGATTTTTTTTTTTTTTTTTGCATTTGGAAAGTTCCCCTCAGTGGTCACCTGAGGAATAGCATTTCTCCCTAACAATTAGGAAAACAGCAGCTCTCTCATTGGCCTCTTCTACATCCGAATGCCAGGCCATCATGAACAACAAGCAAAGCTCTGGCCCCTCTTTATAGTCGTAGAGCTAGCCCGCCACCTCCTGTCCCACGCATTTTGCTATTGGTCAGCAGCATGAAATGTGTTAGCTGCTAAAGAATTTGCCACTCCGTATGGCCAGCCTTAGGATCCAGGGCAACCCTAGCCAAACAGAACCAACTAGACCCCCTGTACAGACTTTACTAGAGAAAAGCAAAGCCTAAGAGCCATCCCCTTGCATTCTGTTGATCAGGAAAGGGGGCAGCAGTACATTGATATCATCTCTCTACTGCCCTCTCCTGTAAGCATGTGTACTGTGTTAGACTGACAGCACCTTGCAAAGACTTAATGCTCCCACCGTCCCTTTCTTCTCTTTTTTTACTTTTTTTTTAAAGTGTATATATATGTCCAAAACTTCTTCTGTTGGATTGAGTAGGAAATTCTTAGACCCTCCACCAGTTTTGGTAAGATTTCTGAACTGGAGACACAATAGACAGTGAAGGGAAATTATTGGTATCAGTGGGAGGAATAGTGCCCCATCATTGGTGTCAGTGGGAGGAATAGTGCCCCATCATTGGTGTCAGTGGGAGGAATAGTGCCCCATCATTGGTGTCAGTGGGAGGAATAGTGCCCCATCATTGGTGTCAGTGGGAGGAATAGTGCCCCATCATTGATGTCAGTGGGAGGAATAGTGCCCCATGATTGGTGTCAGTGGGAGGAATAGTGCCCCATCATTGGTGTCAGTGAGAGGAATAGTGCCCCACCATTGGTGTCAGTGGGAGGAATAGTGCCCCATCATTGATGTCAGTGGGAGGAATAGTGCCCCATCATTGGTGTCAGTGGGAGGAATAGTGCCCCATCATTGGTGTCAGTGAGAGGAATAGTGCCCCATCATTGGTGTCAGTGGGAGGAATAGTGCCCCATCTTTGGTGTCAGTGAGAGGAATAGTGCCCCATCATTGGTGTCAGTGAGAGGAATAGTGCCCCATCATTGGTGTCAGTGGGAGGAATAGTGCCCCATCATTGGTGTCAGTGGGAAGAATAGTGCCCCATCATTGGTGTCAGTGGGAAGAATAGTGCCCCATCATTGGTGTCAGTGGGAGGAATAGTGCCCCATCATTGGTGTCAGTAGGAGGAATAGTGCCTCATCATTGATGTCAGTGGGAGGAATAGTGCCCCATCATTGATGTCAGTGGGAAGAATAGTGCCCCATCATTGGTATCAGTGGGAGGAATAGTGCCCCATCAATTGTGTCAGTGGAAGAAATAGTGCCCCATTGTTGGTGTCAGTGGGAGGAATAGTGCCCCATTGTTGGTGTCAGTGGGAGGAATAGTGCCCCATCATTGGTGTCAGTGGGAAGAATAGTGCCCCATCATTGGTGTCAGTGGGAAGAATAGTGCCCCATCATTGGTGTCAGTAGGAGGAATAGTGCCTCATCATTGATGTCAGTGGGAGGAATAGTGCCCCATCATTGATGTCAGTGGGAAGAATAGTGCCCCATCATTGGTATCAGTGGGAGGAATAGTGCCCCATCAATTGTGTCAGTGGAAGAAATAGTGCCCCATTGTTGGTGTCAGTGGGAGGAATAGTGCCCCATTGTTGGTGTCAGTGGGAGGAATAGTGCCCCATTGTTGGTGTCAGTGGGAGGAATAGTGCCCCATTGTTGGTGTCAGTGGGAGGAATAGTACCCCATTGTTGGTGTCAGTGGGAGGAATAGTAACCCCCCCCCCCTAATCACACAAGCAGGAAATGGCATTTCTGGGGGCGGCCCATATACCAACACTGTAAGGAACACCTCCAGGGTGCCATATTGAATAGAATTTTAATGCGGGTGCAGATTGAAAAGGAAAGGCACATTTTTAATGCCATGAAATTACAATGGGCGCTATCCACAGAGCCAGACCACATGCAGGAATTTAGGTGTTTTCCCAAAATACCGCACGCTTTCACTACTAAAATATCACATGACTTCAAAAAAACTTCAGAAAAGCTTGCGGTATCTTGCGTACTCGGATACGGTGAGATGCGGCTCTGTGAATTGAGCCCACTGTGACTTGTGTAGCAATTTAATGATATATTATATATTTTTATTTGCTACATTTTGTTATTCTTTATCATTATAAATACATTGAATTCTAGGCCCAGTAAGGGCCGGTTCACACAGCGGGCGATGCGAGGCGACACGACTCGCCTCGCCTCGCTCCCGCAAGTCGCCCCCGTTCTGTACAATGGAACGGTTCTGAGAGGAGCGACTCGAGTCGCTCCGACTCAGAAAAAAGGTTCCTGTACTACTTCTGGGCGACTTCGGGGGCGACTTGCATTGACTTCTATACAGAAGTCCTCTGCAAGTCGCCGCTGAGGTCGCCGCAGGTCGCGGCGAGGCAAGTCGGAGACGCCTCGCCGCGCCTGCAGTGTGAACTGGCCCTTAGGTATAAATCTAAGCCCCTGTATACACGGTCGGAGATTTTGCCAACCTAGTCCGACGGATCTTGTCCGAAACTGTTGCATACACACGGTCGGACCAAGTTGGCGAAAAATCCGATCTTTCAGAACGTGATGACGTAATTTCGTTACGATGGGACTACGTTCAGGCTAGTAGCCAATAGCTTTGATGTAGGAATTTGATCTGAGCATGTGTGGCACTTGGTCCGATGAAAATGCTCTACACATGATCGGATTAGGTCCGTCCGGCCCAGTTGGTCGGGAAATATTTCCAACATGTTGGAAAATTGGGTTGGACGGAGATTCGGACGGAATCAGTCCGATGCATACCACACACAGTCGGATTATCTGACAACACGGTCCGATAGGACACATTCCGACAGATTCTCCGACCGTTTGTGCAAGGGCTTACAGGTATTGTGAAACCCTTGTGCTGGATGAGATATTGTCTCATCATCTGTGGCCTGCCTTAGCCCTTGTACACACGATCGGAGATTCCGACGGAATGTGTCCGATCGGAGCGTTTTGTCGGATATTCCGACTGTGTGTGGTCTCCATCGGACTGTTTCCGTCGGAATATCCGTCGGACCAAATTTTCCAACTTGCCGGAAATATTTTCCGACAAAATGCTCCGATCGGAACATACTCCGATCATGTGTAGAGAATTCCGATCGGACAAAGTGCCACGCATGCTCAGATCAAATTCCTACACCAAAGCTATTGGCTACTAGCCTTGAAAGTAGTCCCGTCGTAACGAAATAACGTCGCCGCGTTCTGAACGATCGGATTTTCCGACAACTTCGTCCGACCGTGTGTATGCAACAGTTTCGGACAAAATCTGCTTGTTGGAATCACCGATCGTGTGTACAAGGGCTTAGAGTTCAGGCGTAAGTCAGCACACGTCAAGGCATACAAAAAAAAAAAAAAAAAAAACTAGCCTCATGCCATCACGCTCGCGGAAATAAAGCCACATTTTTTTTTTTCAATGGCTCTCCTTCTAATCTTGTGTCGGCGGTTGCTTTGCCGGCGGTTGCTTTTGATTTCCTTCTCTATTGTCAGGCCCTCTCCACCGGCCTATTGTCCTCCTCCCCCCCCCCCCTCCCTCTCGACACACCCGGAGCCTCTCGTTTTGGTCTCCAATGAGATTTGAGGCTTTGGCCGGCTTCAATTTACCAGAGCCGACCCGGTCTCTAGTGTTGCAAAGGGGCATTACATCCCTCTGAATAGAGAGTGCTCCCTCGAACAATAATCCCATTGCCCCCACCCCCCCCCCCTCCCCCCCACACCCCACACCCACCTACCCGCCGCTGGTTTTTCTCACCCCTTCTCTCCCCTTTGATCTGCCGCTCTGTTCCGCCTTGTGTTCACTCCAAATCAACCTGTTTTTCTGAGGCCTGATCAAAGCCTTTCGCTGGGTGCTGAGTGCTTATTGATGTGCGCTGCGCCTGTTGCGTTTTTGGCGAGGGGGGCCGTAATGCTCTTACATAGGCTCTGGGGGGAATCCGTGCAGATTAGCCGCTTCAAAGCTTCGGAGCCGCGAATAAAAATAAGAAAAAAAAAAAAACGATAGCGTTTTGTCGAGGAGCGTACATGATTGATAGAGCTATATGGGCCCCGTGTGTTTTTCATGCTCGTCCCCTCTCTGGCGGATATCATCTATCCTTCATTCTTCTTCACATGCCGGTGATAAGCGTGACACATCTTGGTGCAAATTGTTTTTTTCTGCTGTGGTTCGTTTTTTTTTTTTTTTTTTTGCACTCGCTACTCAGGGGTCTTATTTTTAAATTGTACACTTTGTCTTGCTTAAAGGACTCTAATAGGGACGTGGGGTGGCGTATCGAAATAGGGAGCAGCTGAGGTTTGCCGAAAGCAACGATTGAATGCATTCAGCGCAATGGCGGCAACGCACAATTGAAAGCTATTGCATGATTTCCCCCTAAATGAAGGATGTAAGAGAATACTTTCCATCGCTTGGATTTTATTTCGAGTCTCTCTCCCCCCCGTTTCTTCCTCTCCTTTTTATCTTCTCCTCTTTCTCTATTCCTCACAGTTATTCTCATTGCAGTGATTTTAGAGTTCTTCTCAATCACCCTGAACTCCTTTCCATACATAATGCTTAACCCAATCATAACACTTAACCCTTACCATCATCAAACCCCAAAACATAACCTTAGCCACACCAAAACCCAAATACCTAACTCCTACCCTCGCCATAACCCCAACACATAACCCTTACCCTCACCAAAACCCAAACACTTAGCACCTGGTCTCACCAAAACTCCAACACATAACCAACCGTACCCACAACAAAACCCAAATACTTACCCCTACCCTCACCAAAACCCTACACATAACCTTAGCCACACCAAAACAAAAATACTTAACCTCTACCCTCACCAAAACCCCAACACATAACCTTAGCCACACCAAAACAAAAATACTTAACCCTTACTCTCACCAAAACCCCTACACATGACCTTACCCACACCAAAACCCAAATACTTAACCCCTACCCTCCCCAAAACACCAACACATAACCTTACCCACACCAAAACCCAAATACTTAGTCCCTGCCCTCACCAAAACTCCAACACATAACCTTACCCACACCAAATACTTAACCCCTACCCTCCCCAAAACCCCAACACATAACCTTACCCACACCAAAACCCAAATACTTAGTCCCTGCCCTCACCAAAACTCCAACACATAACCTTACCCACACCAAATACTTAACCCCTACCCTCCCCAAAACCCCAACACATAACCTTACCCACACCAAAACTCAAATACTTAACCTCTACCCTCACCAAAACCCCAACACATAACCTTAGCCACACCAAAACAAAAATACTTAACCCTTACTCTCACCAAAACCCCTACACATGACCTTACCCACACCAAAACCCAAATACTTAACCCCTACCCTCCCCAAAACACCAACACATAACCTTACCCACACCAAAACCCAAATACTTAGTCCCTGCCCTCACCAAAACTCCAACACATAACCTTACCCACACCAAATACTTAACCCCTACCCTCCCCAAAACCCCAACACATAACCTTACCCACACCAAAACCCAAATACTTAGTCCCTGCCCTCACCAAAACTCCAACACATAACCTTACCCACACCAAATACTTAACCCCTACCCTCCCCAAAACCCCAACACATAACCTTACCCACACCAAAACTCAAATACTTAACCTCTATCCTCACCAAAACCCCAACACATAACCTTAGCCACACCAAAACAAAAATACTTAACCCTTACTCTCACCAAAACCCCAACACATGACCTTACCCACACCAAAACCCAAATACTTAGCCCCTGCCCTCACCAAAACTCCAACATATAACCTTACCCACACCAAAACCCAAATACTTAGTCCCTGCCCTCCCCAAAACTCCAACACATAACCGTACCCACAACAAAACCCAAATACTTACCCCTACCCTCACCAAAACCCTAACACATAACCTTAGCCACACCAAAACAAAAATACTTAACCCCTAGGCCGCGTACACACGGGCAGACTGTCTGACGGACTTGGTCCGCTGAAACGTGTTTCAGCGGACAGTCCGCTCGTGTGTGGGCTTCAGCGGACTTTTTCAGCGGACAGTCTGGCGGACTAAGTCTTTCGGAATTTCCGTAATATTGTCCGTCCAACTTTGGTTTCAGTGGACAGTCCGCTTGTGAGTAGGCAAGTTGGACGGACTAAGTATTGCGCATGCTCAGAAAGGATTTACAGGGCCGAAGGTTGCATTGCAGTGTATTGGACGTCGTATTTCTAGTCCCGTCGTACGTGCTGTACACGTCATCGCGCACGCTTTCAGCGGACTGTCTGTTCATCGTGTGTGGTCAAGTCCGTTCATTCAAAAGTAGGACGGACTGTCTGTCGGATTGTCTGACGGACTTAGTTGGACGGACAA
This sequence comes from Lithobates pipiens, assembly GCF_037356315.1. NCBI lineage: Eukaryota > Metazoa > Chordata > Amphibia > Anura > Ranidae > Lithobates > Lithobates pipiens. The sequence goes on from NW_027507789.1 coordinate 13,370,763, forward strand.
TCCTCTCGTGTGTACGCGGCCTTACTCTCACCAAAACCCCAACACATGACCTTACCCACACCAAAACCCAAATACTTAACCCCTACCCTCCCCAAAACACCAACACATAACCTTACCCACACCAAAACCCAAATACTTAGTCCCTGCCCTCACCAAAACTCCAACACATAACCTTACCCACACCAAATACTTAACCCCTACCCTCACCAAAACCTCAACACATAACCTTACCCACACCAAAACCCAAATACTTAATCCCTACTCTCACCAAAACCCAAATACTTAACCCCTACCCTCACCAAAACTCCAACACATAACCTTACCCACACCAAAACCCAAATACTTAGTCCCTGCCCTCACCAAAACTCCCACACATAACCTTACCCACATCAAATACTTAACCCCTACCCTCACCAAAACCTCAACACATAACCTTACCCACACCAAAACCCAAATACTTAATCCCTACTCTCACCAAAACCCAAATACTTAAACCCTACCCTCCCCAAAACCCCAACACATAACCTTACCCACACCAAAACTCAAATACTTAACCCCTACCCTCCCCAAAACCCCAACACATAACCTTACCCACACCAAAACTCAAATACTTAACCCCTACCCTCCCCAAAACACCAACACATAACCTTACCCACACCAAAACCCAAATACCTAACCTCTGTCCTCACCAAAACCCCAACAGATAACCTTACCCACACCAAAACCCAAATACTTAACCCCCATCCTCACCAAAACCTCAACACATAACATTACCTACACCTAAACCCACATACCTAACACTTACCCTCACCAAAATTACAACACTTAACCCCCACCCTCACCAAAACCTTAACACTGAGTTTTGGTGAAGGTAGGGGTTAAGTGTTAAGGTTTTGGTGAGGGTAGGGGTTAAGTATTGGGGTTTTGGTGACGGTAAGGGTTAGGTATTTGGGTTTTGGTGTGGGTTAGGTTATGTGTTGGGGTTTTGGTGAAGGTAAGGGTTAACACTTAACCCCTACCTTCACCAAACCCCAACACATAACCTAACCCACACCAAAACCCAAATACCTAACCCTTACCATCACCAAAACCCCAATACTTAAGCCCTACTCTCACCAAAACCTCAACACATAACCTTACCCACACCAAAAACCAAAATACTAAAACCTATATGTACCCCCATCAAAACCCTAGCACCTTACTTCCGCCAAAACTTTAGAACATTACTCTCACCAAAACACTAGCACCTCACTTTCACCAAACCCTACAACCTAACCCTTCCCCTCGCCAAAACCCTTACGCTTAAAGAGGTTGTAAACCTTCATGTTTTTTCACCTTATTACATCCTATGCATTAAGGTGAAAAAAACCCTGGCAGTGACCAGCTGCCCCTCCCCTTGCCCCCCCCCCCGCCCCGTTTTACTTATCTGAGCCCTGGAACTTGACCCAGTGGGGGGCGCGTTGTCTCACTGCCCAGGGTTCTTGGCTTGATTGGATAGATTGATAACAGTGCAGTCATTGGCTCCCACTGCTGTCAATCAAATCCAATGACGAGGGCGCCAGGGGGTGGGGCAGAGTCATACATTCGGCGGCTATGGATGCCGAATGCTGGACTTGGGAGTGCACCCGCAAGGTAATCCCCTCAGGACAGTGCTTTTCCTAGGGGGTTTTGTCATGTGGGGAGGAGCCGTGTGAGCCGCCGGGGGACCCCAGAAGATGAGGTTCGGGGCCAATCTGTGCAAAACGAGCTGCACAGTGGAGTAAGTATGATATGTTTGTTATTTTAAAAAAAAACGAACCCTTACAATCTCTTTAACCCTTGCTTTCACCAAAACCCTTAACAATCAACCCTTACCCTCATCAAAACCCCAGCACCTTACCCTCACCAAAACCTTAGAACATTACCCTCACCAAAGCCCTAGCACCTTACTCTCACCAAGATCCTAGCACCTAACCCTAACCCTCACCAAAACACTAGTGCTTAACACTTACCCTCACCAAAAACCTAATTATTAAAACTTATCCTAACTAAAGCACAAACGTGTAACCCTCGCCAAAACTCTAGCGCCTTACCCTCACCAATAACACTTAACTTTACCCTTGCCTAAACCCTAACACAATCCTTAACTTCACCAAAAAATGTAACACTTAACTTTTACCCTTAACCCTTAACCTTAACCCTATTACCTTACCCTCACCAAAACCCTAACCCCTAACCCTCACCCTCACCAAAACTCTAAGACTTAACCCTTAAACCCCCCAAATCTTATTACTTAACCCTTACCCTCACCAAAACCCTAGTACATTACCCTCACCAAAACCCTAGTACATTACCCTCACCAAAATCCTATGCTTTTACCTTACCCTCACCAAATCCACAAAACTTGACCCATACCCTACAAACCCTAACACTTAACTTTTACTCTCATGAAAACCCTAGCACCTTACCCTGACACTTAACCCTTTCTCCCACCAAAACCTTATTACTGAATCCTTACCCTCACCAAAACCCTGGAATATTACTCTCACCAAGACTCTGTCATCTTACCCTAAACAAAACTCTAACACATAACCATTACCTTGCACCAAAACGCGAATGCTTAACCCTTAGCCTCACAAAAACCCCAACACTTAACCGATACCCCCACAAAACCCTAATGCTTAACCGTTACTCTCATAAACACCCTAGCACCTTACCCTCACCAAAGCCCTAACACTTAACTCTTACCCTCATCAAAGCCCAAACACAACCCTTACCCTCACTAAAACCCCAACACTTAACCCTTACCCTCACTAAAACCCCAACACTTAACCTATATCACAGTCTCTTGTGTATCCTTCTTACATACAGTACTAATATAATATAATATAATATAATGGAGGTGAACATACACTGGTTGGGGTACTTGTGACATTTGGCCAAGGGTAGGTCACTTCAGATTTTACGGTGAGAGTTTAGTTTACACCAGAGGTCCCAGATTTTATGGAATTTAAAGTGAAACTTTCTCTTTTGTATGGGATAATCTGATTGATCATTGATTTACACTAATCTTTCAAATGAACCCCGACCCTAACTTTCCACCTTACCATGACCTTTACACTTAAAGCAGAACTCTAGGCAGATATAGAATACAAACATTTCTTTCATTAACATAATCCGCAGTGTATGTATCTGAATTTTACCTGGTATCACCCCGATTCCTGGGATGTACATCCATACCTGTAAGCATGAATATGCTCAGATTCGGGTTTACCAGGGTGCAGCCACCTTCTGTCATTGATTTGTATAGGTAACCACAACTCCTAGCCACAGAAAAAGGGTAGTTTCGTATGCTGTACGGCCCACAGCCCCCATGTGAATGAGCCCCCAAAGATGTATTAATACAGAGCTGCCTTTATGTGTGTCATTTACAGTGGATAAAGAAAATAATCACCCCCCCCCCCCCCTTTAAATAATCAAACTGTGATGCTTTGCAGCCTGAAATGAAGACAGACCCATTTTTCATTTTATCCAGCTATTTACTCAGCTGTATTTGGTGCAATTTACAACATCCAACTGAAACATATAACACGTCAGAAAAAAATAAAAACATTCAAGAAACAGAATCACTGAGAGGTGGATCTGGTCCTTGTAGAGGTGGATGTGGTCCTTGTAGAGGTGGATGTGGTCCTTGTAGAGGTGGATCTGGTCCTTGTAAAGAAGAAGCGTGTCCTTGTAGAGGTGGATCTGGTCCTCGTAGAGGTGGATCTGGCTCTCATAGAGGAGGATATGGCCCTCAAAGAGGTGGAACTGGTGATTGTAGAGGTGGAACTGGTCCCCCGTAGAGAAGGATATGGTCCTCATAGAGGGGAAACTGGTCCTCGTAGAGGTGCACTGATCCTCGTTGAGGTGGATCGGGTCATTGTAGAGGAGGAACTGGTCCTCATAGAGGTTGAGCTGGACCTCATAGAGGAGGATCTGGCCCTCAAAGAGATGGATCTCTTCCTTGTAGAGCTGGATCTGGTCTTTGAAGAGATTGTTCTGGTCCATGTAGAGGTTGTTCTGGTCCTTGTAGAGGTTGTTCTGGTCCTTGTAGAGGCTGATCTGGTCCTTGTAGAGGTTGATCTGGTCCTCGTAGAGGTTGATATGGTCATCAGAGATGGCACTGATCCTCATAGAGGTGGATCTGGCTCTCAAAGAGGTGGATCTGGTCCTTGTAGAGGTGGATCTGGTCCTTGTAGAGGTGGATCTGGTCCTCGTAGAGGTGGATCTGGTCCTTGTAGAGGTGGAGCTGGTCCTCGTAGAGGTGGAGCTGGTCCTCGTAGAAGTGGAGCTGGTCCTCGTAGAAGTGAAACTGGTCATATAGAGGAGGATCAGGCCCTCATGGAGGTGGATCTGGTCCTCATAGAGGTGGATCTGGCTCTAATAGAGGAGGATATGGTCCTTGTAGAGCTGGAACTGATCCTCGTAGAGGTTGATCTGGTTCTCATAGAGGAGGCACTGATCCTCATAGAGGTGGATCTGGCCCTTATATAGGAGGTTCTGGCTGAAGGAGGTGGATATGGTCCTTGTAGAAGTGGAACTTGTCCTCATGGAGGTGGGACTGATTCTCGCAGAGGTGAATCTGATCCTTGTAGGGGTGGAACTGGTCCTCGTAGAGGTGAATCTGCTCCCTGTAGAAATGGAACTGGTCCTCGTAAAGGTAGAACCGGTTCTTGTAGAGGTGAATCTGGTTCTCATAGAGGGGGAACCAGTCCTTGTAGAGATGGATATAGTCCTCATAGAGGTCAATCTGGACTTGAAGAGTGTGATCTGGTCCTCATAGAGGTGGAACTGATCCTTGTAGAGGTGGATCTGGCCTTATAGAGGTGGAACTGTTTCTTGTAGAGGTGGAACTGGCCATATAAAAGGTGTAAATTGTCTATGGAGAGCCCAGGTAATCACAGAAGATGACACAACCCAAGCTCTCCCGTGTCGTACTGTATACGTAATAATGAAATTTTAGCGGTCCATTATGGTGCGAGACTTGGAGTGCTCATGTTACAGGCTTATCAATGCTTCCATTAGAATAGATAAGTTGCTACATAGTCACACATATATTTATGCAAGAAAAACCATAAGGACAAGAGAGTCTTTTGGCAGTAAGCTGGCTGCGCTAAGTTAATCTGTTGACAGGAACCCACATCCAATTCTCTCTGCTCGCTTACAGCTCCGCGTCCTGCTGGGGATAACCATAATCCCGTTATGTTTTTCTTTTCGAGCCTGGATCTCATTTACAAGTTTCGGGGGCAGCAAGAAAAGGGAACAGGAGGAAACGAGTGAAGGAATAAAGCCATCTGTCATCCATCCATCAGCTGCGAGGAAGTCTGTACTGTACGACGTTAACGCTCGCTCACCGAAGGGCTCTGGTCTAAAATAAGATTTCTTTAGTTTCTAATCACACTTCTGAAATACACCAGTGAAATACATAAGAGAGTTATTTTACCTGCCTAAGGATTTGTAAATTTGTCCATACAGATCTAAAATTTACATGGCTGTGTCATACAGTAAAGCCGTCAAAGACAGCGCAGAAGACCTGATTTTGTTCCTCCCCCAGTGAAAGGAGAACCAGCAGCCTGGCAAAGCTCCTCTCTCTGCTCTCTCCTATCTGCATGTCTTTTGTTGTCTTGTAGTCTCTTCTCACTAGGGGGCAGACTGGCTAACCAGTAATTAGCTATCACTGGGGCTAGGCAGTGGTCATGACCATGAAGGAGAATTTTTGGACATGCAGGATAATCATTGGCACCAATGGGCAAGCCCAGGGCCGTCTTTAATATTGATTGGACCCTGGGCAAAAATTTTCTTAGGGCCCCCCTCCCCCCATGCAATTTCCCTCTCCACCTTCTCTGAGACATACAATAAATAGCAGCTAGACTTAAAATGAGTTTACTGTATCAGATCAGGCAGCGATTGCGATTTGTTGCCAGAGGTTACAGCATATCATTACTGCTTACTGACTGGTTGCTAAAGGTTACAGCACTCCTTAAGGCTCACTGATTAGTTGCTAGAGGTTACAGCACATTTCTGCTTGTTGATTGGCTGCTAGAGATTGCTGTACAGTAATACTGCTCACTGGTTGCTATAGGTTACAGCACATCTTCTCCTCACTTCCAAGGGGCATGATATACCTATGAATGCCGCCTTTATTTACATATCAGTGCAGTTGGCCTCAGCTATTTACATATGCATGTCACTGCTATTTACATATGAATGCCAGTATTTACATGTAAACACAGGTCTGCAGGTGAGTCATCTGTACACAACAATAGGGCAGAGCTGGGCAGCATTAGCAGCAGCACATGACTAAAACTTTAAGGGACAAGGGAATGTAAACTGGGATAGTTGGCAAGTATGAGGCAGCTGCTTTGGGCCCCACAACAATGACAGGGCCCAGGGCAGCTGCCCCTTTTGCCCTGCCTTAAAGACGGCCCTGGGCAAGCCCAGCATGCCGATGCGTATAGCATAGGTAAGAGCCCTTAGAAAGGCAGAGGAGCAAAGTCTAAGCAGCCACCTTGTCTCCACCCAGGGCTTCTGCAAGTGGAGATGGGTTTTGCTGTAGACGACTCCCAGGTTGCGGCCTTCTGATTTGTTGTCATGGACAGGAGTCTGTTCCCACTAGGGTAGGGTGACCAGACATCCCCGGTTTCTGGGGACAGTCCCCGGATTGAGGACACTGTCCCCGAAACCAAGTCTGTCCCCGGATTGGATTTGAACAGGGGCTGGGGCAATTTCAAAGCCAGTCAGTGCAGAATTAGAAAACAAAAATCTGAATTACACCCCCCCCCCCCTCCTACTAGCTTAGGGGGTGGGGGTGTATTTTTTTCATTATCTGTGCCCCTTTTCGATGATCATGTGCTGGTCGGAGCGGAGAGAATATTTCTTCATTTTCGGGTACATGCCTGTTCCGCTCCTGCTCGCATGTTCTTCTGCCTTGGCTCAAGTCCCGGCCAACCACCTGCCCATCTCCTTGCCTTCCCTGGCGGAGTGATCTTCCTCCGCTCCCCACCCAGTAGTAGCCGCCATTACTAGTAAAAAAAAAAATATGTCCCCGGATTTCATTTAAAAAATCCGGTCACCTTACACTAGGGGGCAGACTGGCTAACTGCAATTAGTTATTGCAGCTGTAGCTAGGCAGTGGATGGAGGAGACACAGAGAACTGCGAGAAGTCTTGTAGAAGCCAGGTACACAATGGCACTGGTGGGCAAGTCCAGCATGCATGATCAGCAACGGTAAAAGCCCTTGGAAGGGCAGAGGCACAGTGTCTAAGGAACTGCCCTGTCTTTATAACCTGGATAAGTATTCTTTATACTAGGGCTGTGAAAATTAAAAATTAATTCCTCGATTAATTGTTAATTTTTTTGATCGCTCAAAATTATTTTGACCGGTACTCGCCTCTCTGCCGACTTCCCGGGTCTTCAGGGAGTTCCACCGGAGATCCGGCAATGTCAACGGACTCCTCCCCCCTTCCCCAAGTGCCTCCGCCTGCTAACGTAGGGAAGGGGGGAGGAGTCCGGTGAAGTTGAAGTTTCTGATTGAACGTAACGTGTACGGGGGGAGGAGCTACGCATGACGCCACCCGCTGCTGCCCTACGGAACTAACATGATTGTCGGCTTTACATGCTGTGTTTTTATCATCTTTATGTGAGTAGTTTGTGTTTGAACACAAAAATGAAATCTTATACTTAAGCGGTGAGCACTTTGATCTTTTCTTTCTACCCATGACCTGAGATTGTGAGAGAAGTTTATGGTCCGTGTTAACCCTTTTGATACCCGCATGCATGACCACCTGTCTGCACAGGGGTCCATGCCATAAGGTGAGAGTGATTAGTTAGACCGGAGGTGGAGCGATTGTCACACTACTGTGGAAAAAAAATGTACTTACGTCAGTGCTACAGTTTGAATTTAAAACGTATTTGTGTGAACTGTGAAGTTAAGTCATGGATTGTGGAAACTAACTAGTGTCGGGTGGTTGTATATAGTGTATACCACGTTTACCACTGACTTATGCAGAGTTGCAATGAAAGGAGATCAGCTAAAAGTAGTTGGATCTGTATGTGCGTTTATAATTAATCGAAATTAGTCGATTAATCGATTAAAAAAAAATTTGATTAATCGAACACAACATTTTTAATCAGTAACAGCCCTACTTTATACACAACCACAGGTCCGTATCCGAGTTACCGACCATATCTCAGATCTGTTCCGTATACAGAGTCGCTAGGCAGGGGTATCCGCTTTCACCCCTTGCTGTTTGCCCATGGCTATAGAGCCCTTCAAAGAACTCCTTTGAAATTCTCCAATAGTGAACGGTATTCAAATTGGCCCATTAGAAGAGTGCGCCTTGCTATACACCAATGCCGTGCCTCTCTGACCCACAATCTACCATACGGAAAGTCCTGCAGCTGGTTAAGAACTTCAGCCATTATTGCAATTTTAAGCTTAACGGGACAATGTCTAATGTTTTCCCGATAGACCTCAACCTTTTGCCTACCCCATGATTGCCCGCTACCAATCACCACCAAATTTAGGTACCCGGGTATCGACATTCAACTGCCACTTACACAGTTTTTTGCCAGTAATTTAGCTCCCTGTATTTCCTTGTTCTGCACCAAAGCTTCTCAATGGGTTAATTTACCTCTTTCTATATCCTATTGATAAGGGAAAAAGAAATCTTAATGCCTAAGCACAATTTTGCAACTTTGACATGTGTTAGTAAAATCATATATATATCATCACAAGTACTTTGTGCATCCAGGTGGATTATACCGCGTTTTTTTAAGGACAAATTGAGCTTTCATTTGGTAGTAAATGGTTATGGATATCTTCTGTTTTTTTTATTTTTTTTGTATTATCAAAGGATTCCCTGCAATGTAAAATCCATCAAGGCGGCAGGCGGCGGAAGGGGACGTCCTCCCGCCACCCTCCGGTGCTTCTCTGCGCTCACTCATACGATGCAAATTCAAAAATACAAAACAACACAAAACAATCCTGACCTTGACATTTGACCCTGACCTTGACCTAAAAACTAACCCTGGCGCTGACCTAGATCAATCCTTGATGTAGTTGTTATTTTAGTTATTTTATTTTTTATAATTTATTTATATCTCTCTCTTATTTATTTTTTACACACACTTTTTTTCCCCTCTCTGTGTCAGGGCTGGGCTCAGCCCTTCCTTCTCTGAGCTGGCCGCTCAGCTGTTGTCTAATTGCCACCTCCTATCTCTCTCCACAGTTACTCAGCTGTTGATGATATGCTGCTCATCAGTCCTGCCTACTTAAGCCATCCACTCCAGAGGATCTCTGTCTTCGCCTTGGTCAACATCACAAAGACGATCTCCTGCATTCCTGTTTAACCGGTTCCCGACCAGCGCACGCCGATGTATGTCGACAGAACGGCACGGGCAGGCATATTGGCGTACAGGTACGTCCAATCTTCAATGCCGCCCTGCCATCGGGAGCGCGCCGCTGGCCGCACGCTTTACGCGCTGGTCGGGACCCCCGTGAGTCCGGTCGCGGGACCCGCGGACTCGATCGCCGCGGGCATCCCCGCGATTGTCTCACGGGGCGGCTGAATGGAGGAAATGCCGTGTAAACAGCATTTCTCCATTCTGCCTAGCAACTAGTGACGCTGATCTCTGCTCCATGTGATTGGAGCAGAGATCAGTGTTCACTAAATGAAAGCCCAACCCCCCCACAGTTAGTAACACATCCCTAGGAACACTTAACCCCTACACTGCCACCCACTGGTTAACCCCTTCACTGCCAGTGTCATTCACAAAGACGATCTCCTGCATTCCTGTTTAACCGGTTCCCGACCAGCGCACGCCGATGTATGTCGACAGAACGGCACGGGCAGGCATATTGGCGTACAGGTACGTCCAATCTTCAATGCCGCCCTGCCATCGGGAGCGCGCCGCTGGCCGCACGCTTTACGCGCTGGTCGGGACCCCCGTGAGTCCGGTCGCGGGACCCGCGGACTCGATCGCCGCGGGCATCCCCGCGATTGTCTCACGGGGCGGCTGAATGGAGGAAATGCCGTGTAAACAGCATTTCTCCATTCTGCCTAGCAACTAGTGACGCTGATCTCTGCTCCATGTGATTGGAGCAGAGATCAGTGTTCACTAAATGAAAGCCCAACCCCCCCACAGTTAGTAACACATCCCTAGGAACACTTAACCCCTACACTGCCACCCACTGGTTAACCCCTTCACTGCCAGTGTCATTTACACAGGAATCACTGCATTTATATAGCAGTGATTACTGTATAAATGACAATGGTCCCAAAAATGTGTCAAAAATGTCCGATGGGTCCCCCACAATGTCGCAGTCACAATAAAAATCACTGCCGCCATTACTAGTAAAAAAAAAATTATAAAAAATTATTAATAAAAATGCTATAAAACTATCCCTATTTTGTAAATGCTATAACTTTTGCGCAAACCAATCAATAATCGCTTATTGCGATTTTTTTTTTTACCAAAAATATGTAGAAGAATACGTATCGGCCTAAACTGAGGGAAAAAAATGTTTTTTTATATATTTTTGGGGGATATTTATTATAACAAAAAGTAAAAAATAATGCGTTTTTTTCAAAATTGTCGCTCTATTTTTGTTTATAGCGCAAAAAATAAAAACCGCAGAGGTGATCAAATACCACCAAAAGAAAGCTCTATTTGTGGGAAAAAAAGGACGTCAATTTTGTTTGGGAGCCACGTCGCACGACCGCGCAATTGTCAGTTAAAGCGACGCAGTGCCGAATCGCAAATAGTGGTCTGGTCTTTGACCAGCAAAATGGTCCGGTCTGTAAGTGGTTAAAGACTGGCTTTACTGAAATCCCTTCTGGCTCCAGATCCTGCTTACGTTGATCCCTGACTTCTGGCTTGGCTGACTATCCGTTTCCGGTTACTGAACTCTGGCTATGTTTTGACTACATTTGTTCTTTTTACTTTTATTATTAAACAAGTGCGATTTAACTGTACTTCTGTCTCGGCCTGATTTCATGGTTTCTGACACTCTGCAAGGAAAGTGAAAGTTAGACGGAATCTCTCCCATCCATTCAGAAAGAGAGAAAAACACAATTGGAGGCAACTGCTCTGCCTGTGCTCAGCTTAGTTTTCCATCATTAAGAATTGGTGGAATGTGCGCTTTGTCAGTGCATATCCCAATTATTCACAGCTATACCATGTGAAGGAGGGGGTGTGGCTAGTAAGAGGAGGCGTGGCTAGTAATTTTTAGAGTTCTTCAATATACATAGGACTGTTGATGACCCAGCTATCTTCTTTAAACTACTAAATCCTCTACTGTCCTGTGATGAGGGATGAGGAGATGTTTATTGTCCAAATCAAGGCCTGAGGTGACAACACTGCTCCATGGATTCAGTATTTTGAGTGAGCGTTGTCACTCTAGGACAGGAAGTCATCAGATGAATATCGAAATTAAGCTACACCATAAGTCCCACTTTTATGTAATTTTTCTGGGTTGTTATTCTGAATGGCATCAGGTTATTGTTGTTCGGTTGTATTTTGACATCTAGTGGTTATTTTGGGCCACTGCAACTTGTTTTCTATGTGATTTTGGTTTCTCCCTCTGTGCTCCCCTCCTGTTTAGTGTTAGTTCAGTATTAACTAGGCTCCCCCCTCAGTCAGTGTCAGTACTTTGCAAAGAGACAAGGCTTAGGAAGTCTTTATCTTCTTACCCTGGAAAGACTGGAAAAGCATCACCTGTACTGCAATTAGATGAAGTAAAATTGCATTAGATTCTCCTTCTGTGTCTTAATGAGGAGTTAAGCTGCCTGTGGATGGTGCCAAGTCTGCAGGTGATCATACTGCCTGGATCAAAGGAGGTATGTCACTGCATGAAATAGATTTTGAATAGACAGATTTTCCGTATTCGAAAATTCGGATGTATCCGACTTTTGAATGACCATAGTAACAAATGTAAATGAATCCTCTTAAATAACGAAAAGAAATTCATCTGAAATAACGAAATTCAAATTTGATTCTAATTCAATTTGGAAAACAATATGAAATGTAAACATATTGCAATTCTTAGATTATTCTAATCAAAACAAAATTCGAAATGTCGATTCGAATTTTCTGAATTCGGTCAAATTCAGAAAATACGAATCAAATCAAAATGATTCAAGGAATTGAAATTAAATAAATTCCTGAAAATGAATTTAACTAAACAAAATGACTTAATTAATTAATCAAAAAGTAACAAAACAAAATGTTATTTTTTTAATATAACATTTAACAATTTAGCAATCTAATTTTTTTTAAAGGGTTTAGAATGTATTGTACGATTGAATAAACATTTTAAAATAGAATTTTGTTTTATTCAATAAACTTCTAATAAAAAATAAAAAAAACTGCTGCCCTTTCTTAACTTTTTTTTTTTTTAGCACTAAGAGATTAGTGGTAACAACAACATATTTTCTTTCACTGGAAGGTTACTGAACTCTGTAAAACGCGTTTCACCGGCAGAGTCTGCTTAATCAGGACAGTTAGTCCAAGCCTAAGTTAATATCTACTGAACTCAAACAGGTAAAGATAAGCAATACCTTTTGTAAAAAGTGTGCACTATACAGTATCTCACATAAGTAAGTACACCTCTCACATTTTTTGTAAATATTTTATTGTATCTTTTCATGTGACAACATTGAAGAAATGACACTTTGCTACAATGTAAAGTAGTGAGTGTACAGCTTGTATAACAGTGTAAAATTTGCTGTCCCCTCAAAATAACTCAACACACAGCCATGAATGTCTAAACCGCTGGCAACAAAAGTGAGTACACCCCCTAAGTGAAAATGTCCAAATTGGGCCCAATTAGCCATTTTCCCTCCCCCGGTGTTATGTGACTCGTTAAGTGTTACAAGGTCTCAGGTGTGAATGGGGAGCAGGTGTGTTAAATTTGGTGACAGTGAACAACGAAAAAAGAAAAAAGAAAAACAAAAAAATGTAAAACAAAATAGTGAACACCCAATGTGTAATTATATAGACATTTAAATTCCAACAGAGTCCAATATAGATGAAATCGTCAAATCTTGTACTGAGCGATGCGCTGACGTCACCCCTTACGAAGGAATTGTACCCAGGAACGACGAGTTTGTCCGTTTGCGTCCGGCCGACGCATCGGACTTAAGGCTGATCTTTCCTTTGTGCTTTGTAAGGGCATTTTTGTTTTTATATTTGAGTTATATTAAAAGGTTTTACACTATTGGAGCTTCATTTCTTTTGCATGGAATTGGCACATATGACCTAATATATGGGAGAGAACTAAAGATACTTGTTTGACAACCTGGTCATGATATCGGTGGAGGGAGGAGAACAGCTGAGACCCTTCTGAAGTGGGAGATATCTATTGTTACATGCTGTTGGTGACCCTCTGTAGTGGGGGGGTCATGAAATTCTGGTAAGGAGTCATTTTGGCTGTATGGTGGTTTGATCAAGTACTTGCTACACAGTAGAAGATTTGACGATTTCATCTATATTGGACTCTGTTGGAATTTAAATGTCTATATAATTACACATTGGGTGTTCACTATTTTGTTTTACATTTTTTTGTTTTTCTTTTTTCGTTGTTCACTGTGATCAATTATCCTATAACCCTTATTCTTTTAGGACTGAAGGTAATAGGCCTAATTTTGCACGTTATTATTGAAATTTAGTCTAATGTTTTTTACTTCATTGAATTTTATGTGGGTTTATGATTTAGCGCAGCTTATTCAATTTTTCATGTGTTTTTTTTCTGTAATTATGTAATACAGTCAAGCCGCAGCTGATCAAAGTTCCATTGTGGACGATTAGTATAATATTTTTACCATAGCGCAGTTTTTTCCTTTTTTCCAATTTTTCGTGTTAAATTTGGTGTTATCGCTCTCACTCTCGCATACTGGTCACTGGAAGTTCAACATGGCACCTTATGGCAAAGAACTCTCTGAGTTTCTGAAAAGAAGAATGGTTGCATTACATAAAGATGGCCTAGGCTATAAGAAGATTGCCAAGACCCTGAAACTGAGCTGCAGCCCGTGGCCAAGACCAGCAGTTTAACAGGACAGGTTCCACTCAGAACAGGCCTCGCCAGGGTCCACCAAAGAAGTTGAGTGCACATGCTCAGCGTCATATCCAGAGGTTGTCTTTGGGAAATAGACGTATGAGTGCTGCCAGCATTGCTGCAGAGGTTGAAGGGGTGGGGGGGGGGGGGGGGGGTCAGCCTGTCAGTGCTCAGACCATACGCTGCACACTGCATCAAATTGGTCTGCATGGCTGTCGTCCCAGAAGGAAGCCTCTTCTAAAGATGATGCACAAGAAAGCCCACAAACAGTTTGCTGAAGACAAGCAGACTAAGGACATGGATTACTGGAACCATGTCCTGTGGTCTGATGAGACCAAGATAAAAGTATTTGGTGTCAAATGGTGACAAGCGTGTGTGGGGGCAACCAGGTGAGGAGGACAAAGACAAGTGTGTCTTGCCTACAGTCAAGCATGGCGGTGGGAGTGTCATGGTCTGGGGCTGCATGAGTGCTGCCGGCACTGGGGGGCTACAGATCATTGAAGGAACCATGAATGCCAACATGTACTGTGACATACTGAAGCAGAGCATGATCCCCTCCCTTCAGAGACTGGGCCGCAGGGCAGTATTCCAACATGATAACCACCCCAAACACACCTCCAAGACGACCACTGCCTTGCTAAAGAAGCTGAGGGTAAAGGTGATGGACTGGCCAAACATGTCTCCAGACCTAAACCCTATTGATCATCTGTGGGACATCCTCAAACGGAAGGTGGAGGAGCGCAAGGTCTCCAACATCCACCAGCTCTGTGATGTCATCATGGAGGAGGGGAAGAGGACTCCAGTGGTGACCTGTGAAGCTCTGGTGACCTCCATGCCCAAGAGGGTTAAGGCAGTGCTGGAAAATAATGGTGGCCACAGAAAATATTGACACTTTGGGCCCAATTTGGACATTTTCACTTAGGGGGTGTACTCACTTTTGTTGCCAGCGGTTTAGACATTAATGGCTGTGTGTTGAGTTATTTTGAGGGGGCAGAAAATTTACACTGTTATACAAGCTGTACACTCACTACATTACATTGTAGACAAGTGTCATTTCTTCAGTGTTGTCACATGAAAAGATAGAAGAAAAGATTTACAGAAATGTGAGGGGTGTACTTACTTTTGTGAGATACTGTATATAGGGAACAGTTTTTTTCTCTGTCAAATCAATGTTTAATTTAAATATTTTTAATAAAAATAATAATATTACAAATTATATTTACAAATAGTGTTATTAATGTGTTCATAGGGAATAGTCCACCTAAATAGCACCAATTTTGTTTTTAACATGTGGAAAAAGGTAGAGTTAAGCTGCCTGTGGATGGTGATAAGTCAGCAGGTGACCATACTGTCTGGACAGACTGGGGCATAGGAGGTATGTCAATTTATGGTACAGCATTTGAATCAGAACACAATGTAACATTTTTTATATGGGTTTAGATACAATGTTTTGGACGATAAAATAAATATTTAAAATATATATATATATATATATATATATATATATAAAATATATTATATTATTTATATTTATATATATATATATATATATATATATATATATATATATATATATATATATATATATATATATATATATATATATATATATTATATTATATATTATATATATATATATTATATTATATATTATATATATATATATTATATTATATATATATATATATATATATATATTATATTATATATTATATATATATATATATATTATATTTTATATATATCTATATATATCTATATATATATATATATATATATATATATCTATATATATATATATATATATATATATATAATTATTTATTTATTTAAATTCAATAACAAGCTTTTAATTAAAAAACAACCCTATTAAAACACCTCTGCCTTTTCTAAACCTTTTTTTGCAGTTTATTTTTAACAACAAGAGATTAGTTGTAGCAAAATATTTTCTTTAACTAGAAGGTTACTGAATTCTGTCAACACATTTCACTGGCAGAGTCTGCTTCATCAGGACAGGTAGTTCAAGGCTAAGTTAATATGAACTCAAGTAGGTAAGGATGAGCAATAACATTTTGTAACAACTTTGCACTTTATACAGTGGAGTGTTTTTTCTCTGCCAAATCAAAGTCTCATTTAAAAATATGAATAATAAAAAAATAATAAAAATTCTAATTTTAATGTACCAATAGTGTTTTTCTTACCAATCTGATCATAGGCAATCACAGGGATCATAGTCCTCCTGAACAGCACCATTTTTTTTTTTTTAAGGTGGAAAGGTGGAGCTATCGTCTTTCTTTTTTTTTTTTTTTGCTCCACACCTTTAATGCAGACAAATGTTTGAATTGCAAGCAGTTATGTGTGGCACCCTTGACAATTTCATGAACTATAATGTAAATAATGAGGACGCTGAGTATTGTCAGGCTCTCAAAACAGAATCAGCGCTTTTGGACGCCGCCAGTTTCCCAGGGAAAAAAAAAAAAACAATAGCGCCGCATAATTGTTTTGGAACGCTTCGACATGTTGTGTTTGGTCTTTCTCTCTTGATCTCTCCCCGGAGGGCCATTATGCTAATTTCTCCCTTCTATAACTGGCAAATTGCATAACGAGCCAGATGATAAAGTAGCGAGCGAGGCGGAAATTTGCATTTTAATACATCTCTCGGAATCATTTTGCAGGTGCCGGGGCAGGGTGAAGAAGCGGTGGCAATGGGAAATAGTCCTATGTGATCCGGACCCCATTGTACCGGAACTCTGGGGGCGTTCTTATAAGCGCTTCAAAGCTATAAAAATAATCGTCATTTTAATATTTAGATCCCCGAGAGGCGGGAAATCTTTAGCTACGGTCTATGGGGAAATCTTACGCACTCTCAGTGTGCGTAGTTAGCGTTATCAGAGATGGAAGACTTGGATTCTGTAAAGTGAGGTCAAGTTTTCACTTTTAAGGGCCTACAGCTCCATGGGAATAGGAAGTTTTATAGCCTTA
The DNA here is from genome assembly GCF_037356315.1 of Lithobates pipiens. Classification (NCBI taxonomy): domain Eukaryota; kingdom Metazoa; phylum Chordata; class Amphibia; order Anura; family Ranidae; genus Lithobates; species Lithobates pipiens. The sequence goes on from NW_027507789.1 coordinate 13,387,822, forward strand.
TTTCTGAGATTCCCCCAAGGTATAAAAGAAACAATGTAGCTTGCAAAATAGAAGAAAATTAGGACATGAACTGCAGAATTGTCTATATTTTATTGTCCTTTTTTAACTATACAAAAGAAAGCAGCTAATTAAAAATAATCTTATCAATTCCTTAAATTCTAAAGTTATTATTAATAATTTTATGATTATTATTAATAATAATAATAATAATAACTATATATATATATATATATATATATATATATAGTTATTATTATTATTAAAAAATTAAAAATAATCTTATCAATTCCTTAAATTCTAAAGTTATTATTAATAATTTTATGATTATTAATAATAATAATAATAATAATAATAATAATAATAATAACTATATATATATATATATATATATATATATATATATATATATATATATATATACACATATATATATATATATATATATATATATATAGTTATTATTATTATTAATAATCATAAAATTATTAATAATAACTTTAGAATTTAAGGAATTGATACGATTATTTTTAATTTTTAAATAATAATAATAATAAAATTATTAATAATAACTTTAGAATTTAAGGAATTGATACGATTATTTTTAATTGGCTGCTTTCTTTTTTATAGTTAAAAAAAAAATATATATATATATATATATATATATAGTGAGATATATATATACATATATATATATATATATATATATATATATATATAGTGATATATATAGATATATAGTGATATAGATATATATATATCTATCTCGCTATATATATATATATATATATATATATATATATATATATATATATATATGTATATATATATATATATATATGTATATATATACTATATTACCAAAAGTATTGGAACGCCTGCCTTTACACGCACATGAACTTTAATGCATCCCAGTCTTGGACCCCATACACACTATTCGTTTATTCTGCAGATTTTTGTCTTCAGATTCACCAAAACCATATAATATGAGGTCAAACCTTAAGAGTTTCAATTTGTATGCAATCAGGCGGGCCCTTCCACAACATGGTTTTGGTAAATCTGCAGAAAATCTAATAGCGTGTATGGGGTCTTAGTCAGTAGGGTTCAGTATTGAGTTGGCCCCACCCTTTTGCAGCTATAACAATTTCAACTCTTCTGGGAAGGCCGTCCACAAGGTTTAGGAGATGTGTCTATGGGAACGTCTGACCATTCTTCCAGAAGCGCATTTCTGAGGTCAGGCATTGATGTTGGATGAGAAGGCCTGGCTCACAGCCTCTGCTTTAATCCACCCCAAAGGTGTTCTATCAGGTTGAGGTCAGGACTCTGTGCAGGCCAGCCAAGTTCTTCCACTCCAATCTCGCTCATCCATGTATTTATGGACCTTGCTTTGTGCACTGGTGGGCAGTCATGTTGGAACAGGAAGGGGCCGTCCCCAAACTGTTCCCACAAAGTTGGGAGCATGAAATTGTCCAAAATGTCTTGGTATGCTGACGCCTTAAAGCGGTTGTATACCCATTTTTTTTTACTTTGGCCTAGAGGTAAGCTTATAATAAGGCTTACCTGTAGTTAAAAAGAATATCTCCTAAACCTGTACGGTTTAGGAGATATTCCCCTTGCATGCAGCCGATTACTTCAGCGGCGCATGCGCTCTGAATTTCCTGGCTGAAAGGTCCGGCAGACGCCAGACCTTGCCGGAAAGAAGTGACAACATCGCGGCTCCGGCCACTCACATCGCCCTGAGCCGCGTTACCCGGAAGACACGCCGAGGGAAAATGTCAGCTCCCTCGGCGTGGACCGAGATCACCTGCCGATGCCTCGTTCTATGGTAAGTATTTCATAATGAGCTAGTATGCGGTGCATACTAGCTCATTATGCCTTTTGCCTTTTGCCTTACAGGTTTAAATTTTTTTTTAAAAATCTCCGGATTTACTACCGCTTTAAGAGTTCCCTTCACTGGAACTAAGGGGCCAAGCCCAACCCCTAAAAAAACAACCCCCCCACCATAATCCCCCCTCCACTAAATGATTTGGACCAGTGCACAAAGAAAGGTCCATAAAGACATGGGTGAGTGAGTTTGGGGTGCAGGAACTTGATTGGCCTGACCTCAACCTGATAGAACACAGTTTTTGATTATTTATTCCCTTTTGGATTATAAAAATAAATACAAATATATTTAAAGTTAATAAATAAATAAAAAATAACATAAAAAATAAAATAATAAATAAATAATATATATATATATATATATATATATATATATATATATATATATATATATATATATATATATATATATATATATATATTTAAATATAAATTCAAATGATAAATAAACCTATATGCAGTAATTATATAAAATAATTGTATCCCTGTATGTTTGTACATTGGAAAAAGAAAAACGAGAATTGGGAGAATCCACTCTCTCATAGGATATTGGGACTTTGAAGGATGTGAGGTTGTCACTGAGGTAAACACACTCAATTATAATGATAAAAATAGTTTATTAGAAATTAGATAAATAACATAAAAATGGAAAAATTCACTAAGCTGCATATGGATGTAACCATTAGCAATACTAGATACAGGGAGGTTTTTTTAGGTGGATTTTTCAGGTGGCAAAATATTAAGAGCAAAAATTCAAACAAGATAAAATAATTTTATTAGTAGACGCAAAAAACTGTTAAAAAGTTTGTTATTATTGAACAAACATATGTAGATACATCAAAACGACTTGTCTTAAAATGTGCTGTTTGGAGATTGAAGTACATTAGCAATACTAATCCCTTTTGGATTATAAAAATAAATAAAAATAAATGTAAAATTAATATTAAAATAAAAAAATATATGTTTGAAATAAAATAATATATAAAAAAATATTTGTTTGAAAATAAATTAAAATAAATAAACCTATATGCAGTAATTGTCTGTTTTCTTAAAACAATTACTGTGTACCTTTGCTGGAAAATTACATTTCTTTTAAGGTGCTGTTACATATACTTACATAATGTGGCTATGTTTTTTTTTTTGGCATTCTTCGTTTTTCCTGTGTATATACATTGCTTTGCAAAAGTATTCACCCCCCTTGGCTTTCTACTTATTTTGTTACATTACAGCCTTTAGTTCAATGTTTTTTTTTTATCTGAATTATATGTGATGGATCAGAACACAATAGTCTAAGTTGGTGAAGTAAAATGAGAAAACTATATACATAAAACTATTTTTCAGTGCATGTGCATATGTATTCACCCCCCTTTGTTATGAAGCCCATAAAAAGCTCTGGTGCCACCAATTACCTCCAGAAGTCACATGATTAGTGAAATGATATCCACCTGTGTGCAATCTAAGTGTCACATGATCTGTCATTACATAGACACACCTTGGTGAAAGGCCCCAGAGGCTGCAACACCTAAGCAAGAGGCACCACTAACCAAACACTGCCATGAAGACCAAGGAACTCTCCAAACAAGTAAGGGACAATGTTGTTGAGAAGTACAAGTCAGGGTTGGGTTATAAGAAAATATCCAAATCTCTGATGATCCCTAGGAGCCCCATCAAATCTATCATAACCAAATGGAAAGAACATGGCACAACAGCAAACCTGCCAAGAGACGGCCGCACACCAAAACTCACGGAGCGGGCAAGGAGAGGGCATTAATCAGAGAGGCGGCACAGAGACCTAGGGTAACCCTGGAGGAGCTGCAGAGTTCCACAGCAGAGACTGGAGTATCTGTACATAGGACAACAATAAGCCGTACGCTCCATAGAGTTGGGCTTTATGGCAGAGTGGCCAGAAGAAAGTCATTACTTTCAGCACAAAACAAAATGACGCGTTTTGAGTTTGGGAAAAGGGCATGTGGGAGACTCCCAAAATGAATGAGGAAGGTGCTCTGGTCTGATGAGACTAAAATTGAACTTTTGGCCATCAAAGAAAACGCTATGTCCAACACATCACCCAAAGAACACCATCCCCACCGTGAAACATGGTGGTGGCAGCATCATGCTGTGGGGATGTTTTTCAGCAGTCTGGACTGGGAAACTGGTCAGAGTTGAGGGAAGGATGGATGGTGCTAAATACAGGGATATTCCTAAACAAAACCTGTATATGATTTGAGGCTAGGACAGAGTTCACCTTCCAGCAGGACAATGACCCCAAACACACTGCTAAAGCAACACTTGAGTGGTTTAAGGTGGAAACATGCAAATGTGTTGGAATGGCCTAGTCAAAGCACAGACCTCAATCCAATAGAAAATCTGTGGTCAGACTTGAAGATTGCCGTTCACAAGCGCAAACCATCCAACTTGAAGGAGCTGGAGCAGTTTTGCAAGGAGGAGGAGGAATGGGCAAAAATCCCAGTGGTGAGATGTGGGGAGACTCATAGAGACTTATCCAAAGTGACTTGGAGCTGTGATAGCCGCAAAAGGCGGCTCAACAAAGTACTGACTTTAGGGGGGTGAATAGTTATGCACATTGACTTTTTCTGTAATTTTGTCCTATTTGTTGTTGCTTCACAAAAAAAAAATAAAAAATCTTCAAAGTCGTGGTCTGTAAATGAAATGATGCAAATCCTCAACAATCCATGTTAATTCCAGATTGTGAGGCACAAAACAGGAAAAATACCAAGGGGTGAATACTTTTGCAAGGCACTGTATATGTGTATATATATATATATATATATATATATATATATATATATATATATATATATATATATATATATATATATATATATATATATATATAAAAACATCAGCGAATTAATGACAGATCCTAGACAGAGAAGAGGAGATTTGAATGGTAATCTAAATAAAACTATTAATAGAGGAATGAGACCCCGGGGGAGGGGGGGGGGGGGGGCACATAAACACGTGATAATTATATTATAGTTAAAATTCTTCTAACTTCAGTGAATTAACAAACAGTATTTATCATTTTTTTTCTTTTAATTTTTTAATTGCACATAAAAAAATATAATTAAGGCGTTACATAGATACCCTATAAACCTACTTATATACAGTAAATGTGACTTCAATCTGCCAGCCTCTAATTAATTTACAAGAAGAAAATACCGTATATGAGACATTAATTACCAGATGTGCTAATAAAACACCTGGGTATAACTGTGAAGGAGTGAGAAAGTATTGCCTAATAATAACTTGGTGTAAATGTCTACTATAATACCTGTGTGTAGTAAGTTTTATTGTTGTTTGTGTCTTTTATGTAGAAATGCCCGGATCACTTTACTGAACAGCCAATCAACAGCTGAAAAAAATGACTCCAAGCTATAGGGTGCCCACGTGTCCCGGATTGCCCGGTACATTCCCGCAATTAGCAGGTCTGTCCCGGGCACCTCAATCCGGGACAATACTGAGGGGAGCTCCCCCCTCCCATCTGAGCACTGCCGAGGACAGGGGAGCTCCACCCTCCCATCTGAGCACTGCCGAGGACAGGGGAGCTCCCCCTCCCATCTGAGCACTGCCGAGGACAGGGGAGCTCCCCCCTCCCATCTGAGCACTGCTGAGGACAGGGGAGCTCCCCCCTCCCATCTGAGCACTGCTGAGGACAGGGGAGCTCCCCTTGCCTGAGCACAGCTGAGCCCCCTGAGCCGAGGCAAGCTCCCCCCCGCCCCAGCACAGCCAAGCCCGTCTGAGCTAAGGGGAGCTGAGACCACCCCCCCCAGCCCGAGCACAGCCGAGCTCGCCCGAGCTGAGGGGAGCTGAGACAGCCCCCCCACCCAAGGGAGCTGAGACCACCCCCCCACCTAAAGGACAGCCGAGCCCCGCCCGAGTCTAGGGCAGGTGAGACCTCCCCCCCCCGCCTGAGAGTAAGGGGGCCTGTACTTTGTGGGGGGTCTGTACTGTCTACGCGCATGCGCCGTAAACAGCGGTAGCTGTCTTCAGGTAGATATCGGTTTAGGAGATATTTCTTGGACCTACAGGTAAGCCTTAATCTAGGCTTACCTGTAGGTCAAAGTGGTTTGTAAGGGTTTACAACCACTTTAAGGCCTATGCAAAAGGACAATATATATATCCGCTATTAAAGCGGTTAATAAGTCTCAACGAGTAAAGAATGACGCTTTGACATTTATAGTAGATGAAAACAAAGCACAATATGCCGCGGATCCTTGAGGAATCGAATTTTAATGCTTTACTCCTTGGCAGACGGACCTTACAATTGCATATGGCTGAGGCCACGAGGATGGACCTATATAAAAATAAACAGAAATCTTTTCAGCAGGGAGACCGTAATGGTAGTTTTTCGGCCATGATGATGGCTAAACATGAACAATCTAGTATTCCTATTTCGGAAATACGCACCTCCTCCGGAGATATGGCCTGTACACAGCCTAATATTTTTGAGACTTTTCGTCAATTTTATCAGACTTGATATACATCTCTGTAAAACAAGGACACACTCTTTCCCCCATCTATTGTGTATCACCACTGCGCTAAACAAAAAACTATAAACTAAGCCGCCACTTTAAAAAACAAAAAATGTGTACAATATTCCTTATCTAAACAATAGAATAAGCAGCGCTGAATATAAATCCACACCAGTGAATCCAAAAATATTAAAGATGATAAACCCAGTCCAGTGAACATGAATTACTAAATGTTACTACACTGTGCAAGCCTGCCCCGAGCATACAGAAAATAGAGAAAATTAATTAATAGTTTGTATCTAAATTAATTAACACAAAATTATTATATAGTGCATATCACCAGATGAATAGTGATAACAAATATATACAATCTGTTGAAAAAAATATCCTGTGACTAAATATTATTCAACACTAAAAATAAATAAACAAATAACGAGAATCAAATGAATTGTTTCAAGTTCTATCAAACAATGTCCACTTCCTAGAAACATTGTACCAACACCACTGTGAAAACTCCTGAGAATATAATGTATCCCAGTAAAATCTAGTCCATACGTTGAATCTTCAGATCATAATCCAAATAATGGAATAGTGAAAAAAAAACGTTTAACCCGTGTCTCTTGAAAAAAAACAGCAGTTACATCTACACTCCTCCACCACACCGCTCTAGATGTGACTCCTCTCCCCTTATGTGATTACACTCACCCGCTGTATATGCCTCACACTTTCGTGTTTGGCTGGATGTGCTTTTTCCCTTTACAGGGTTTAAATGGGGTATCCGGGTTTCCACTCCAGAATGCAGGGCTAGTACCATGGCTGTTCTCATAGACGCCACGGATGTTTCCATAGGTGTCACGGCTGTTCCCATAGATAATCTCATGCAACAAAGAAAAGATTTGCTTCCATAGCGTGATACAGTATAAAACTTTTTAATCACACATAAAAATCTCTCACATTGCACTCACATCAAAGGATGAATAAACACGTCAAATATAAAAATTCACAGCACTCTTGAGTAACCCATACTGAAGCATAGGTGGTCACGGCGGACCCAGGATATGCGGGAATAATGGATAGTCTCTCACCGCTCCTTAACTGTACCGCCGCTTTACAGGGATCAATGTAAGATGTTCAGCATCCTATATGTATCTCTCTCATTCGCCTAGTAGCCAAAATCCAACATGTTTCGTCATAAAATTGACTTAATCATGGCATGGCAACCAGGTCCATGATTAAGTCAATTTTATGACGAAACATGTCGGATTTTGGCTACTAGGCGAATGAGAGAGATACATATAGGATGCTGAACATCTTACATTGATCCCTGTAAAGCGGCGGTACAGTTAAGGAGCGGTGAGAGACTATCCATTATTCCCGCATATCCTGGGTCTGCCGTGACCACCTATGCTTCAGTATGGGTTACTCAAGAGTGCTGTGAATTTTTATATTTGGCGTGTTTATTCATCCTTTGATGTGAGTGCAATGTGAGAGATTTTTATGTGTGATTAAAAAGTTTTATACTGTATCACGCTATGGAAGCAAATCTTTTCTTTGTTGCATGAGAGTATCTATAGGAACAGCCGTGACACCTATGGAAACATCCGTGGCGTCTATGAGAACAGCCATGGTACTAGCCCTGCATTCTGGAGTGGAAACCTGGATACCCCATTTAAACCCTGTAAAGGGAAAAAGCACATCCAGCCAAACACGAAAGTGTGAGGCATATACAGCGGGTGAGTGTAATCACATAAGGGGAGAGGAGTCACATCTAGAGCGGTGTGGTGGAGGAGTGTAGATGTAATCTGCTGTTTATTCAAGAGACACTGGTTAAACGTTTTTTTTTCACTATTCCATTATTTGGATTATGATCTGAAGATTCAACGTATGGACTATGATTTTACTGGGATACATTATATTCTCAGGAGTTTTCACAGTGGTGTTGGTAACAATGTTTCTAGGAAGTGGACATTGTTTGATAGAACTTGAAACAATTCATTTGATTCTCGTTATTTGTTTATTTATTTTTAGTGTTGAATAATATTTAGTCACAGGATATTTTTTTCAACAGATCGTATATATTTGTTATCACTATTCATCTGGTGATATGCACTATATAATAATTTGTGTTAATTAATTTAGATACAAACTATTAATTAATTTTCTCTATTTTCTGTATGCTCGGGGCAGGGCTTGCACAGTGTAGTAACATTTGATATACATCTCAGTTGCCTTCTGATTTCCAGCCAACTGAATTGGTGGGTTGGCTGGATTTAGTCGCGTTGGCCAGGTGGGAGATGTTAGTACGTCCTATAACATCGGAGGAAGTCCTTTCTGTCATTGGCTCCTTTACATTGGGGAAGTCACCGGGGCCTTCCTATTGAATTCTATAAAGCTCATGGAGAGCTCTTAGCTCCTGCATTGGCTTCTCTTTACTCTGGTTGTCTGAAGGAGGGAGCCTTGCCCGACTCAATGAGTGATGCTCATATAGTTCTAATCTACGAGCATCCAAAAGATCCTCTTGTGCTTCATATAGGCCTATTACTCTTTTGAATGTAGATTTCGAGATTTTGACTAAGTTAATCTCCCGATGACTGCAACCTTTGATGTCGAATGTTATCGACTCAGATCAGACGGTGTTCATGCCTGGCAGGGCTACCAATGTGAATTTGAGGAGATTATACACTAATATTTATGCTTTCACATCTTAATATGGGATCTAGGGCCATTGCTTCCCTGGATGTCGAAAAGGCTTTTGATACCTTGGAGTGGCCCTTCTTGTGGGAAGTACTCCGCAGAATGGGTTTTCCAATGGTGTTTATAAAATTGGTTACAGGTCTTATATAGGAATCCCACAGCTGCAGTAAAAATGGGAGGGGGGTTGTCATCTCCCGTTTCATTATTCAGGGGAACTCTGCAGGGTTGCCCTCTCTCTCTCTCCAATCCTTTTTTGCGTTTTGCTATGGAGCCTTTGGTGGAGGCTTTACGCACTTCCTCCAATATTAAAGGATTGCGGATCAGTTGGTTGGAGGAGAGGGTAGCTTTGTATGCAGACAATCTCCTATTTAGGGCCGTCCTTGAGCGCAGGGCAAACAGGGCACCTGCCCTGGGCCCAATCTTTGTAGGGGGGCCCACGCTACACGTAAATGATGGCTTTGCAGATTGTACAGAGGACACTGGAGTCTGTATTCCCGATCTAGCCAGCAGAAAGGGGGGTGAGGCCAGGAGCGCCACTAACGAGCTGACCCTGCCCCATGTAGCCTGTATGCTCGGCACAGAGCTGATGAAGTTAGAGCAGTGATTGGAGTGGATGCTTTAGTGGAGCTCCAGGCCCCACCCCCTCTAAACTGGATGGGGAATACAGAGTGAGGCCAGGAGCGCCACTAACGAGCTGACCCTGCCCCATGTAGCCTGTATGCTCAGCACAGAGCTGATGAAGTTAGAGCAGTGATTGGAGTGGATGCTTTAGTGGAGCTCCGGGCCCCACCCCCTCTAAACTGGATGGGGAATACAGAGGTCCAGGGGCGGGGCCGGAAGCTCCACTGACGCACGCACTCCGATCACTGCTCTAACTATAGCCGCTCTGTTCCGAGTGAAGCTCCCGGCCCCTCCCCCTCTCTGCTGGCTAGCGTGCGAATACAGCCTCCTGTGTCCTCTGTGCACTGCAAAGCTGTCATCAGGGCCCCAATTCATGGGTAATCTCATGCAGTATGTCCGCAGTCTCTGGTAATCTCATGCAGTATGTCCACAGTCTCTGGTAATCTTGTGCAGTTAGGGCCGTCTTTAAGGCAGGGCAAAAGGGGCAGCTGCCCTGGGCCCTGTCATTGTTGTGGGGCCCAAAGCAGCTGCCTCACACTTGCCAACTGTCTCAGTTTAAATTCCTTTGTCCCTTGAAGTTTTAGTCCTGTGCTGTGTCCCGATAGCTCAATGTGAAGTCCTGGTACTAATACAGCTCTGCCCTATTGTGTACAGATGACTCGCTGCAGACCCTGTGTTTTCATGTAAATAACCGGCATAAATAGCAGTGGCATTCATAAGTAAATAGCTGTGGCCGGTGCTACGGATATGTAAATAAAGGCGGCATTCATATGTATATCATGACCCCCTGCAGTGAGGAGATGATGTGCTGTAACCTCTAGCAACCAACCAATGAGCAGTATTACTGTACAGTAATCTCTAGCAACCAATTAACAAGCAGAAATCATTTTCTGTAACCTTTAGCAACTAATCAGTGAGCTGTAATGTGTGCTATAACCTCTAGCAACCAGTCAGTAGTGATATGCTGTAACCGCTGGCAACCAATCACAATTGCTGTCTGATCTGATACAGTAAACTGATTTTAAGTCTAGCTGCTATTAATTGTATGTCTCAGAGCAGGTGGAGAGTGAATTTGCATGGGGGGAGGGGCAAGAATTTTTTATCCCAGGGTCCAATCAATATTAAAGAGGGCCCTGCGTGCAGTATGTCCCCAGTCTCTAGTAATCTCATGCAGTATGTCTGCAGTCTGGTAATTCTCATGCAGTATGTCTGCAATCTCTCATAATCTCATGCAATATGTCCACAGTCTCTGGTAATCTCATGCAGTATGTCCGCAGTCTCTCATAATCTCATGCAGTATGTCCGCAGTCTCTGATAATCTCCTGCAGTATGTCCGCAGTCTCTCATAATCTCATGCAGTATGTCCGCAGTCTCTGATAATCTCCTGCAGTATGTCCGCAGTCTCTCATAATCTCATGCAGTACGTCCGCAGTCTCTCATAATCTCATGCAGTACGTCCGCAGTCTCTCATAATCTCATGCAGTATGTCCGCAGTCTCTGACCCTCTCCTGTAGTATGTGTATTAATGTGCTGCTTTACTTGCTCAATTATATGGGATTGCTGCACTGTTCAGTGAGTGGTAATGATGTGCATTAACCTATAGCAACCAATCAGTGGGCGCTAATAATGTGCAGCAACCTCTAGCAACCAATCGGCAAGCAGAAATTATGTGTTGTAACCTCTAGCAACCAGCCAGTGAGCGGTAAGGACAGGCGGTAACCTCTGGAAAACAATTGCAATCTGCTGCAGTGAACAAATTTTGAGTCTATCTGCTATTTTTTTGTATGTCTCAGAATTGAGGGGGGAGGGGGGCAAGAAAATGTTTGCCCAGGGCCCAATCAAAATTAAAGATGACCCTGCTCCTATTATTTTTAAATGATGCTTGCCCCTCGCTCCAAGGAGCCCTGGAGATATTGGATTAATTTTAAACGCTTACAGGGCTGAAGGCAAATTGGACTAAGTCATCGTTGTTTCCAATAGATATGGAGGCCCGTAGCACAGCTTTGAAGGATATTCCGCTGCAGTGGGTAGATAATTGTCATACACAGACCTCCAATACAGGTAATCAGATCATTGGGCTGCACCAAGGAATCAGAAACAAGTGAGAAAGTGAAAAAATTATGTTTATTGAAGATAAAGACTCACGTGCAAACCAAACAGCAAACCGTAGGCCTGTAATAAGTCCAAGACACAGCAAAACCCCCAAAACACCTAACTAACTATCTAATAATTATATATTCATAAGCACAGAAAACAAACATAAATAACCCGGGCAGGGACAAAAGCAAAAGGGTAACAGAAGCCAGGTGTGAGGAAACAGGCCGTAGTGGGAGCAGAGAGCAGGTCCCGGGAACAGGTCTCAAGGACAGGGTACATGGAACGTAACCCAGGAGCAAAAGCAGGTTCAGGCAGGGACAAGGCTAGCAGATGGAATTCTGAAGCATTTGAGCCTTGGTTAACCGGTTCCCAACCGGCACACGCCGATGTACGTCGGCAGAATGGCACGGGCAGCCATATTGGCGTACAGGTACGCCCAATCTTTAATGCCGCCCTGTCATCACGAGCGCACCGCTGGCCGCGGGTCCAGCGGACTCGACCGCCGCGGCCATACCCGCGATCGTCTCACGGGGCGGCTGAACGGAGAAATGCTGTTGTAAACAGCATTTCTCCGTTCTGCCTAGCAACTAGTGACGCTGATCTCTGCTCCATGTGATTGGAGCAGAGATCAGTGTTCACTAAATTAAAGCCCAACCCCCCCACAGTTAGTAACACACCCCTAGGAACACTTAACCCCTACACTGCCACCCCCTGGTTAACCCCTTCACTGCCAGTGTCATTTACACAGGAATCACTGCATTTATATAGTAGTGATTGCTGTATAAATGACAATGGTCCCAAAAAATGTGTCAAAAATGTCCCATGTGTCCGCCATAATGTCGCAGTCACAATAAAAATCGCTGATCGCCGCCATTACTAGTAAAAAAAAAATCATTAATAAAAATGCCATAAAACTATCCCCTATTTTGTAAACGCTATAACTTTTGCGCAAACCAATCAATAATCGCTTATTGAGATTTTTTTAACCAAAAATATGTAGAAGAATACGTATCAGCCTAAACTGAGGGAAAAAAAAAATTTTTTTTATATATTTTTGGGGGATATTCATTATAACAAAAAGTAAAAAATAATGCGTTTTTTTCAAAATTGTCGCTCTATTTTTGTTTATAGCGCAAAAAATAAAAACCGCAGAGGTGATCAAATACAACCAAAAGAAAGCTCTATTTGTGGGGAAAAAAGGACGCCAATTTTGTTTGGGAGCCACGTCGCGTGACTGCGCAATTGTCAGTTAAAACGACGCAGTGCCGAATCGCAAAAAGTGGTCTGGTCTTTGACCAGCAAAATGGTCCGGTCTGAAAGTGGTTAAATCAGCTTTTTATATCTTTTTTATGGGGGCCGAAAAACCCCAGGTATAAATTAGGTACCCTGATGCGCCCTTGTGAACAGGGAGGATGAGCTTTTCCAGATTCATACAAATACTTTTTGGCCACTTGGTGGCTAATCCCAGATTTATATAACCCCTCCACTCAGCTGGAAGCAGCAGTGGTAGGTTCCACAGAGGCTCTTAATGTACTTTTATTTAGGGGTTGTAGGGCACCTTTCCAGGTGACTATTTGTATGCTTAATACTAGAGCCGCACAATTAATCACTTCAGCTCCGGACCATTTTGCTGGCCAAAGACCAGACCACTTTTTGCGTTTCGGCACTGCGTCGCTTTAACTGACAATTGCGCCGTCTTGCGACGTGGCTCCCAAACAAAATTGGCGTCCTTTTTTTCCCCACAAATAGAGATTTCTTTTGGTGGTATTTGATCACCCCTGCGGTTTTTATTTTTTGCGCTATAAACAAAAATAGAGCGACAATTTGGAAAAAAACGCATTATTTTTTACTTTTTGTTATAATAAATATCCCCCAAAAATATAAAAAAAATTTTTTTTTTCCCTCAGTTTAGGCCGATACGTATTCTTCTACATATTTTTGGTAAAAAAAATCGCAATAAGCGATTATTGATTGTTTTGCACAAAAGTTATAGCGTTTACAAAATAGGGGATAGTTTTATGGCATTTTTTATTAATAATTTTTTTTTACTAGTAATGGCGGCGATCAGCGATTTTTATTGTGACTGCGACATTGCGGCGGACACATTGGACATTTTTTACACATTTTAAGGAGCATTGTCATTTATACCGCAATCACTGCTATACAAATGCACTGATTCCTGTGTAAATGACACTGGCAGTGAAGGGGTTAACCAGGGGGTGGCAGTGTAGGGGTTAAGTGTTCCTAGGAGCGTGTTACTAACTGTGGGGGGCTGGGCTTTGTGTTAGTGAACACTGATCTCTGCTCCAATCACATGGAGCAGAGATCAGCGTCACTTGTTGCTAGGCAGAACGGGGAGATGCTGTTTACAAGGGCATCTCCCCGTTCAGTCTCCCAGTGAGACGATTGCGGGTATGCTGCGGCGATTGGGTCCGCAGGACCCGCGACCGGACACACGGGGGTCCCGACCGGCATGCGAGCGTGCGATGGCAGGGCGGCATATAAAAATAGACGTACCTGTACGCCAATATGTCTGCCCGTGCCATTTTGTCAACGTACATCGGCGTGCACCGGTCGGGAACTGGTTAAGGTACTTTTATTTAGGGGTTGTAGGGCAACTTTCCAGCTGACTATTTGTATGCTTAATACTAGAGCTGCACAATTTATCGTCAAGAATCATTATCGCGATCTTGACTAAAGTGTTTCACATTTCTTTCTATGCAGAGAATTCTCTCTGCTCTTCTGAAGCCACAGACCTCAAAAGAAAGGAAGAGAAAAACCGGGCAGTCTGGCAAGAATCACAACATTCTTTATCAGTTGAACTTAAAATGGAAGTAAACCCTTCCAAACAACTTTGACCTACAGGTAAGCCTAGATTAAGGCTTACCTGTAGGTCCAAGTAATATCTCCTAAACCTATATGGTTTAGGAGATATTTGCCCGAAAATGGGCACCGCTGTCTACGGCGCATGCGCCGTAGACAGCGGCGCGCATGCGCACTAAATGCGGCAAGTCCAAGAATGGATTTGCCAAATTTGTCGACTCCCGTGCGCATGCGCGGGAGTGACGTCATCGCGGCCTCGCCGTATGACAGCGGCGGAGCTGCGCGGCGCGACTCCCGTGCGCATGCGCGGGAGTGACGTCATCGCGGCTTCGCCGCTGTCATTGGTCGGAGCTGCGAGACGCCACCAGCAAGATGGACGCGGCGGACTACAGGGATCAGCGGCGACTTCGCTGGCTCCTGTGTCAGGTAAGTGACACATAATGAGCTACTATGCGATGCATAGTAGTCCATTATGCTTTACCTTTGCAGGGAAAAAAAGAGGAAGTAAACCCATCAGGGTTTACTTCCTCTTTAAGTACAAACATTGTAACAATTTGTCAATGGAATAGACTTTTTTGTGTAAGGGAAAAAATGTAACCACTATAAACACTAAACCTTTTTCTGACATTTGTTGGTTTCAAGTTACAATATATATATTTTTTTTTATTAGAAAATTACTTAGAACCCCCAAACCTTATATATATTCTTTTAGTAGACACCCTAGAGAATAAAATGGTGTTTGCTGCAATATTTTATTTTATGCCACAATGTATTTGGGCAGCGGTCTTTCAAATGCATTTTTTTTTTAATTACTTTACTGAATAAAAAAAAAAAAAAACACCACTAAACAGAGATTTTATGTCACGAGACATGTCTTTTTATTCTAAGCAAAAAACTCGTCAGTCTCATTTTGGTCAAGATCGTGCAGCTCTGCTCAATACTATTAGATCCTGGGAGGTTGGTCTTAGATGCGAGTCTTATCCAAGGGGTGGGATTTCTCCAAATGCCCCTTTATGATTTAACCCTACCCTTCTTCAATTTTTTTAAAACACCAGAGCCTATTACATCATGGACTAAATATATTAAATTACTTTCTCAAGTGGTTACTGACCCTGGCACCCTGTCATGGGTGTGGTAATAACCTGTTATGGAGGGGGTAATATAATGTTATGGAGGTGGTAATAATGTTCTGTTATGGGGGGGGGGGGGGTAATATCCTGTTATGGAGGGGGTAATATCCTGTTATGGAGGGGGTACTATCCTGTTATGGAGGGGGTAATATTCTGTTATGGAAGGGCTAATATCCTGTTATGGAAGGGGTAATATCCTGTTATGGAGGTGGTAATATCCTGTTTTGGAGGGGGTAATATCCTGTTATGGAAGGGGTAATATCCTTTATGGAGGTGGTAATATTCTATTATGGAGGGGGTAATATCCTGTTATGGGGGTGGTAATATCCTGTTATGGAAGGGGTAATATCCTGTTATGGAGGTGGTAATATCCTGTTTTGGAGGGGGTAATATCCTGTTATGGAAGGGGTAATATCCTGTTATGGAGGTGGTAATATTCTGTTATTGAGGGGGTAATATCCTGTTATGGGGGTGGTAATATCCTGTTATGGGGGTGGTAATATCCTGTTATGGAGTGGGTAATATCCTGTTATGGAGGGGGTAATAGTCTGTTATTCGGGGGGGGGGGTAATATCTTATTATGGAGTGGGTAATATCATGTTATGGAGGTGGTAATATCCTGTTATGGAAGGGCTAATATCCTGTTATGGAGGGGGTAATATCCTGTTATGGAGGTGGTAATATTCTGTTATGGAGGGGGTAATATCCTGTTATGGGGGTAGTAATATCCTGTTATGGAGTGGGTAATAGTTTGTTATGGGGGGGTAATATCCTATTATGGAGGGGGTAATATCCTGTTGTGGAGGGGGTAATATCCTGTTATGGAGGGGGTAATAGTCTGTTATGGGGGGGTAATATCCTGTTATGGAGAGGGTAATATCCTGTTATGGAGTGGGTAATATCCTGTTATGGGGGGGGGGGTAATATCCTGTTATGGAGAGGGTAGTATCCTGTTATGGGGGTGGTAATATCCTGTTATGGGGGTGGTAATATCCTGTTATGGGGTGGTAATATCCTGTTATGGGGGTGGTAATATCCTGTTATGGAGTGGGTAATATCCTGTTATGGAGGGGGTAATAGTCTGTTATGGGGGGGTAATATCTTATTATGGAGTGGGTAATATCATGTTATGGAGGTGGTAATATCCTGTTATGGAAGGGCTAATATCCTGTTATGGAAGGGGTAATATCCTGTTATGGGGGTGGTAATATTCTGTTATGGAGGGGGTAATATCCTGTTATGGGGGTAGTAATATCCTGTTATGGAGTGGGTAATAGTTTGTTATGGGGGGGGGGGGGGGGTAATATCCTGTTATGGAGAGGGTGATATCCTGTTATGGAGTGGGTAATATCCTGTTATGGGGGGGGGGGGTAATATCCTGTTATGGAGGGGGTAATATCCTGTTATGGGGGTGGTAATATCCTGTTATGGGGTGGTAATATCCTGTTATGGGGGTGGTAATATCCTGTTATGGAGTGGGTAATATCCTGTTATGGAGGGGGTAATAGTCTGTTATGGGGGGTAATATCTTATTATGGAGTGGGTAATATCATGTTATGGAGGTGGTAATATCCTGTTATGGAAGGGCTAATATCCTGTTATGGAAGGGGTAATATCCTGTTATGGGGGTGGTAATATTCTGTTATGGAGGGGGTAATATCCTGTTATGGGGGTAGTATTATCCTGTTATGGAGTGGGTAATAGTTTGTTATGGGGGGGGGGGGGTAATATCCTATTATGGAGGGGGTAATATCCTGTTGTGGAGGGGGTAATATCCTGTTATGGAGGGGGTAATAGTCTGTTATGGGGGGGTAATATCCTGTTATGGAGAGGGTAATATCCTGTTATGGAGTGGGTAATATCCTGTTATGGGAGGGGGGGTAATATCCTGTTGTGCAGGGGGTTATATCCTGTTATGAAGGGGGTAATATCCTGTTATGGGGGGGTAATATCCTGTTATGGAGGGGGTAATAGTCTGTTATGGGGGGGTAATATCCTGTTGTGGAGGGGGTAATATCCTGTTATGGAGGGGGTAATATCCTGTTATGGAGTGGGTAATAACCTGTTATGGGGGGGGGGTAATATCCTGTTGTGGAGGGGGTTATATCCTGTTATGGAGGGGGTAATATCCTGTTATGAAGGGGGTAATATCCTGTTATGGGGGGGTAATATCCTGTTATGGAGGGGGTAATAGTCTGTTATGGGGGGGGGTAATATCCTGTTGTGGAGGGGGTAATATCCTGTTATGGAGGGGGTAATAGTCTGTTATGGGGGGGTAATATCCTGTTATGGAGGGGGTAATATCCTGCTATGGGGGTGTTTCTCTGCAGCAGGGACTGGAGCACTTGTCAAGAGAGAAGGAAAAATGGAAGGGGTAAAATACTGTCAGAGGAAAATCTGCTGCCCTCTGCTGGCAGAAAGTTGTCACTGGGAAGAAGGTTTCCTTTCCAAAGCACACAGCATGAATGAGCAGACAGCGGTTGGAGGAGAAGGCGGGGAATGTCCTTACACGGCCTAGTCAGAGCCAAGACTTAGATTCCATTGAAAACCTGTGGAATGACTTGAGGACTGCAGTCCACAGTCACCATCTAATGTAACTGAACTTGGGCAGTTCTGCATGGAAGAGCAAATATTGCAATGTCTGGATGTGTAAAGCTAGTAGAGACAAATCATAACAGACTTAAGGTTGGAATTACAGCAAAAGGGGGTCCAACAAAATACTGACATGGGGGGGGGGGGGGGATACTTTTTCCAACTCAGTGATTCTATTTATTTTTTTCTGACATGTTGGTGTTATATCTTTCACTTGGATGTTATAAGTTGCACTGAGAAAGCTAGATAAAACAAAAACTGTGTCTGTCTTCGTTTTAGGCTGCAAAGCAACAAACTGTGATTGATTCTTTTCTATACCCGCTGTACATCTTCTTCCTTTCCTCTGGGATTGGTCGCTGTTTTTTTTTTTGTGTGCTGGAAATTGGGAGACATGGCGGTCAGTGGTGGAGAGGAGATGCTGGTACAGGTACCCGCAGGAAGCAGAAATAGAAAGGAAGGTAATTAAGGAACGGGTAGAAGACGCTCTGATTATGCTGAATGTAACTTATTAAACATGATGAATGGCTGTGTGTAATCAGCGCACCGCGCTTCAGGAACCCTCCGCTTTGTGTGACGATTCCTCCACTGTCTCACATTTTCTGCTTACATACCAAATTGATTCTTAAAGCCGAACTCACACAAGAACCGTTCATTCAAATATCTTCCTCAACAGCTTCAAAAGGTATAAATCCACCTTGTGTGCACTAAATGCTTTTGCAAACCAAGATCTTGCATTGTAAAATTAGCCGTGACAGCATCACTGTGCTAGAAGTAGGCCTAAGCTATGGGAGGGGCCCAGCAGGCTCCACCCACTACAGGCTGCATGTAGAAAACTACAGGAGGGCGGAGCCAAGACCAGCCATCCTGCACAAGAAAGGAGAGTAGAGTTGTGGGTGGAGCCACTACCAAAAACAACAAGAGGGGGCGGAGACGAGACCGGTTCTTCTGCACAAGGTGAGTGAGAAGAGTTATGGGAGGGGTCCAGCAGGCTCCACCCACTACAGAAAACTGCAGGAGGGGGCAGAGACCGGACCAGCCACCCTGCACAAGGAGAGAGAGCAGAGCTGTGGGAGGAGTCCCAGCAGGCTCCACCCACTACATAAAACTACAGGATGGGGGCAAAGACAAGACCAGTCCCCCTGCACAAGGAGAGAGCAGGGCTGTGGGAGCAGGGCTGGTGCAAGGATTTTTGACACCCTAGGCGAAATCTCATTTTGCCGCCCCCACAGCCTCACCAGCGCCCATCAATGCCACCTCACCAGCGCCCATCAATGCCACTTCACTAGCGCCCATCAATTCCGCCTCACCAGCGCCCATCAAAGTCGCTTCACCAGCGCCCATCAATGCCACTTCACCAGCGCCCATCAATGCCACTTCACCAGCGCCCATCAATTCCGCCTCACCAACGCCCATCAAAGTCGCTTCACCAGCGCCCATCAATGCCACTTCACCAGCGCCCATCAATGCCACTTCACCAGCGCCCATCAATGCAGCCTCACCAGCGCCCATCAAATCCGCTTCACCAGCGCCCATTAAAGCCGCTTCACCAGCGCCAGGGCTGGTGCAAGGATTTTTGACACCCTAGGCGAAATCTCATTTTGCCGCCCCCACAGCCTCACCAGCGCCCATCAATGCCACCTCACCAGCGCCCATCAATGCCACTTCACTAGCGCCCATCAATTCCGCCTCACCAGCGCCCATCAAAGTCGCTTCACCAGCGCCCATCAATGCCACTTCACCAGCGCCCATCAATGCCACTTCACCAGCGCCCATCAATTCCGCCTCACCAACGCCCATCAAAGTCGCTTCACCAGCGCCCATCAATGCCACTTCACCAGCGCCCATCAATGCCACTTCACCAGCACCCATCAATGCAGCCTCACCAGCGCCCATCAAATCCGCTTCACCAGCGCCCATCAAATCCGCTTCACCAGCGCCCATTAAAGCCGCTTCACCAGCGCCCATTAAAGCCGCTTCACCAGCGTCCATCAATGCCACTTCACCAGAGACCATCAATGCCACTTCACCAGCGACCATCAATGCTACCTCACCAGCGCCCATCAAAGCCGCTTCACCAGTGCCCATCAATGCCACCTCACCAGCGCCCATTAATGCCACTTAACCAGCACCCATCAAATACAGACTCGGGGGGGACATTTGGCATATCAGTCAACAGTTAATATAATACATATACACTCACATTTTAACATTACATTTCATGGTCATCACATTCACATATACAGTCTCATTTGCTCAGAGAGAAAGCAACAGTGTTTTACTTACCACACCAGTAACACCTGTTCCTTGCTGGCACCAACTCTACTGTAATTGCCAGCCTGTGTACCTGCGTTGTGTGGTGCCTCTTCAGCCAGCCCAGGCTGCACAAACTTGACCCCAAGCCCGGAGAGCGGCCGTCAGGCGCCATGCCATCATGCTGTATCCCATGATGCATGCATCCATCCTCCATCCATACTCCGTTCCAGGAGAGCGTGGGGGGGCGGGGCCAAGGGTGCTATGCTGCTGGACTGACATGGCACGGACTGTGACACACACCGACACTGTAGAGAGCAGCCTCGGCATGATATCATATTACATGTGTCACAGGCCGGGCGGACTGACAGAGAGCGGAGAGTTGAGAGGGGAAAGAGCGGAGAGGGGGGCCGGCTACTGTCTGACACTGAGAGCGCCCTGGGGGTTGCTGCAGCTGAACAGTGACCTGGACATAATACTGGCTCACTGCGTGATAGAACAGAGAGGAGGATTACTGTAAACACATCAGCGGAAAGCCAGAGCGCGGTGGGGCGGGGGGGGGGCGGGGGGCGATGGCGCTGCTGCTTGACATGGCACTGACAGCTGCAAGCACAGTGCAGGATTAAAATACCCAGCGGCCAGGCGCCCTAGGCGGCAGTGCGCCCTAGGCGGTTGCCTAGTCCGCCTAGTGGTAGCGCCGGCCCTGTGTGGGAGGAGCCACTACAGAAAATGACAGGAGGGGGCGGAGACAAGACCGGTTCTCCTGCACAAAGAGGGTGAGAAGAGTTATGGGAGGGGTCCGGGAAGGCTCCACCCACTACAGGAGGGTGGAGGAGACAAGACTAGTCCCCCTGCACAAGGAGAGAGGGCAGGGCTGTAGGAGGAGCCGCTACAGAAAACTATAGCAGGGGGCGGAGACAAGACCAGTTCTCCTGCACTAGGAGAGTAAGCAGAGCTGTGGGAGGAGTCCCAGCAGGCTCCGCCCACTACAGAAAACTAAAGGAGGGGGGCGGAGACAAGACCAGTCCCCCTGCGCAAGGAGTGTGAAAAGAGTTATGGGAGGGATTCAGCAGGCTCCACCCACTACAGAAAACTACAGGAAGGGTGGAGGCAAGACCAGTCCCCCTGCACAAGGAGAGAGAGAGAGAGCAGAGCTGTGGGAGGAGTCCCAGCAGGCTCCACCCACTACAGAAAACTACAGGAGGGGCGAAGACAGGACCAGTCAACCTGCACAAGAAGAGAGAGCACAGCTGTGGGGGGGGGGGGGGGGGGCAGCAGACCTCACCCAATACAGAGGACTACAGGAGGGGGGAGACCAGACGTGTCACCCTGTACAAGGAGAGAGAGCAGAGCTGTGGGAGGGGCCCAGCAGATAATATTGCGGGGGGGTATTTTGTGTTGGGAGATCCATTGTTGCTGGTGGGGGATCTATTGTTGCTGGGAGGTTACTTTGTTGTGGGGGGGTTTATTGTTGCTGGGGTGGGATCTATTTTTTCTGAGGGGGGTGGGATCTATTGTTCCTGGGAGAGCCTTTTGTTCCTGGTCAGATCTGTTGTTTCTGGAGAGAAAATATTGTTTCTGGGGAAGTCTTCTGTTGCTGGGGAGGTATATTGATGCATGGGATCTATTGTTGCTGGAGCTGGGTCTGTTGTTGCTGAGGGGATCTATTGTTGCTGGAGCTGGGTCTATTGTTGCTGAGGGGATCTATTGTTGCTGGAGCTGGGTCTATTGTTTCCAGGGGGGGGAGGGGGTGGGGCTATTGCTGCTGGAGCTAGGTCTATTGTTGCTAAAGGGGGATCTATTGCTGCTGGAGCTGGGTCTATTGTTGCTGGGGGAGAGGGCTATTGTTGCTGGTTTCAGGGGATTCATTTTTTTGCCTTCATGTCGTCATTAACAAATTCTTTACTAAGTTACTTAGCACTACAAAATGATACTTTGATACCGTATTGTCTAAAGAGGGCCGGTGCCAAGAGGGTAGGGGGCTGAGACAAGGGGCAGTGCTCAGGGGCAGTGCTTTAGGGGCAGTGCTCAGGGGCAGTGCTCAGAAGCGGAGACAAGGGGCAGTGCTCAGGGGTAGGTGGGGGCGGAGACAAGGGGTAGTGCTCAGGGGCAGTGCTCAGGGGTGGGTGGGGGCGGAGACAAGGGGTAGTGCTCAGGGGCAGTGCTCAGGGGCAGTGCTTAGGGGCAGTGCTCAGGGGTGGGTGGGGGCGGAGACAAGGGGCAGTGCTCAGAGGTAGTGCTCAGGGGTGGGTGGGGGCGGAGACAAGGGGTAGTGCTCAGGGGAAGGGCTCAGGGGCAGTGCTCAGGGGTGGGTGGAGGAGGAGACAAGGGGTAGTGCTCAGGGGCAGTGCTCAGGGGCAGTGCTCAGGGGCAGTGCTCAGGGGTGGGTGGGGGCGGAGACAAGGGGCAGGTGGGGGCGGAGATAAGGGGCAGTGCTCATGGGCGGGTGGGGCGGAGACAAGAGGTGACTGAGGGAAGGGGGGCATACCTTTACCTATTCTCTGAGATAGAATAAAATTCCTGGACATACTCCATTTTTCTGTTTGGAAGGTAAAGGCGTTTTCAGAATAAAGATTTTAATCAAAGAATAAAAATAATGATAAAGAATATCGATGTATTAATGGTGCCCGGGGTTCTGCTTTAAACCCAGCTTAGTCTGTGATGAGGATACGGAACAGAGAAGAAAACGCGTGCACGGCATCGCTATTAGCGGATTAGCTCGCTCCCCGCCTGTTCAAAACAGAAACCCGTGTCACTCAGCGCCCCTCAGGGTTTAGAAAGAGCAATGCAAGTAATCTTCAAACGAAAGCCCATTTATTAAAAGACGCGGCTTAATGAAATACTGCAGATGGATTCAATTTGCACATGCGAAAAAAAAAAAAAAATAATAATTGCATGATTACATATTATACCCGCTCATAAAGCCATCCTTCCAGGGCCCGCTCGAAAATCAAGTGTTTGTTTACCAAGTCTTGGTTTCCAAAGAAATTGGATAATTAGTGCTGATTTGCTACGCAAATTATGTATTTTTTGTTTTTCTTAATTTCCATTTGCACTCGTAACAAGGCTGGTACAAAGTGAGCTTTACTTCTGATTGTCGCGTGTCTCGCAGATGTAATAATAAAACCCATTCAAGCAAATGACATCTCGCTGAATCGCTTTCCGTGAGGTTCCGTAATTACAGAGTAACAGATTAATCCTTTTACAGCCAGAGGAGATCAGGAGAATTGGCAGTCAAGAGTTCAGCGGCTTGACGCGGGCGGCTTACAGGTGTCGCGAAGGCGCAACTTTGAAACGCCCGGCGGTTGCCAAGAGGTAACGTCACGCCTGAGTGAACTGATTTGTCCAGGCTGATTTTATTTTTTGGGGGGGGGGGGGGGGGGGTGGTTGCCTTTGACCATTTCAGGTAATTTAGTATAGGATTGGCCATCACATTCAATGCCATATAAAAGCAATGCAGGGGCTCCTTTTAGAGCCAGAGAAGATCTGGAGAAATGATAGTCAAGAGTTCAGTGGCATGATGCCAACTGATTAGAGGTGTTGCAACGGCGCAACTTTGAAACACCCATCGTTTGCCAAGAGGTAATCTTACGCCTTAGTGAACTGATTTGTCCATGCTGAGTTTCATCTGGGGGGGGAGGGGGTAGTGCCGATTTTTGGTCAAGGTTAATTTTTTAAAAAATTTTGATGACAAAGGTTGGAGCAACTGTCGCTTCCAGTGATGTTCAACAGGTCGGGGGTTGTGCCAGTTCGCTCAAGGTGAATGTTTGCAACTTGGTGGTAAGAGTTGGAGAAACCATCAATTTCCAGTGATGTTCAATAGACTCTTCAGTGGTGTCTACCAAAAATGCTCCATTCTCCCCCATGCCATTGACCATTTCAGGTAATTTAGTAGGGGACTGGCAATCAGATTCAATGCCATATGCTATGCTTGAGGAAACTGATTTGTCCACAGTGAGTTTCACTGGGGGTTGTGACGATTTGCTGGAGGCAAATTTTTGCAATTTTTGGTGGCGAAAGTTGGAGCAACTGTCATTTTCCAGTGACATTCAATAGACTCTTCAGTGGTGGATAGCAAAACGTTCCATTCTCCCCATGACATTGACCATTTCACGTAATTTAGTATAGGATTGGCCATCACATTCAATGCCATATAAAAGCAACGCAGGGGCTCCTTTTAGAGCCAGAGAAGATCTGGAGAAATGATAGTCAAGAGTTCAGTGGCATGATGCCAACTGATTATAGGTGTCGCAAAGGCGCAACTTTGAAACGCCCGGCGGATGCCAAGAGGTAACGTCACGCCTGAGTGAACTGATTTGTCCGTGCTGAGTTTAATTGGGGGGTGTGCCGATTTTTGGTCAAGGTGAATATTTTTTAATTTTTAATGGCAAAGGTTGGAGCAACTGTCCCTTCCAGTGATGTTCAACAGGTCGGGGGTTGTGCCAGTTCGCTCAAGGTGAATGTTTGCAACTTGGTGGTAAGAGTTGGAGAAACCATCAATTTCCAGTGACGTTCAATAGACTCTTCAGTGGTGTCTACCAAAAATGCTCCATTCTCCCCCATGCCTTTGACCATTTCAGGTAATTTAGTATAGGATTGGCCATCACATTCAATGCCATATAAAAGCAATGCAGGGGCTCCTTTTAGAGCCAGAGAAGATCTGGAGAAATTATAGTCAAGAGTTTAGTGGCATGATGCCAACTGATTAGAGGTGTTGCAACGGCGCAACTTTGAAACACCCATCGTTTGCCAAGAGGTAATCTTACGCCTTAGTGAACTGATTTGTCCATGCTGAGTTTCATCTGGGGGGGGGGGGGGTCGTGCCGATTTTTGGTCAAGGTGAATTTTTAAAAAATTTTCATGGCAAAGGTTGGAGCAACTGTCGCTTCCAGTGATGTTCAACAGGTCGGGGGTTGTGCCAGTTCGCTCAAGGTGAATGTTTGCAACTTGGTGGTAAGAGTTGGAGAAACCATCAATTTCCAGTGACGTTCAATAGACTCTTCAGTGGTGTCTACCAAAAATGCTCCATTCTCCCCCATGCCATTGACCATTTCAGGTAATTTAGTAGAGGACTGGCAATCAGATTCAATGCCATATGTTATGCTTGAGGAAACAGATTTGTCCACACTGAGTTTCACTGAGGGTTGTGACGATTTGCTCGAGGTGAATTTTTGCAATTTCTGGTGGCGAAAGTTGGAGCAACTGTCATTTTCCAGTGACATTCAATAGACTCTTCAGTGGTGGATAGCAAAACGTTCCATTCTCCCCATGACATTGACCATTTCACGTAATTTAGTATAGGATTGGCCATCACATTCAATGCCATATAAAAGCAATGCAGGGGCTCCTTTTAGAGCCAGAGTGGAGAAATGATAGTCAAGAGTTCAGTGGCATGATGCCAACTGATTAGAGGTGTTGCAACGGTGCAACTTTGAAACACCCAGCGTTTGCCAAGAGGTAATGTTACGCCTTAGTGAACTGATTTGTCCATGCTGAGTTTCATCTGTGGGGGGGGGGGAGGGGGTCGTGCCGATTTTTGGTCAAGGTGAATTTTTTAAAATTTTTGATGGCAAAGGTTGGAGCAACTGTCGCTTCCAGTGATGTTCAACAGGTCGGGGGTTGTGCCAGTTCGCTCCAGGTGAATGTTTGCAACTTGGTGGTAAGAGTTGGAGAAACCATCAATTTCCAGTGATGTTCAATAGACTCTTCAGTGGTGTCTACCAAAAATTCTCCATTCTCCCCCATGCCATTGACCATTTCAGGTAATTTAGTAGGGGACTGGCAATCAGATTCAATGCCATATGTTATGCTTGAGGAAACAGATTTGTCCACAGTGAGTTTCACTGGGGGTTGTGATGATTTGCTCGAGGTGAATTTTTGCAATTTTTGGTGGCGAAAGTTGGAGCAACTGTCATTTTCCAGTGACATTCAATAGACTCTTCAGCGGTGGATAGCAAAACGTTCCATTCTCCCCATGACATTGACCATTTCACGTAATTTAGTATAGGATTGGCCATCACATTCAATGCCATATAAAAGCAATGCAGGGGCTCCTTTTAGAGCCAGAGAAGATCTGGAGAAATGATAGTCAAGAGTTTAGTGGCATGATGCCAACTGATTAGAGGTGTCGCAACGGTGCAACTTTGAAACACCCAGCGTTTGCCAAGAGGTAATGTTACGCCTTAGTGAACTGATTTGTCCATGCTGAGTTTCATCTGTGGGGGGGGGGGTCGTGCCGATTTTTGGTCAAGGTGAATTTTTTTAAATTTTTGATGGCAAAGGTTGGAGCAACTGTCGCTTCCAGTGATGTTCAACAGGTTGGGGGTTGTGCCAGTTCGCTCAAGGTGTATGTTTGCAACTTGGTGGTAAGAGTTGGAGAAACCATCAATTTCCAGTGACGTTCAATAGACTCTTCAGTGGTGTCTACCAAAAATTCTCCATTCTCCCCCATGCCATTGACCATTTCAAGTAATTTAGTAGAAGACTGGCAATCAGATTCAATGCCATATGCTATGCTTGAGGAAACTGATTTGTCCACAGTGAGTTTCACGATTTGCTCGAGGGGGAATTTTTGCAATTTTTGGTGGCGAAAGTTGGAGCAACTGTCATTTTCCAGTGACATTCAATAGACTCTTCAGCGGTGGCTAGCAAAACGTTCCATTCTCCCCATGACATTGACCATTTCACGTAATTTAGTATAGGATTGGCCATCACATTCAATGCCATATAAAAGCAATGCAGGGGCTCCTTTTAGAGCCAGAGAAGATCTGGAGAAATGATAGTCAAGAGTTCAGTGGCATGATGCCAACTGATTAGAGGTGTCGCAACGGCGCAACTTTGAAACACCCATCGTTTGCCAAGAGGTAATGTTACGGCTTAGTGAACTGATTTGTACCACGCTTCGTTTTATCAGGCCCAGGTTGTGTCAATTTGCTCAAGGTGATTTTTTTTTTTTGCATTTCATGGTGACCAAAGTTGGAGCAACTGTCAGTTTCCAGTGGCATGCAACAGGTCAGGGGTTGTGCGCGTTTGCTCAAAGTGAATGTTTGCAACTTTTGGTGGTAAGAGCTGGAGGAACCATCAATTTCAAGTGACATTCAATAGTCTCTTCAGTGGTGGCAAGCAAAATGCCCCATTCCCCCCAAGGCCATTGACCATTTCAAGTCATTTAGTAGAGGATTGGCCATCAGATTCAATGCCATATAAGAGAAGGAGCCCCTTTAACAGCCAGAGAAGATCAAGAGAATTGGCAGTCAAGAGCAGTACCTGTACAGGTTCGTCTAGAGCCCAGGGCAAAGATGCAGAACTGCACCCCTCCCCTACTGTTAATGCATGCCATAGCATGGGTTTACTGCACTGTGTTCATTCTTCAGCCCTTTGCTCTGCTGTGTCCACCCTTTTCCCTGCCCTGGTCAAGAGTTCAGCAGCATGACATGGGCTGCTTACAGATGTTGTGAAGGCGCAGCTTGAAAACGCCAAAAGATTGCTTACAGGTGTCACGAAAGTGCAACTTGGAAATTCCCAAAGATTGCTAATGCAGCGTACACGCGATCGAATTGTCCGGCGTACTTAGTCCGGCAAACAATCCGGCGGATAGTCCGGCGGACTTTCTACCGAACGGACTTGGCCACACACGGATACACAGAAAGTCCGGCGTTTGCTAGCGCGATGACGTACAGCACGTACGACGGGACTAGAAAAAGGAAGTTCAATAGCCAGTAGCCAATAGCTTCCTTTTTCGTACTTGCTTCTGAGCATGCGTCATTCTTAGTCCGCCGGACTAGCATACTGACGAACGTATTGTCCGCTGAAACCCAAGTCCGGCGGAAAGATTGGACTGCAAAAATACTTTCTAAGTCCGCCGGACTTTACGCTGAGAAAATCCGCTGAAGCCCACACACGATCGAATTGTGCGGTGAAATGCGTTTCACCGGACAATTTGATCATGTGTACGTGGCATAAGAGGTAATGTTATGGCTGAGTAAACTGATTTGTCCATGCTGAGTTTTCCCGGGGTCACAACAGTTTTCTCAGCGTGAATTTTTGCAATTTTTGGAAGCAAAGGTTGGGGCAACTGCCAATTTCCAATCATGTTCAACGGGTTCTTCGGTGGTGGCTAGCAAAACATTCCATTCTCCCCATGCCATTAACCATTTCAAGTCATTTAACGGTCAGAGGTTTCAATGCCATATAAAAGCAGGAGCTCTTTTAACAGCCAGAGGAGATCTGGGGAATTGGCAGTTCAGTGGCATGACATGGGCCACTTACAGGTGTCACGAAGGTGCAACTTTGAAACGTCCATCCAAAGCTTGCCAAGAGGTAGCGTTTACGCCTGAGCTGGTTTGTCCACGCTGAGCTTCATCGGGGTTGTGCCAATTTGCTCAAGGTGAATGTTCACAACTTTTGGTGGCAAAAGTTGGAGCAACCGTCAATTTCCAGTGACATTCAATAGGCTCCTCAGTGGTGTCTAGCAAAATGCCCCATTCTCTCTATGGCATTGACCACTGTAAGTCATTCAGTAGCGGATTGGTCATGTGACTCAATGTCATATAAAAGCAAAGCAGGGGCTTCTTTAACACCCAGAGGAGATCTAACCAGACAGCAAGCAAAAGAGTAGTCAGATACAGGGAGGGATCCTGGAAGGCAACAGCTAAAGAGTTATCAGGTCCAAGCAGGGGTCTTGGCAGGCAGCAAGTGAGAGGATAGTCAGGTCTAGGTAGGGGTCTTGTCAGAAGGCAAGCAAAAGAGTAGTTTGATTCAGGCAGGGGTCCTGGCATGCAGCAAGAAAGAGTAAATATTTCAGTCTGGGTAGGCAGCAAACAGGCAACTAGCAGGCAAGTATTACGGTGCTTTAGCTCTCAGGTAGCTAGCGACACACCACCAGCCACTTTAAAAGCTGGTGCTTAAATAACCCTCTGGTAAGACCAGGGCTCAAGTCCTGCGGGAACGCATGGGAACGGAGTTCCTGTACTTTTTCCACAACAGGAACTCATTTCCCATTAGCAGCCGCGTCCTGTAAGAGTTTGAAGTATGCGAGCTGTGTGGCAGGTGCTACACCAGCAGCCGCCAACATAACTTGCAATAGTAAGTGCCGCACACCTGACCATTCCAGCATTGCCAGTAGGGGGCCCCATAACAGCTTCCGCTTCGGTCTACCTGTCAATCACAGCTAGCTGACGGGTAGATCAGGTCCCTGCTGCTAAGAGATTGTATTTAGTCAGACCTCTCGTGATGCGCTCCTCCCCGCTGGCCCCTCCTGATTTTCTGTCCCCTCATCCCCCCCCAGTCTCCTGCATACTTGCTCTGTGTGTCCCGCTGAATCCCCCCCTCCTCTATCTTCAGTGCCATATGATGAGAGAACCCAGAGGAGGAGCACAGCTATTCTGCTCGCAGGACATGCAGGGAGAGAGGTGAGCTGAGGGAGGAACATCAGTTTGGGGTGGTAAGCTGAGCACAATACCTGGCAAAGTTTAATGCCAGGAGGGAAGTTTATGTGGAAATATGTGAAGGGTTGGAATAGCAGCGAGTGTGTGTTGGAGCCCCTGCAGAGTTTTCAGCCCCCCAAGCTAACATACATCTCCTAAGCAGGAGCACATCACTATCTCCCCAAGCATTCTGTCCAGATAATGTGCACTTCATTTATGACCTTTCCGTTTAACCCTGGGTTATCCAAACTCTGTTCAATGAAAAGTGTAAACTCCCCACATAAACACTGTATATACAAAATACAATTCCCCAATAAAGATCAGAACATGATGTTCACATTTGTATGGAAGCACAATGGAATGAATGCTGATTATTCAGAGAATTACCGGATTTATGTTTATTGAGGATTATTATTTTTTATGTACTAACAGTTAAGCTTCATACACACAATGCGAAAATTGGATGAAAAATACCACTTTTGAAGCGTTCGTGCATATGAGCGGATCATTTTTTTTTTTTTGGGTGGGCGAGTGGATCTTGGGTGGGAGTTCCCACACTTTTTTCCCCAGGACTTGACCCCTGGGTAAGACGGCGCGTCCAACATCATTAGCCTAAGCCCCTGTACACACGGTCGGAGATTCTGCCAACCAAATCCGTCGGATTTTGTCCGAAACTGTTGCATACACACGGTCGTACTAAGTTGTCGAAAAATCCGGACATTCAGAACATGATGACGTAATTTCGTTACGATGGGACTACATTCAGGCTAGTAGCCAATAGCTTTGATGTAGGAATTTGATCTGAGCATGCGTGGCACTTGGTCCGATCAAAATTCGCTACACATGATTGGAGTATGTCCTATCGAACCAGTTGGTCGGGAAATATTTCCAACATGTTGGAAAATTGGGTCCGACGGATATTCGGATGGAATCAGTCCGATGCAGACCACACACAGTCGGATTATCCGACGACACGGTCCGATAGGACACATTCCGACGGATTCTCCGACCGTGTGTACAAGGGCTAACACGCCCCTCTGGGAATTCTGGACTTCCTGGAGGTTTTTGAGGCCCTGGAAAACCTTGAAATCCCGGAAGCGCTCCTGTAGGTACTGTAAGACCTTGTACACAACGGTCGGAGATTCCGACAACCAAATCCGTCGGATTTTGTCCGAAACTGTTGTATACACACAGTCGGACGAAGTTGTCGGAAAATCCGATCGTTCAGAACGTGATGCCGTTATTTCGTTACGACGGGACTACGTTCAAGGCTAGTAGCCAATAGCTTTGGTGTAGGAATTTGATCTGAGCATGCGTGGCACTTTGTCCGATCGGAAATTCTCGACACATGATCGGAGTATGTCCGATCGGAGCATTTTGTCGGAAAATATTTCCGGCAAGTTGGAAAATTTGGTCCGACGGAAACAGTCCGATGCAGACCACACACAGTCGGAATATCCGACAAAACGCTCCGATCGGAACACATTCCGTCGGAATCTCAGATCGTGTGTACAAGGGCTAACAGCATCTTGGAGCGAACTGAGAGGTATTGCTTCACAATGAAGGTGAGTGTTTTGGCCTGAGCTGCTTTTTATTTAAAAGAACTAAAAGCTGTCCTTTAAAAAAAATAAAAAAAATTAAAAAAAACATAGCGAAGGGCAATTTCTTCAAAGGGAAGAGCTTCTAATCCACTCAAACTAAAACTAAAAGATATGTTAGGGGAATTAAGCTTTAAAGACAGTTGGTTTTATAGGAGATGATTACTTGATGCTGCTGTATCTGCAGGATGAGACAGGTGTTTACTTACAAATACGGGATAAAAGGACAATTTATCAGATGCTTCATCTCAGCGTGCGCAAACAGCTTGGCAGAACAGTATTTAATAAGGTGTTATGGCAGCGGGAAATACAATGAACGCGACGCTGTGCTAGTCACTGTAATTGCCAGATCTCTCAGACTCCACTTTCTCTTTACCAGCCAACAAGAAGATTGAACCATCATGCCATATATGTTTATATTTTTTTAAATATTTTTTTTTTTCTTCCTCCTCTTTCGCATATCAGCCTTTTTTTTTTTTTTTTTTTTAGCTCCTGTGCTGGCTTTGAAATTGAAAAAAAAAAAAAAAAAAAGGACGCCCCGAGGCCCTCTCCCATAGAAAAAGATAGGCCTTCTGCAGTAAGCTTGTCTTGTGACAGGTTGTTTCCCGAGCCGAACCAATTTTTAGACCTTGGCGGAAGCGTCTTTTAATAATGCTCCTCTCGACCCCGCGGGGACTAACTCGTGAAACACAAGCATATTTAAAATGATAATTTCGTTTAACGTTCCTCTTCACTCCAGTTTGGCTTTTCAAAGAACTTGGTCTGCAGGAAGCTAATCTTTCAAGCGACAGCGTCGTCTCTCGGAAATGAGGCGTAATACGGCTAAAGCATGCAAAAGCGGTCTAGTGGCGGTGAGGCTCAGTAATAGGGATTGGAATCAGTTATTGCTGCATCCAATTGGCTAAGTGTAGTCAGGAGTGGATTTGTGCAAATAGTTCTTGTAGGCTGGCATGTCGGTGGTCGGAAATTTGGCACAGCAGCTTCACAGTGCAACCTCCGCTAAAACGCCAACATGTCATAGCAGAGATATTTTGCCAACATTTATTTTGCGTCACAAATACCTATTTTCATGTTCGGTGAAATTTCATGAAAGCTTTCACTTTTGTGCCCTGTACACGCGGTCGGAAATCCGGACGGAAAAGGTCCGATCGGATTATGTTGTCGGAAAATCCGATCGTGTGTGGGCTCCGGCGGAAAAAAGTTTGAGAGCTGAATCGAAAATTTTCCGACAACAAAATCCGATCTGACTTTTTCCGATCGTTTGTAGAGAACTCCGACGGACAAAGTGCCACGCATGCTCAGATTTAAGCGGAGGTCCACCCTAAAGTGGACCTTCCGCTCATTGGAATCCCCCCCCCCCTCCGGCGCCACAATTGGCACCTTTCAGGGGGGAGGGGGGTGCAGGTACATGTACAGTACAGGTATCTGCACCCACTTCCGGCGTAGATTCTGCAGAAGGTAGGCCCCTTTACGCAGAATCTACGCCCCTTTCCGAAGGTCCCCCCGCTGCCTGCTGGGAAACACACGGATCCCAGAGACAGCGGGGACCATCCTTATTGCGCAGCGCGACTCGTGCATGCGCAGTAGGGAACCGGGAAATGAAGCCGAAAAGGCTCCACTTCCCGATTCCCATACCCAAGATGGCGGCGGCAGCACCCGAGAGACGATCGAGAGATCGGCTTCGGGTGCCGACATCGCGAGCGCGCTAGGCGGGTAAGTGTCCCTATTTTAAAAGTCAGCAGCTGCAGTATTTGTAGCTGCTGGCTTTTAAAACAAAAAAAAAAACGGCGGACTCCCGCTTTAAATTACGAGACCAAAGCTATTGGCTACTAGCCTCTACGTAGTCCCGTTGTACGCAACAAACGTCACCTCGTGTCAGAAACCATGAATCAGACCGAGACAGAAGTACAATTAAATCACACTTGTTTATTAAATAAAAATAAAAAGGTAAATAGAAAAAGTGTAGTCAAAGCATAGCCAGAGTCCAATAACCGGATAGAGTAGTCAGCCAGGCCAGAGTTCAATAACCAGATCGGGTAATCAGCCAGGCCAGAAGTCAGGGATCCAAGTAGAGCAACAGCAAGCATAATAAGGAGCCAGAAGGGATGTCAGCAAGCCAGTCTTTAAACAGAACCGCAGGAGATGGTTTCTTGTGATGAGACCAAGGCGAAGGCAGAGGTGAAGTGAGCTGGACCGCTTTAAGTAGGCAGGTCAGGCGAGCAGGATCAGGAACAGCTGGTAACTGTGGAGAGTGATGAGAGCTGGCAATTAGCCAACAGCTGAGCAGCCAGCCCAGAGGAGGAAGGGCTAAGCCAGCCTTGACACCTCGTCCCAAACGATCGGATTTTCCGACAACTTTGTCCAACTATGTGTATGCAACACAAGTTTCGGCCAAAATCCGTCGGAAAAAAACAGACGGATTTTGTGGTCGGAATGTCCGACTGTGTGTACAGGGCATTAGTCATTCAATCCTTGTAGGTTGGCATTTGGGGTTTTGAAATTTGACATGGCATCTCCACGGTGAGATCTCTACTAGACACACCTATATTTCTAAATAGGAATGAGCAGAGAGATTTTGGCAAAATTAATTCTCCATCAAAAATAGTGATTTTGATGTTGGCAAAATTTTGCAAAAGCTCTCAATTTTGTTCATAAAGTCCTTGAATGTTGGCATGCAGGGTTGGAAATTTGGCATCATGGCATGGCATCTTCACAGTGCAACCTCCGCTAGATGACAACATATCATAGCAGAGAGATTTTGGCAACATTTACTTTGCTTATTTTATTTATTTTAATTTTATTCATTCAATCCTTGTAGGTTGGCATTTAGAGTTTGAAATTTGGCATGGCATCTTCACAGTGCGATCTCTGAAAGACATACATATACTTTTAAATAAGAATGAGTAAATCAATACGGACAGCACAGTGGTGTAGTGGGTAGCACCCTTGCTTAGCAGTAAAAAGGGTCATTGGTTCAAATCCCAACCATAGTACTACCTGCCTGGAGTTTGCATGTTCTCCCTGTGCCTGCGTGGATTTCCTCCAGGTACTCCAGTTTCCTCCCACACTCCAAAGACATGCTGGTAGGTTAATTGGCTTATGATTGTGGGCTCCTTGAGGGTACCCAATGAGCACAAGTGTAAGGACCATTCTTCCCAATGAGCACAAGTGTAAGGACCATTCTTCCCAATGACCACAAGTGTAAGGACCATTCTTCCCAATGACCATCACACTAATGTATCATGAATTGTAGATTTCACATTTTTAGCAGGGGGTTCCCCGAGAGCAGAGAACTATTTCAATGGTTCCTCTGTGTTGAAAAGGTTGAGAAAGGCTGCTCTAGATGTTCAAATCTGGTAGAGACATCCCCAAAAAGACTTGCAGCTGTAATTGCAGTGAAAGGCGGTTCTACAAAGTATTGACTCCGGGGGGCGCCATACAAATGGCCCCCCACACTTTTTGCATATTTATTTGTAAAAAATTTTGAAAACCATTTATAATTTTCCTTCAGCTTCACAATTATGTGCCAATTTGTGTTGGTTTATCACATAAAATGGAAAAGAAAAGAAAAATCGCGCTACAGAATATAAATCGGAAAAGTCAAATCCCGTCAGTGCTGCAGTTCTATTATATACCAAAATTATATATATATATGCAAAAATTAAAACAAAAGAACCGCGCTCTCTTCAAAAAGTACGTAATACATAGACCTCCCACTTGAGACCAATGTCCCAACCGGGAAGCTTTGTATATAAAGAATTAAATTAAATGAATAAAGTGCAATATAATTAAACAATCATGATAAATGTGACTACCAATAACCCATAATGCAAAATTGTAATCGTGAGTTGAATATGGAAATAAATACATATATAAACAAAATTATTTTAAAAATGGAAAAAAAAAAGACTTAAAAGACACATATAAATGAACAATCAAATGTGTCCTTATATAGCAATCAAACGTGTCCTTATGTAGCAGTCCTCAAAATGGATCCATCTATAAAGTCAATTATTCACAAATACAAAACACCACGTGTTAATTATAGTGTTCAGAAAAGGTAATTCTTTGCTTCATATTCCAAGCCGTGAAGCATGCCACAGTGCACCACCACCAAAAGTCAGGATTGGCTCCTTAATTTTTGCATATCACATAAAATCCCAATAAAATAAATTTATGTTTTTGGATGTAACATGACAAAATGTGGAAAATGTCAAGGGGTATAAATACTTTTTCAATGTACTGTATATATATATATATATATATATATATATATATATATATATATATATATATATATATATATATATAGAATATAGGCAGAAGCAAAGCTTATAAAACATTAACTAAAACACTAAAAACCCTGTAGTCTCCCTTTAACGTGCTCTAAATTTAGAAGTGGAAAGCAAGCACAGGAAGATCCACACACCTGCGTTTTGCAGTTTCTGTACGGAGCGCGGCTCACCGGAAATCAGCGGGAGACAAGAAAATTAATTACCGCTCGGGGATCATGTGACGAGCGAGATAAGGTGTGTTACCCAGCAAAGGGTATCTCATCCACTACTGAGGCGAACGCCACCCGGGACAAAAATAGCCCCATTGATAAAACGCAGCAGCATCTGCTTGGGACTCATTAATAAATGGTTGCAGAAATCCATAACTAATTAGCTCTCATTTAATTAGAGCTGAGGAACAAAACGGCCAGATTGACACGCTCGGATCCTTGTGTAATGGGGGTTTGTTTGTAAAAGGGGGTGATAAAGGAGCCTTCAAAGTTTGTAGAGTGGAGAAAAGCGTGTTTGACTAATGCGCCAGCCAGGTAGACGCATGACGAGGGGGGAGGGGGGGTGTTCTGTAGATTTTCCTTGGGACTTTTTGTACAGCTACTAAATTTTCTATGTTGCAGCTACCAAAACCAAACCTACTGACTAAAGCCTTCAAGAGATGTAAGAAGCCACCAGACGACTTAGCAGACCAGGCCCCACACGCCGAATAAATATATACCCAACATGTCAAGCCCTAAACCTGTGAAACTAATGCCGCGTACACACAATCGAATTGTCCGGCGTACTTAGTCCGCCGAAAGGCATTTCACCGGACAATTCGATCGTGTGTGGGCTTCTCAGCGTAAAGTCCGGCGGACTTAGAAAGTATTTTTGCAGTCCAATCTTTCCGCCTATGCTAGTCCGGCGGACTAAGAATGACGCATGCTCAGAAGCAAGTACGAAAAGGAAGCTATTGGCTACTGGCTATTGAACTTCCTTTTTCTAGTCCCGTCGTACGTGCTGTACGTCATCGCGCTAGCAAACGCCGGACTTTCTGTGTGTCCGTGTGTGGCCAAGTCCGTTCGGTAGAAAGTCCGCCGGACTATCCACCAGATTGTTTGCCGGACTAAGTACGCTAGACAATTTGATTGTGTGTACACGGCATTAGGTGTCCTAGCTCTCTAACCGGCAGCGCCCGCCAATGTCACTCCCAGGTCTGCAGGTGGCAGCGCAAAGCCCGGGAAACATGGTGGGGACATGCGTGGGGGGGAAACGAATGCTCCGGGGGGTGTGTGGAAGTGATCGGGTTGGCTGTGAGATTTAAACAGATGCCAAATTACACTCATCATCAGCAGCCGGGACTTTGTGTAAAGCATTCTGCTGCTGCCGATCTATAACGTACGTCAGTGGCAGCAAAAGGGTTAATCCCTTGCATCTATTGATCTCTTGATGTATGGTATACTTATGATACATCACCACTCTTATGTTTTTTTCTGTCCTTCTAATATTTTTTTCAAATTTTGGACAGGTAATGTTAAAAACCTTACCTTTTTTAAACTTTTTTTACCCATTGGGTAAAATTACAATTTGTTAGAGACAAAACAGGAAATAAGAGAAATTCTCTCAAAACTTCAGACAGCTGTCACGGAAACCTGTACCCCCCATAGGAATATTTCTACTATTCCTCTCACTGACACCAATAATGGGACACTAGACTTCCCACTGACACCAATAATTGGACACTAGACTTCCCACTAACACCAATAATGGGACACTAGTCTTCCCACTGACACCAATAATGGGACACTATGCCTCTCACTGACACCAGTGATGGGTCAAAATTCCTCCCACTGACACCAATGATGGGTCACTAGTCCTCCTTCTGACACCAATAATGGGGCACTATTCCTCTCACTGACACCAGAGAAGGGTCATTAGTCCTCCCACTGTCATCAATGATCGGGCACTAGTCTTCCCACTGACACCAATTATGGGGGACTATTCCCCTCATTGACACCAGTAATGGGTCACTATTCCTCCCACGGACATCAATGATGGGCCACTATTCCTCTCACTGACACCAGTAATGGATCACTATTCCATCCACTGACACCAATTATGGAGCACTATTCCTCTCACTGACACCAATGATGGGTCACTAGTCCTTCCACTGACACCAATGGTGGGGCACTAGTCCTCCAACTGACACCAATGATGGGGCACTAGTCCTCCCACTGCCACCAATAATGGGGCACTAGTCCTCCCACTGACACCAATGATGGGGCACTATTCCTTTCACTGACATCCAGAATGGGTCACCAGACCTCCCACTGACACCAATAATGGGGGATTATTCCTCCCACTGACACCAATAATGGGGCACTATTCCACTCACTGACACCAATGATGGGTCACTAGTTACAGATCACAGTTATGCCTTGTACACACGGTCAGACATTCCGACAACAAAATCCGTCTGATTTTTTCAGACAGATTGTATCCTAAACTGGTGTTGCATACACACGGTCGGACAAAGTTGTGAGACAAGCCGATCGTTCGGAACGTGATGATGTTTGTTCGTTACGACGGGACTACATTGAGGCTAGTGGCCAAAGCTTTGGTCTCATAATTTGATCTGAGCATGCGTGGCACTTTGTCCAATTGGAATTCTCTACAAACGATCGGAAAAAGTCGGAAAATTTGAGATCCTGCTCTCAAATTTTTCCAGACGGAAAAAGTCAGATAGAGCCCATGTGTACAAGGCATTAAAGCGGAGGTCCACCCTAAAGTGGACCTTCCGCTCATCGGAACCCTCCCCCCCTCCGGCGCCACAATTTGCACCTTTCAGGGGGGAGGGGGGTGCAGATACCTGTACAGTACAGGTATTTGCACCCACTTCCGGGATAGCTCTCTGCGGAAAGGGGCGTAGATTACGCCCCTTTCCGAAAGTCCCCCGCTGCCTGCTGGGAAACACACAGATCCCAGAGGCAGCGGGTCCATCCTTATTGCGCAGCGCAACTCGCGCATGCGCAGTAGGGAACCAGGAAATTAAGCCGAAAGGCTCCACTTCCTGATTCCCATACCCAAGATGGCGGCGGCAGCACCCGAGAGACGACCGAGAGATCGCGGGCGCGCTGGACAGGTAAGTGTCACTATTTTAAAAGTCAGCAGCTGCAGTATTTGTAGCTGCTGGCTTTAAAAAAAAAAAAAAAATGCGGAGTCCCGGAGGACTCCCGCTTTAAGGGCCAATCAGAGCAAGTTATCAGTGCCCATCAGTGCAGCCTATCGGTTCCTATCAGTGCCACCTCATCAGTGTCCATCAGTGCAGCTTATCAGTGTCCATCAGTGCAGCCTCGTCAGTGCCCATTGGTGCAGCCTCATCGTGCCCATTGGTGGAGTCTCATCAGCGTACATTAGTGAAGAAGAAAAATGACTTACTTGCAAAATTTTATAATAGAAACTAAGAAAACTTTTTTTTTCCAAAATGTTTTTTTCTTTTTTGTGTATTTAGATAAAAATTAAAAACCCCAGTGGTAACTAAATAGCCCCAAAAGAAAGCTCTATTTGGAAAAAAAAATGCTAAAAGTTTCATATGGATACAGTATTGCACGACCGTCCAATTGTCATTCAAATAGCAACGGCGCTGAAAGTTGGCCTGGGCAGAAAGGGGGTGAAAGTGTCTGGTATTGAAATGGTTAAACATGTATGCATAAAAATAAATAAATACTCTGGCACCGAAGGGGTTAAACCTATCCTATACCCATTTACTAGAATTGGCCTGGGGCATCAGTGGTGGTGCCGAATACCAATAACCCCAAGGTCCCCCCCCCCCCCCGATATCAGAACAAACACAAGAAAAGAGAATGCAAAATGGGCTTCTATGAGCGCGGCCGGGCCACCAAATTTGGAGCGTGTCCCAGTCGCGTTTAAAGGAAAGCGCACCCTGAATAGCTCTTAATCAATATGGCAAAGCCGAGCTGCGCTCTGTCTTACATTATCATTACATATCATTTCCCCGTTTATATTTGTAGAGCTCGGTGAGGCCCCCGCGAGGAGAGCGCTATATATCTATGCTGATGAAGTTTTTCATATACCTCCAGTAATATATTACTTGAATTATATTCAGGCGCGCTGTCCGCTCTATTGATTTTTTCGCAGGGAGCACCACCTGAGCCTTCTCATTTATTAACTTTATTATTATAAATAGAAGTAAAATTTTAAATTAATTTTATTTTTAGCACTCGACACCGCCCGAGAGACCTGACTTATTAAATGTGAGCAGAAGTGGGTGTAAGAAATACACGACGCAAAGTAAACTCGTAGTAAGCCGCGAGGTCTTAGAGGTGTTTTATAAATCTGGAATATGGGAAAATGGCCACAATAACAACCAATCAAGTTCCAGCTGCTGTACTTGTAGTTCATTGAACATTAAGATCATCGCCTGATGTGTTACTATTAGCAATAAACATAAATAATTTGATTGTCATATGTTGTTACTGTTACATTGTACATTGTGTTTTTTCTGTTTTGGTAATGCTTCATGGTGATTGTCCTGAATACAGTGGCCACTACTTTAGTCTCTCTCCCTGAAATAATAGGCAGGTGGGTCTGGGCACAGTTTCCTCAGGGAAGTAGCTGTTGGCTTGTATTTTGATGAATGACAGTCTCCAGCTCACCATCAAAGTCCAAGCTACTACTGTAGTCCATCTCCCATCATTCGTATAAATACTGTCTCTCAACAGAAGCCAACAACCATTACTTTAGTCTCTGCCTGAGGGAAGAAGCTGCCGGCTTGTGTTATTATGAGTGACAGTGCTTGTCTCCAGCAACACAAGCCAAGCTACTACTACCCTAATCTTTCTCCCCAGAATAGCAAGCCAGTGGGTCTTGGCCCAGTTGCCTGAGTGTCAGGTCACCTTGAGGCCAGTTGACAGATGCACACCGTAGGGATCAGGAGTGCACCGCAAGGTTACGGACCCTACAGCTGACTGCTGCAGACTGGGGTCAAGGTGATAAGGAAGGCAGGGCCGCCAGAACACCAAGACGAATCCCACCGGGGTTAGAGCGTAAGATTCCCTGGGGCACGGAGTCTAAGAGCCAGCAGGTATTCACCAGAGCCTCTAGTGGTGAGGATGGACTTGGCTGCAACTGGCTCCAGGTTGCGACCCCCAGGGTCCCCCAGCTCGCACCCACAGTAGGCAACAGGAGGATAGGGATAGTGAGGGACAAAGCCAAGGTCGGGGCCACAAGCAGACAGGAATAGTCAGGGACACGCCAAAAGGTCAGGATCACAGGCAAACAGGGATAGTCAAGGACACGCCAAAGTCGGTAACGGAACAACAGAAGAGCACAAGGCAGGTAACAGGAAGCTAACACACAAAGATTGATCAGCAGGGTTGGCCTGCAGTGCACAGGTTAATATAAAGTTCTCTGATAGGAGCTAGGGTGGAGTCATGCCAGAGCATGGATTACAAAAACAGTCAGGTGAGGGTCGGCTGGTCTTTAGAGATGAACACATGGAAACAGGTAAGCAGACCAACTCTATTGCAAAACCATGACACTGAGAGGAGTAGTTGATGCCATATGTCTTTTTTAAAAATTAAAGCGCTTGTCTCCAGCTTGCTACCATAATCCAAGCTACTACTCTAGCCCCCTTCCATTATTCATATAAATACTGACTCTCAACATAAGCCAACAGCCATTACTATAGTCTCTCTCCCTGGAATATCAGCCAGGCAGGTCTGGACTTGGTTGCCTGAGAGAAGTAGCTGTCAGCTTATGTTTTTTTGAATGACAGTGTTTGTCTCCAGCTGGCCATAATTCAAGCTACTACTCTAGTCCCTCTTCCATTATTGATATCAATACTGGCTTTCAACACAAGCCAACAGCCATTACTCTAGTCTCTCTCCCTGGAATATCAGCCAGGCAGGTCTGGACTTGGTTGCCTGAGAGAAGTAGCTGTCAGCTTATGTTATTTTGAATGACAGTGCTTGTCTCCAGCTGTCATTCATAACACAAGCCAAGCTACTACTGAAGTCCTTCTCCCCAGAATAGCAGGCAGGTAGGTCTTGGCCGAGTTGCCTGAGAGAAGTAGCCATTGGCTTGTGTTTTTATGAATGATAGGGCTTGTCTCCAGCTCACAACACATGCCAAGCTACTACTGTAGTCCCTCTCCCTAGAATAGCAGGGTCTGGGCTCAGTTGGCTTGGAGAAGTAGCTGTTGGCTTGTGTATTTATGGATAACAGTGCTTGTTTCCAGCTCTCTGTCATAAACCAAGCTACTACCCTAGTCCCTCTTCCATCATTCATATAAATACTGGCTCTCTCCACAAGCTGACAGCCACTACTCTAGTGTCTCTCCCTGGATTATCAGCCAGGCAGGTCTGAGTTCAGTTGCCTGAGAAAAGTAGCTGTCAGCCTTTGTTTTTTTAGGAATGGTAGCGATTGTCTCCAGCTGACCATCATTCATAACTCAAGCCAAGTTACTACTGTAGTACCTCTCCCCAGAATAGAGGCAAGTGGGTCTGGGCTCAGTTGCCTGAGAGATGTAGCTGTTCGCTTATGTTTTTTTATAAACGACAGCGCTGGTCTCCAGCTCACCCTCATAATCCAAGCTACTACTATACTACCAAGCTACTACTATAGTCCCTCTCTCATCATTTGTATAAATATAGGCTCTCAACACAATCTGGCAGCCAGTAGTCTAATTCCTCTCTCTGGAATATCAGGCAGGTCAGTTGCCTTATAGAAGTAACTGTTGGCTTGTGTTTTTATGAATGATGCCACATGTCTCCAGCTTCCTGTTGTAATTCAAAGCTACTACACTAGGCTCTCTTCCTGGAGCAGTTAGCAGCAGTTTGCTCAGCTGCCAGAGAGTACTAGCTGCTGGTTTGTGTTATGGGATCTTTTTTTTTTTTTTATGGCGGCTCTTGTCTCCATTGTGCCATCATTTAAAACCCAAGCCCTATCAAAATCTCTTTCCCCAGATCAGAAGTGAGTAGGAACTTTAATAAGCACATATTGGTGATGTCAGCTGCTGCTACATTGCTGGCTCAGGATGGGGGTGTCCACATTGATTAAACAGGAAAAGGATCAGTTAGCCCTTGTACACACGGTCGGACATTGTGACAACCAAATCCGTTGGATTTTGTCAAACGGATTTTGTCCGACACTGTTGTATACACACGGTCGGACAAAGTTGTCGGAAAATCCGATCGTTCAGAACGTGATGACGTTATTTCGTTACGACGGGACATAGGTTCAGGCTAGTAGCCAATAGCTTTGATGTAGGAATTTGATCTGATCATGTGTGGCACTTTGTCCGATCGGAATTCTCTACACATGATCGGAGTATGTCCAATCGGAGCAGTTTGTCGGAAAATATTTCCAGCAAGTTGTAAAATTTGGTCCGACGAATATTCGGACAGAAACAGTCCGATGCATACCACACACAGTCGGAATATCCGACAAAGCGGTCCGATAGGACACATTCCGTCGGAATCTCCGACCGTGTGTACAAGGGCTTAGACTGAAGAAGGGGCAGGGGCTAGTGCTGTGCTGTAACTTCCCATAAATTGGGCTTCAGTATTGGAGAAAGCTACAGCCAACATAAACAGCATAGCCATGGATCAGAATGGGAGGAAGCGCGCCATGACCTTGGTCCCCTGGGGATACCAGCAGGGTTTAAAAATTGTGGCTATAGTTCCTCTTTAAAAATCAATCATTGGGTAAGAGGAACCTGAGGAAATGCTATCCCCTGCCTGCAGCAGACTGAATACATCATCTGAGCCTAGACAAAGTCACTGGATTGCTTTATAATGATGAAAATACAATGTTTCCTTCCTTAGTAAAAAAAAAAAAAATGCAGTTGCTGTATAAAAACACATTAAAACTTTCGCAGCT
This sequence comes from Lithobates pipiens, assembly GCF_037356315.1. Lineage (NCBI taxonomy): Eukaryota > Metazoa > Chordata > Amphibia > Anura > Ranidae > Lithobates > Lithobates pipiens. Next base: position 13,431,596 of record NW_027507789.1, read on the forward strand.
TCCTTCAAAGTTTCTCCTACCTGCTGGGAAAACCAACGCGCATGAAAATGAACTTAAACTTTCTGAACTGATAATTCAACAGTTATTACTTTTAGCAAACTTTTTTATTTATTTATTTATTTATTTTTTCATTTTCTTTTTGTCTGTTTAATCCCAGCTGTCCTATTGGGACCTAATCCCAGCAGGCAGAGAGAAGTGCCAAGCTGCCTTCGCAGCAACTCTCTCCATTTACATCATTAATTCTAAATATAACGGAATAAAAAATAAAAATGCAGCATAGTCCCCAAACAGACAGGACTGGGAGAGGAGCAGGGTGGGGGAGGGGGGAGGGGGGTGTGTGAGATCGCACACATTTTTTATTTCCCGTCTATCCAATTCTTGGCAGCTAATTCGGCGGTGTTCCGCTAACAATATGGGATTGTTTATAAACTATCTCTAATTTTTTTCTTTTTTTTTCTTTTAGCAGATTCACAACAGTTACAAAAAGCTGATTATTCTCTAAGTGGCTCCTAATCGTGTTACTGCCAAACATTGCAAAAAAAATAAAAATGTTTTCTGCTGCATAACATATTCCAGGAAATAAATTGAGTTATTCTCTGTTAAAGAACGGGACGTGGATTCTGAAAACCGGGGTTCTGCGCATCCGGCGTAATTCAATAAGAGGCGAGGAACAGACGCCAATTTGGGCCTCTGTGGTGCAGTTTTATATCCTCTGTGGTTTTGCGGAAGCGCAATCAAAGCGTTCCTGGTACACCCGAATTATAAGCCTCAATTGCTGTTTTGGTCGGTGGGGGAAAAGAAAAAAGCAAAAAAAAAAAAAATGTTGTTATTTGCAAAGTGGCTGGTGAACTAGGAGGCGATTACATTAAAAAGCATTTGCAGCTGCAGATTAGGAAAATGTTTTAGATGATAAGTGCGTTGAGCGCAGACTCTAGTAAGGTCATATCACTGATGCAAAAAAAAGATCAGAAACAATGACGCGCTCTTATTGGGTAATAGGCTGACACCTGCTGCCCCCAGACTGCTGCCAGGAAGGGTTGAAGGTTGGAGTTTTTCAAATTTAGGGGCCAGCCAGGAAAAGCTATAACGTTTTTTTTGGGGGGGCATTTGTCAGAGTGGGTTTCAGTGACGGCCCATCCATTAGGGGCGCCACCCCCTCTCTCCACTCCACCCCCCCTATATGCAATGGAAAGGTTCATGCATAGCATGACCCGGAGAACATCCAAACAACAGAACTCGCTGCTTCAGGTGAGACAGGAAGCCTAATGATATCACGCGTTTCACACACGCCGGTGATGGGATAATTGCAACTGACCGGCCGACTGACCAACCCGGGGGGGGGGGGGGGTGTGGCATACTATTTGCTCCCCTCAAAAAAAAATGTCACCGATCACCACTGGTGTATTTCCTGATGGTGACAAGCCCTCCAGCTGATTATAAAGTAGCTCAGACTCATGCTCACCTATAAGCCAGAGATGCCCCTTGAAGTACCTTTTGTCATGGTTATGCAATAAGAGATCGTCTGGTTACCTGTCTCCATGTGTTCATTTCTAGAGACCAGCCGACCCTCACCTGACTGCTTTTATAATCCATCCTCTGGCATGGCTCCACCCTAGCTCCTATCAGAGAACTCTATATTAACCTGTGCACTGCTAGCCAACCCTGCTGATCAACCTTTGTGTGTTAGCTTCCTGTTACCTGCCGTGTGCTCTTCTATTGTTTTCCGTTACCGACTTTGGCGTGTCCTTGACTATCCCTGTTTGCCTGTGATCCTGACCTTTTGGCGTGTCCCTGACTTTTCCTGTCTGCTTGTGGCCCCGACCTTGGCTTTGTCCCTCACCATCCCTATCCTGCTGTTGCCTACTGTGGGTGTGAGCTGGGGGACCCTGGGGGTCGCGACCTGGAGCCAGTTGCAGCCTAGTCCATCCTCACCACTCGGGGCTCTGGTGAACACCTGCTGGCTCTTAGACTCCGCGCCCCAGGGAATCTTACACTCTAACCCTGGTGGGATCCATCTTGGTGTTCTGGCGGCCCTGCCTTCCTATCACCTTGACCCCCGTCCGCAGCAGTTAGCCGTAGGGTCCACAACCTTGTGGTGCACTCCTAATCCCTACGGTGTGCATCTGTCACCTGGCCTCAAGGTGACCCGACACCTTTATTCCACCACAAGATGCCCTCAGTCTTCTGAGTTAGAATAGCAAACCAAGACACTGAAGTTCATATCATGGTCCTGCCCACTAAGGGGTGTTGCAACAGTGTCCTTCATTCATTCACTTCATTTGAAATAGAAAGCAGAAAGGAGAGGATTGCCCTGGGTCAGGGATGACGTGAAAAAAAAAGGACCCAGGTATGCTCTGTCTTCCCACCTTCCCTGTTCTGAGTTCCTGCGTCTGTGCATCTGCTGTGCCCATTATGAAAGGTTCCCACCATCCCCATGCTGAGTTCCCGGGTCTGTACATCTGTGCCCATTATGAGGGGTTCCCACCGTCCTCTGCTGAGTTCCCGGGTCTGTACACTTGCTCTGTTCATTATGAGGGGTTCCCACCATCCCTGTGCTGAGTTCCCGGGTCTGTACACCCGCTGTGCCCATTATGAGGGGTTCCCACCATCCCTGTGGTGAGTTCCCTGGTCTTTACTCCTGCTGTGCCCATTATAAGGGGTTCCCACCACCCCCGTGCTGAGTTCCTGGGTCTGTACACCTGCTGTGCCCATTATGAGGGGTTCCCACAAACCCAGGGCTGTCCATAGCACCACAGGCTCCTAGGCAAAGTAATGCAGTGGGGCCCCTGCCATCCTGCCCCAAGTTATGCACCTACTCTTAAGAATTAAATTATAAATAGTTGATTTAAACATATATTTATTAGTACTTGCAATGACATCAATTTTAAACAATAAGAAAACACGCCATAAATCGAAGAATAATCAGCACAAAGAACACAGTATGGGGGGGGCATCCTGGCACAGCTTAGTAAAAAACGTGACTGTCCCGGCAAATCTGGGACAGTTGGCAAATTTGCTGTAATGCAAGATTATCAAGAAACACCCATGCACCCAGGGTGCCCCTGCACTAAGATAGTCCTGCACCAACTTTGCTGGATTTTTAAAAAATATTATAGACAATATAACAGGAAGCGCTCGGTACATAAAAGGTAGGCGGAGCTGGGCACCCAAAGCCCCCAGGTGTACAGAAAAATGGTTGGGAATGATGTCAGAAAGATCTTGCTATTGTAGTATACAACAGTGTTTCTCAACCAGTGGTACGCTCACCAAGGGCAGGGGGTATGCTGCCCAGAGCTGACACCCCCATGCTCAATTGCACAGTCCTCCCCTCCCTCCTCCTCTCCATCCTGCTCTCCTTGTGTGTGGGACACACGGGTATCTCCCGCTGTGTCACAGAGGTTGGGTTTGAAATGCCCGGGCGGCCCCTGTAACAATTTAGGGTAAAAATAGTGTAGCGCTTCTACAGTAGTGAATGTGATAAACACACACATAAACAAACAAATGCCCCTGTTGAAGACATTTATGTCGAAACGCTTCGGGCTAGCTGTTGGCACCCCACATTGCTTTTATTTCTATTTTTTATTCAGCCTTTATGTGATCACTAAGTCATAATTTTTTACTTTATTATTTGACTTTTAAATAAATTTGCCGGTTAAGACCGTCTGACCCGCACCATGTGGAGCTTTCTTTTTCTTTTTCTGGCTTAAAACCCACACCATCTTCTACCCCATATTCGGGGTTACCTGTGCTGATCGAGTCACGTCTGAGCTGGATAAGAAACTACCCTGACGTTCCATCCGTGAGATACACCGTATGGTCTACAGCTGTTTGGAGTTTCCTTACCATTCTGACGGACCTTCACCGATCCATCCTTTGGTCCTAGGTTGGGACCCCAAGCCTTCCAGACTCAACCGTCATAAGACCGTGTGAGTCCAACACAGTTGGTGAGAGTATTTACCTATTTTTCTAATGTCTGCAGACAAGCCGATTTACTTGGGTATATCTGACTAGCAAGACCCCTATCTCTCTTGAAGCGGTCTAACCATCTCTGCACCAGTCACATCACGAAGGTTTTCACCCATTTCAATTGGACTTTTCTCACATGATCATGGACTTTTCTATGTGACCACTTTCTCTATATATACATTTGTTTGTTTATGTGTGTGTTTATCACATTCACTACTGTAGAAGCGCTACACTATTTTTACCCTAAATTGTTGAACTTTGTTTGTTTTAAGTGTTGGCAGCTGTTCTTTTTGTTTAGTTAAGTTACAGCGCAGTGTTTTCCCCCTTTTCCCGGCCCCTGTAACAAAGTCGCACCTCCTAGACCTTCTCTTGTGATAGATAGAAGGAACACTGATCCAATGCCAGCAAATGTAATCGGTGTGATGTATATCGTAGGAGCCGGGACTTTTGTTACACCGGCTGCCCGGGCGGGCAATTCAAATCCAAGCTCACAGTGGGAGATCGTGATTCAGGCACTGGCTGGCTGCATTTGGTGGGCACTGCACTGATAAGGCTGCATTTGGTGGGTACTGCACTGATGAGGCTGCATTTGGTGGGCACTGCACTGATGAGGCTGCATTTGGTGGACACTGCACAGGTAGGCTGCATTTGGTGGACACTGCACTGACGAGGCTGCATTTGGAGGGCACTGCACTGATGAGGCTGCATTTGGTGGGCACTGCACTGATGAGGCTGCATTTGGTGGGCACTGCACTGGTAGGCTGCATTTAGTGCGCACTGCACTGACGAGGCTGCATTTGGTGGGCACTGCACTGATGCGGCTGCATTTGGTGGGCACTGCACTGGTAGGCTGCATTTGGTGGGCACTGCACTGGTAGGCTGCATTTGGTGGGCACTGCACTGACGAGGCTGCATTTGGAGGGCACTGCACTGATGAGGCTGCATTTGGTGGGCACTGCACTGATGAGGCTGCATTTGGTGGGCACTGCACTGGTAGGCTGCATTTAGTGCGCACTGCACTGACGAGGCTGCATTTGGTGGGCACTGCACTGACGAGGCTGCATTTGGTGGGCACTGCACTGAAGAGGCTGCATTTGGTCTCCTGTTTTCTTTTTTACAAGAAAAAGAGGAGAACAGAAACCTCTTCCTCTCTGATTAAGGGGAACTTGGGAAATTGCCGCTTTTGAAGTAATTCGAACTGTACTTGATCAATACTTTCCTCTTTTGTAGAGAAGATGGAAGTCTGGTAGGTTGAAAGTGGTCCCTGGGAGGACTGTTCTTGAACCTCCACTTGTGGCCTCCGTAAATAGTGGATATTGCCCCATGGATCTTTTATGTAGTCCATCCAAACCTGGGAAAAACCTGAGTCTTGCCCCTACAGATGCAGGTTGTACGGTTGCACATTCCAGGTGTTAGCAGGTTTTGTTTTTTGAAGTCGTAGAAAGGAAGATTGAGTATTCCTCCAAGTGCGTTGAACTCCTTTCCAGGTCTGTATGACCTCGCTTCTCTGTACCCCTCAGGTAGGTTACGTCTGTATGGCACTTTATGCTTTGGCCTTCCATCGAATGGGATTAGGCCTGATTTACCACCTTTGACTTTTGAGATAGCCGAATCGAGTTTTTCGCCAAACAGGTTTGTTCTGTCATAAGGTGTTTTACACCAATTTGTTTTGGAGGCTGGATCCGCCACCCATGGTTTCAACCACAGAGCCCTTCTTGATGTTACCGGGGCCAGCATGGCTCTTGCTGATGTCCTGATTATGTCCACTGAGGTTTCAGCCACGAAATCTCTGGCTAGAGTGAGTTCCTGCAGGGTGGACACTATGTTCTCCTGATTGCCTCCCTCCAGGAGTAATTTCTCGGCGTTTAAGGCCCAACTAGCTATTGCTCTCCCTACTGCCGCCAGTGCCACAGTTGGCCTACAGGCACCGCCTGCTGCGGAGTAAGATCTTTTTAGGCCCAGGTCGATCTTGCAGTCCAGTGCATCTATAAAGGTTACTGCGTCTTCGATAGGTAATGTCACATGTCTGGCGAGTTGCATTAGGGATGCGTCAACTACTGGTGCTGAAACAAGAGGGTTAACATTTGGTTCTTCTAGTGGGTATAGTTTTGCTGGTCTATTGTTTAAGCTAACGGCCGCCATCTTTGGAGAGGAAAAGATCCGTGGGACTAGAGAGCCCAGCCAGGACATGTAATGCAGCAGTGCAAAAAGAAAAATAGAATGTAATGATTACAGAAATTAAAGAGTGAGCTGGAGACCGATATGAAAGGTAGGTAAAGAGGCAAGAAAAGAAATGGAAATGGAGGTTGCTGCAAGTACTTTTAAGCCTGTTTAAGGCTTGTATGGTATGAGAGTAATTAAAGAGGGATTTCACTGGAAAAAAATGATTAAAAGCCAGCAGCCATAAATACTACAGCTGCTGACTTTTAATAAATTGACACTCACCTGTCCCAGGGTCCAGTGATGTCGGCAGCCGATGGCCGATCGATCGCTCGGCTGCTGCCGCCGCCATTCAAGGTGAGGGAATCAGGAAGTGAAGCGTTGCGGCTTCACATCCCGGTTCCCTACTGCGCATGCGCGAGTCGCGCAGCGCAATAGGAATGGTCCACGCTGTCTCTGGGACCCGTGTCTGTCCCAGCAGACAGCGCACCGGGACAGGAAGAGGCATAGACTCCCGTGGGAGTCTATTCCCGGAAGTGGGTGCAAATACCTGTCTTAGACAGGTATCTGCACCCCCCCTCCCCCCTGAAAGGTGCCAACTGTGACACCGGAGGGGAGGGAGGGTTCCGATGAGCGGAAGTTCCACTTTAGGGTGGAACCCCGCTTTAAGGGGGGACTGGTCTGTGGCCAATGGGAATTGAAAAGGTCCTGATGTCAGTGAGAATAAACAATGCCCCATCTTTGGTGTCAGTGGGAGGAACAACATCCCATTGTTGGTGTCAGTGGGTTGAACTGTGCCCCATTGTTGGTGTCATTGGGTCCCATTGTTGGTGTTATGGGAGAAATTGTCCCCCCCTCCCCCCTGAAAGGTGCCAACTGTGGCACCGGAGGGAGGGAGGGTTCCGATGAGCGGAAGTTCCACTTTAGGGTGGAACCCCGCTTTAAGGGGGACTGGTCTGTGGCCAATGGGAATTGAAAAGGTCCTGATGTCAGTGAGAATAAACAATGTCCCATCTTTGGTGTCAGTGGGAGGAACAACATCCCATTGTTGGTGTCAGTGGGTTGAACTGTGCCCCATTGTTGGTGTCATTAGGTCCCATTGTTGGTGTTATGGGAGAAATTGTCCCCCCCCCTCCCCCCTGAAAGGAGCCAACTGTGGCACCGGAGGGAGAGAGGGTTCCGATTAAGATTTAGGGTGGAACCCCGCTTTAAGCAGCCCCTGAGACCATCAGAGTGGGATTTCCCTCCATTTAGCTCATTTGGAGACTGTACAGGCAGGGACTTCCACCAAGGAGAGGCCTAACCTGGCTGGGTCGAGAGCGGTAAGTGTGTGCTGCCGTGATGCGACAGGAAACACTGGTATAGAAGACCTATAAGAAGTCAGGAGCTGATTCAGCCCACAAGACTCTCCCTATTTCTAAAATACCACTTCTGGGTGGACCGACCCTTTAAAGTGGTTGTAAACCCTTACAACACACTTTGACCTACAGGTAAGCCTAGATTAAGGCTTAACTGTAGGTCCAAGAAATATCTCCTAAACCTACACGGTTTAGGAGATATTTGCCCGAAGACAGGCACCGCTCCGCGCAGGCGCACTGAGCGCGGCATTTCCAACGACGGAGCTGCCGCGTGTGTCGGCTCCCGTGCGCATGCGCGGGAGTAACGTCATCGCGGCTTCGCCAAATGACAGCGGCGGAGCTGCGAGACCCCCACCGAGAAGATGGATGCGCCGGACTACAGGGGACAGCGGTGACTTCGCTGGCTCCTGTGTCAGGTAAGTGACACATAATGGACTACTATGCGATGCGATGCGATGCATAGTAGTCCATTATGCTTTGCCTTTGCAGGGAATGAAAGAGGAAGTAAACTCATCAGGGTTTACTTCCTCTTTAAGGACCACTTTTATCCAAGGCTGATGTTTCAGTTCCTTGTGGTTGAATCACATGTTGGCTACAAGATTTCTCTGGACCTCCAGCGGTGACAACTTCCAGACACAACTCATTTCTGTCTAGCAGCGGTGTCTATGTGAATGTGATAATTAAATGAAAATGAATGACAGTGCCGGCTATTAATGAGATGATCACACGCACATAGAATCTTTTTTTTTTCCCCCAATGATATCACTTAAATTAGAAGCTGTTATAGTCATTTCAAAATGTAATTTTTAATGTTAAAACCTCAGCTACCAGTCGAAAAAAAACACCCAGTGATCCTGCCATGAAGAACTTTGTTCAAGAACTTCCTGTTATGAATTGACAACATTCTGTCATTGTCCCCCAACTGTTCTGCTGCCCCCCCCCCCCAGTCTTCTGACTTCAATGACACCCATCATCACTCAGACCCAAAGACTGAGGAAAGACTGTGAGTGGGGAGTGTCATGGACCCTGCTCCCTACAGAGGAGCCACATCAGCACCGACCTCTGCATCATCAATTACCCACTGCCCAGAGAAGACAGAAGATGACATCAGGAGAAAAGTAAGTAAAAAAAAAAAGTAGAGACAGGGTTACTGTGGAGGGAGAGCATAAAGCCCAGATTGTGGTTTTAGGAAAACAAGGTGTACCCAGGGCCGGAACAAGGGGTGGGCATGAGGGGAGGCTGCCCTGGGCGCAATGTTTTTTTGCAGGGACGGGGCACCCTGACACTAAGTGAAGGGGTGAAATTTAGCATCTTTGCCCTGGGTACTGGATGACCTTCTCCCGGAACTGGGTGTGCCTGTGACATGTCGGTGGTTGTCCACAATGGGTCATCTAAGAAAAAGATCAGATTCCTTTCAGAAGTTTCAACCACAGATTGAACTATTTATATCATCTCAGTGAAGACTCCTGGTTTTTACTTTTCTTTTTTGCCAATTTTAGTTTATAAAAGTCCAGAGATGCTCCCAGAGGATGTACTGAAGAAGAAATGTTCTTCATTTAGAGAGGAATATTTTCTTTTCGTGTTACCTACAACTGTTCCTCGTGCTAACATGTTTTAAAAAGGTCAGTCCATCTGAAGCGAATTTTTTTTTCTCGTTCAGTGAATGCTGGACAGTCTATTCTGTCTCTCTGGGACTCTATTATTGAGATCTCTATACTGACTTCCTAGGTCTGTACACCTGCTGTGCTCATTATGAGGGATCCCCACCATCCCTGTGCTGAGTTCCCGGGTCTGTACCCCTGCTGTGCCCATTATCAGGGGTTCCCACTATCCCTGTGCTGAGTTTCATGGTCTGTACACCTGCTGTGCCCATTATGAGGGGTTCCCACCATCTCCATGCTGAGTTCCCAGGTCTATACACCCGTTGTGCCCATTATGAGGAGTTATCACCATCCCTGTGCTGAGTTTCTGGGTCTGTACACCTGCTGTGCCCATTATGAAGGGTTCCCACCATCCTTGTGCTGAGTTTCTGGGTCTGTACACCTGCTGTGCCCATTATAAGGGGTTCCCACCATCCCTGTGCTGAGTTCCCGGGTCTGTACACCTGCTGTGCCCATATGAGGGGTTCCCACCATCCTTGTGCTGAGTTTCTGGGTCTGAACACCTGCTGTGCCCATTATGAAGGGTTCCCACCATCCCTGTGCTGAGTTCCCGGGTTTATACATCTGCTGTGCCCATTATAAGGGGTTCCCACCATCCCTGTGCTGAGTTCCAAGGCCTGTACACCTGCTGTGCCCATTATGAAGGGTTCCCACCATCCCTGTGCTGAGTTCCCGCGTCTGTACACCTGATGTGCCCATTATGAGGGGTTCCCACCATCCCTGTGCTGAGTTCCAAGGCCTGTACACCTGCTGTGCCCATTATGAAGGGTTCCCACCATCCCTGTGCTGAGTTCCCGGGTCTGTACACCTGATGTGCCCATTATGAGGGGTTCCCACCATCCCTGTGCTGAGTTCCCGGGTCTGTACACCTGCTGTGCCCATAATGAGGGGTTCCCACTATCCCTGTACTAAGTTCCCAGGTCTGTACACCTGTTTTGCCGATTATGAGGGGTTCTCACCATCTCAAGGGCACCACCTCTCAATGCCGCCACTAGTATGGAGGTACGGTTCTTTGTAACCTCATCTAAGGAACAAGTGTGCTGCTAAAAATGTAACATAAAATTTGTTGTTAGGGAACCCAGCTGGGGTTCCAGGGTGTGGATTCATGCTTTTGACTTATGGACTCCAAAGGACTTTCTCACCTATATAAGGTATGGCTGCCTCAAGGGGCACTGAGAAGAACTTACAGGAATATGTTTTGGAAACATCCAAGTTACTTGTTTTACAACTTCTTCAGTAAGACTCAGTTCACACTGGCGCGGCACACAGTGAGACTTCATCGTGGCTTACATATGATTTGTTTAGCAGACGCCAACGCAAGTCGTTCCAAAGTCGCCTCCTAGTAGTGCAGGAACCTTTATCTAAGCCGGAGCGCCTTGAGTCGCTCCGATTAGAACGGTTCCATTGCACTTAATGGAGCGCGACTTGTCAAGCCACTAAGTCGTGTTCAGCCAGTGTGAACTGAGACTAAAAGAACTTTTGTTGTTATTTAATTTTGCCTTGTTTGAAGTTACTTTAGGACAACTGTAAAGACATGCAGGCATGGTGTATCTTAAAACAGAATTCACCTAGGGACACGATAAGATAGAGAAGATGTAATGCAGATGTCTACTGAAGGAGGTTATATTGCCGTTTCTAATGACCACAGTACTAGTGTCAAGTGCCTAAGCAGCCTGCAGGTCAGGAAGTGGTGGTGACTACTTGATGTACCTGACGGAGGACCCTGGTAGCGAACGAGCTGGTGTGCTTATGTGCCTTCCCTAGCAATCAGAAGCCCAATACTGGGTCTGACTCACAGGACCCATATAATAATAACTGTATATATTGTTTTATTATAGAAATTGAATGGTTTCTAATGGGTCTAGTAATTTGGGTTGAGGATAGTTGAAGTGTCCTGTATTGGGTATCAGTAGGCTTCGTAAACCATAAGGTTTTGGTATTGGATCCTGTTCTACCCATCAAGGAAATGTGATTTAGCTCGGCAGCTTTTGTGATTTACGTACATTTCACACACGTGTACGACGTGTACATCTGCTGTAATCCTTGCTTTTTTTTCCCAGAATTCAGCTTTAAGATAAGCATATAAGTAAAAAAAAAATCCTTCAGGAACTCGGAGCACGCTGTCCGTCTCAGTGTGGGAATCATTTTGTGCGGTTTTCTTTTGAAGTTCTCTTCTGACATTCTAGTTGGCTGCAAACAAACACATGTGGAACCTGCGGGGGGTCCAGACGATGCAGGTGGCCCATGAGAGCTGCTGTACATCACTACAGCTAACCGCAGAGCACGTCCATGTCAAGTCTTTGACCGATGTCTGAAGGAATCTTGCAGACCGGAGGGACATTTCCTCCTAGTACATTAATGACTTCCTGTCCAGAAAAAGAATACCGCCACCATTCATTGACAAACCTCCAATACCCTGAACCCACAGAAAACAATGCAACATTGTGGGTAAGCAGCTTTGTTTTCAGGTATGCAAGCTGCTTTAGATACCGTTCGGAGAATGCAGGCAGCCAGCTGCAGGAAGATACAGGTGGAGCATGCGGGCAGCCAGCTGCAGGAAGATATAGGTGGAGCATGCGGGCGGCCAGCTGCAGGAAGATACAGGTGGAGAATGTGGGCGGCCAGCTGCAGGAAGATACAGGTGGAGAATGTGGGCGGCCAGCTGCAGGAAGATACAGGTGGAGCATGCGGGCGGCCAGCTGCAGGAAGATACAGGTGGAGAATGCGGGCGGCCAGCTGCAGGAAGATACAGGTGGAGAATGCGGGCGGCCAGCTGCAGGAAGATACAGGTGGAGAATGTGGGCGGCCAGCTGCAGGAAGATACAGGTGGAGAATGTGGGCGGCCAGCTGCAGGAAGATACAGGTGGAGCATGCGGGCGGCCAGCTGCAGGAAGATACAGGTGGAGAATGCGGGCGGCCAGCTGCAGGAAGATACAGGTGGAGAATGCGGGCGGCCAGCTGCAGGAAGATACAGGTGGAGAATGTGGGCGGCCAGCTGCAGGAAGATACAGGTGGAGAATGCGGGCGGCCAGCTGCAGGAAGATACAGGTGGAGCATGCGGATGGCCAGCTGCAGGAAGATACAGGTGGAGCATGCTGACGGCCAGCTGCAGGAAGATACAGGTGGAGCATGCGGGCGGCCAGCTGCAGGAAGATACAGGTGGAGCATGCGGGCGGCCAGCTGCAGGAAGATACAGGTGGAGCATGCGGACGGCCAGCTGCAGGAAGATACAGGTGGAGCATGCGGACGGCCAGCTGCAGGAAGATACAGGTGGAGCATGCGGGCAGCCAGCTGCAGGAAGATACAGGTGGAGCATGTGGGTGTCATGGTTATGCAATAGAGTTTGTCTGTCAACTTACCTCTCACCATGTGTTCATCTCTAGAGAGCAGCCACTCTCACCTGACTGCTTTTATAATCCCTCCTCTAGCATGGCTCCACCCCAGCTCCTATCAGAGAACTATATATTAACCTGTGCACTGCAGGCCAGCCCTGCTGATCAACATTGTGTGTTTGGCTTTCTGTTTCCTGCTTGCTGTGTCCTCTTCGTTTTTCACCGTTACCGACCTTGGCGTGTTCTCGACTATTCCTGTCTGCTGGTGACCCTGACCTTCTGGCGTATCCCCGACTATCCCTGTTTGCCTGTGACCCTGAAACTTTGGCGTGTACTTTGTTGTCCTTGTCTGCTAGTGGCCCCGACCTTGGCTTATTCCCTTACTATCCCTATCCACCTGTTGCCTACTGTAGGCGTGAGCTAGGGGACCCTGGGGGTCGCGACCTGAAGCCAGTTGCAGCCCAGTCCGTCCTCACCACTAGAAGCTCTGGTGAACACCTGCTGGCTCTTAGACTTGGCGCAGTAGGAAATCTTACGCTTTAACCCCGGTGGGATCCGTGCTGGCGTTCCAGCGGCCCTGCCTTCCTTTACAACCCAGACTCCCATCCACATCAGTCAGCCGTAGGGTCAACTACCTTGCGGTGCACTCCTGATCCCAACGGTGTGTATCTGTCACCTGGCCTCAGGTAGCCTGACAGCGGGCGACCAGCTGCAGGAAGATACAGGTGGAGCATGTGGACAGCCAGCTGCAGATACAGGTGGAGCATGCAGGCGGCCAGCTGCAGGAAGATATAGGTGGAGCATGCGGGCGGCCAGCTGCAGGAAGATATAGGTGGAGCATGCGGGCGGCCAGCTGCAGGAAGATATAGGTGGAGCATGCGGGCGGCCAGCTGCAGAAAGATATAGGTGGAGCATGCGGGCGGCCAGCTGCAGGAAGATACAGGTGGAGCATGCGGGAGGCCAGCTGCAGGAAGATACAGGTGGAGCATGCGAGCGGCCAGCTGCAGGAATATATAGGTGGAGCATGCGGGTGGCCAGCTGCAGGAGATATTGCAAACCTACTAGTGCTGCACTACACAGTAATATGTCCACAAATTATATACTGTGATGCTATGTCTTAAAATAGAATAAAAGCAAACCAAAATAAATATATGCAAACCCCAAAAAATTATATACAAATTAACTAAAATAATAAAAAAAATGAATATGTAAGCTTCATAAATCACTATAGCCTGTAATAGAAAGTGAATCTCTTCTCAAAGAATGACAATCTTCAATGTTTGTGGTTATTCTACATTTATTCCACCATTCAGTGTCAAATCCACTACATGTAATAAATGCACCGTTCACCAGATGTGCTCTCACCTGGGATATATGACCATACACCTAAGTATGGCTTATGCATGCTTGTGTTCCACCATTGAGGGCTTATAAATGGTCCTTCAGTTGCAAGAGATAAGTACAGGTGGAGCATGCGGGAAAGTCAGCTGCAGGAAGTTATAGTGGTGAATATGTAGCGCTAAACCAAACATATAAACAGTGCAAACTTGTGAGTGAGATTAATCAGACGAAAAATAAGTGAGAAAAAGTCCACATAGAGGTAAATGAAACACCAAATGTCCATCTAAACACGTAGGTGAATACATAGGATGTCACACAGCCCAGAGAATCATCAAACTGTAAGCGTCTTCACAATAAACATCAAGGTTCATATACATTACTAGAGATGTTGGACTCGACTATCATAAGACAACGAGTCAATCGAGCATGAATGCACCCATGGGACAGGTCCAAGATGACTGTATATTCGATGTCAGGAAATTCCCGAATTGGCCTTACTCCAACTTTACACAGTATCGACCATGGATATAACGGATACTTCAGGTGGTACCATGACAGGAACTCCAGTGATGGCAAATGAATGACCAAAACCAACCCTAATAAGGGTGCTGGAACCAAATGGTGAAGCTCAGTAGCACTTGCATCGGTACACATAAAAAAGAAACAAAGGGGGGGGGGGGGCTCCGATAGTGCAGGTCAAAAGACGGCTTTTAATAGGTAAAAACCAATGTACAAAAAATTTATAAAAACAATCACATGTGATAAAAGCAATATTGGGGAATAGAGTACCTCGCCCGACGCGTTTCATCCAATACGTACTTCTACTGGGGCATCCAATACGATGCCCCAGTAGAAGTCCGTATTGGACGAGGTATGCTATTCCCCATATTGCTTTTATCACATTATTTTTATACGTTTTTATATGTTTTTTGTACATTGGTTTTTACCTATTAAAAGGACGGAGCCGAAGCCGACCCAAATGTGGTAAGTGTGGGGCTGGTGGGGGGATGAGCGAGCGACGGGAGGGTGGCAGGGCCGGTGCTTCCACTAGGTAAACTAGGCAGCCACCTAGGGCGCACTGCTGCCTAAGGCACCCGGTCACTGGTGTTCCTACTCTCTCATCTCTGCAGCAAGCAACTTGGTCTCAGGCATCAGCAGGCAGCCGCTGCTCCATTCGCACATAGTGTCAAAGGTGCAGCAGCAGCGGAGGACTGTGTCTGTGTCCCGGGTCCCCGAATGGAAGCAAGCATTCATTGATGGGGGCTGGTAGGCTGCATTTTTGGGCGCTGGTAGGCTGCATTGATGGGCACTGGTGGGCTGCATTGTTGGGCTCTGGTAGGCTGCATTGATAGGCGCTGGTAGACTACATTGTTGGGCTCTGTTAGGCTGCATTGATAGGCGCTGTCAGGCTGCATTGATGGCCACTGGTAGGCTGCATTGTTGGGCGCTGATAGGCTGCATTGTTGGGCGCTGATAGGCTGCATTGTTGGGCGCTGATAGGCTGTATTGATAGGTTCTGGTAGGCTGCATTGTTGGGCGCTGGTAGGCTACATTTGATGGGCTCTGGTGAGGAAGCATTTGATGGGTGCTTCATTAAAAAGGTGGGGTGTGCATGGGCATGGCAAAGGGGGTGGAGTCAGGGGTGGAGCCAAGGGGGAGGCGGCAAAATGTGGTTTCGCCTAGGATGTCAAAAATCCTTGCACCAGCCCTAGGGGGAGGGAAGTGATTGAGCGACCGACCGACCACCGGGGGGGGGGGGATGTCTTGTTTGCTGCCTCCCTAAAATATACAGCACCAGCTGCCACTGGCTATGCCGTAAGGATAACTGTCTGGAAACTTGGACCTATTGAAACCTTTGAGTCAGCCATGACTAGTCTCCTATATTTCCAATCTAAATGCCTGAGGCTGGGTTCTGAGTCACACCTCAAGCCTTGAGAAATACCACTCTTCTGGTAAATGCCTGAATTGGCAGTTGGCCTGTTCAAGGCCTGAAAAGTAATTCTTAGCAGACTATATATATATATATATATGTGGAAAAAGCCACCTTAAGAAGCGCCGTTTTAGTTTTTCCCACCAGCGTCAATGCCAGATAAAGGCTATTTTGTTAGCCATCATATCAATCAAAAAGGTTAAATATTTCTCCATCTAAAAGGGTTGTTTTTACGCTATTTAGAAGAAGAAGAAAAAAAATAGTTGATTGAAGCAAAATAGAAGAGGCTTTTACCGACAGCGCGGCATTTCTCAGCTTACATAATTAACCTCTGATCTCAGAGAATCAGTTCCCAAGATCTCTCGGCACACTCAAGCTTGTCCTTCTGTGGAACTCCCAAGATGTGACTCGTATAACGGGGGCCCTCGCTGTAATCACCGTCAGAGACGTCTGATCAGACGCCCTTTTCAGAAGTCAACAGAAATGTAATGCCAGAATATAGAAACAGATTGTATCAAACACAAAACCTGGCATGTCATCCAAAATGTTTCATCTCCTTTTTTGTTTTTAAATATACAGTTTTCCAAATGATGTGGATTAAAGTGACACCTTATACCCCGGGGGAGGCTTTAAAGATATTAAATATCATAATTCCTGATATTTTTCCTGCGTCATTAGTTCTTGAAGATCTCTGAAGACGCAGGTGGGGTTTACTACACTACTTTGCTGATATAAGTGATTATAAGCTCTGTCGTTGATTGCAGATAGGTAAAATCTGGTTAAGGTGATTCCAGTAACCATTCTGGCCCTGATTCATCAAGATCCAAGTAGCACTTTAGGTGCCTTGAGGTGCACTAAAGCCCTACAAAGCAGGGATAAGAAACATAGAGATGGGGTCTGGCTGCTACGGCCGGGCTGTTGGGGCCTTGGGGCTGGCTGCTGGGGTCTGGTCCTCTTGGGGCTGGGCTGCTGGTCCTGGGGCCTGACTTCTGGAGCTTCACTGCTGGGGTCTGGCTTCTGGGGCCTGGCTGCTGGGGCCTTGTGCTGGCTGCTGGTCCTCCCGGGTTGTTGGGGCCTTGGGGCTGGCTGCTGGGGTCTGGTCCTCCTGGGGCTGGGCTACTGGTCCTGATTCCTGTCTTCTGGGTCTGGGCTGCTGGTCCTGGGGTCTGGCTTCTGGTCCTCCTAGGGCTGGCTGCTGGTCCTGATTTCTGGTGTCTGGCTGCTGAGGCCTGGCTGCTGGTCTTGATTCCTGGCTGCTGGTCCTGGGGCCTGGCTTCTGGGGTTGGACTGCTGGTCCTGGGGTCTGGCTGTTGGGGCTGGAGCTGGGGCCTAGCTGGCCCTCTTTGCTGCTGGCACTGTGGGAGTGGAAAGGGCAAACAGAGCAGATCCTTCTGTGGACTGTTTGCCCTAAAGTAAAGGGCCCATATTATATATGAGGGGTGATGAGTCTGGGGGTACAGTGTCATATATGACTTATGATGAGTCTGAGGGGGTGCAGCGAGAGCAGTGTCACATATGGGGGATAATGAGTCTGGGGGCGCAGGGAGCACAGTGTTATATAATAGAGTACACCCGCCCAGGATCGGCACCAACTTTATGCATAGTTGCCAACATTATCAAAAAATGTATAGGGTTGCTTTTTTGTCTGTAGGTGGAGTCTTATTATGACCAGGCTAGGGTATTTGTTTATAGGCATGGTGTAGCCTGGGGGTGGGAAAATGTGACGTAGTTTAAACTAAATATGGGCGTGGCTTAAAGGGCCTGTGGTTATAGTCTGGGATGAAAGAGGGATGTAGGGAGCAGAAAGCGAGGGATAGATGGAGAAAGAGAGAGAAAGAAAGAAAGAGATAGGGAGGGAAGGAGAGAGAATGAAGGAAAAAAAAGAAGGAAAGAAAGAGGGATGGAGGGACAGCAGGCCCAGATCCTACACCACAATAGCAATATGTGTATTCCAAAACCAAAAAGTTTAACAATTAGCAGATAAAGATACTCCAAACACCTGGTGTTTGCGCTTCAATCATCACGGCACCTTGGTTGTTATGGTGTCAGAATGATTAAACCTCATTATTTCTATTATTACATTGTAATATAAAATTAAAATAGTTCAACTCAGCATAATATAGAATCATTGGGAGCCCTGAGTGTGTCACTTGCCACATCACCTGCCACCAGATGCAGCTTGTCACTTGCCACATCGCCTGCCATCAGATGCAGCTAGCGGGGGTTAAAATTGCCTCGCTAGCAGCCAAAATTCGCTACTAAAATGACAGTAAAGCGCTGCTAAAACTAGTGCCCCTTTACCGATAACGTGGAGCAGCCCCAGTGTGAAAGGGGTCTTATTCTATTACGGAGGTGAACATTTTTTTCTTTATTTACTGACAGAACATTTTTGGAATGCAGCTGCATCTGACACATTTAAATGAATGTTAAATTGAAATCCTTAAATATCTGAATGATTCACTCGCCTTCAGTTCATGTACACAGGCCACAACACCTCAGGAAGCTCTTCAGACGTGGTGCTCCCTTCTCTCGGTTCTAAACCACACTGAAGACGATGGAGGAGGTGGGAGGAGCTAATTGACTAGACGTGGAATAGGAAGAAGTTCCTCCTCCGCTCTGAATGCTGGGGTGACCGCAGCCTCTGACGTCACTGGGTGCTAGATGCCGGGCGGCAGGCGATTCTAGCAACCAGTGCGGCCAGGCAGCGAGGGCGGATGGTGCAACAAAAGGGTTTCCGTTGTTGCCTGAATGTAGCAATAAGTAAGTGTGCTACAGCTTCGGCACCCCCCCCCCCCCACCCGCAGCAGCTTAGGGCACCCCGTGCACCTGCCCAGGATCGGCCCTGCACGTGTCTATTCCCCCTCATCATCAAGTAGCAACTATCATGGAAGGCGGAAGACCAAAGGGTCCTCAAAGGATGACAGTGAGAGGCCTGAACTGAGAGACAGGGACAGAGTGTTGTTGCCCCATAACAGGAAGTGCCTGAAGAAGGACCATCATGGCAGGATCGTCAAGGATTATTATGATGACAGCAGTTGTATCAAGATTGAAAATAACTCTTTAAATTAGCTTCCAGATGCTGATAAGCCCCCCCACCCTCCGTCAGCAGACCCCCACAACCGCCAGGCTAGGGTTGTGGGGAAGAGGCCCTTATTCTCTCCAACATGGGGACAAAGAAAGTGTCGTGCAAGGGGGTTCCCACCTCAATATCAAATAGCCAGCATCATAGAGGGAGGTAGACCAAAAGGTCACCAGAGGGAAGAAGTTATTGAAGTCTCAGCACAGCCACTTGAAGTCTTCACCAGAGTCATGTGTGGCAGGGCGACAATGTAGTAGAGTGTAGATTCAAACCGAGAGAGTGGGCGAGAGCGCTGTCACCCCATAGCAGGAAGTGCCTGAATAAGAACCTTCATGGCAGGGCTGGGACGGGGGCAGGAGAGGAAGCTGCCCTGGGCACAGCCAAGCAAGGTGGTAGAGAATAGACACAGGCCAGTTAATATTTTCTATGGAATACATTAACAGTGGTGGTGGGGGATGCAGTTCTGCATCCTTGTCCTGGGTGCTGGACGAGCCTGTCCCAGTACTGCACTGGGGATTATTATAAGTGACAGCAGAAGTTGAAGTAAGATTGAAAAGAACTCTTTAAATAAGCTTCCAGATCCTGATAAGCCCCCCCCCCCCGCCCTCAGACCCCCACAACTGCCAGGCCAGGGTTGTGGGGAAGAGGCCCTTGTCCTCTTCAACATACAGCAATTTTAAGATTGAGATTGAAAAAAAAAAATTTTTTCATTTTGAATTTTTTCCTTTAGAATAGAAGCGCTTTTTAAATTAATGTAACAAGTTAAAGTTTCTATTTACATATTTTTTTTTTCATTTTTAATAGAATGTCCTATTTTGTTATCGGTCTAACAGCGCACCTTCTCACACATTACTTACTGCAAATCCTCGGTGTTGATCGAAAGCTGATTTCTAACTTTCGGTACAGGTTGTATATTTTTGACTCGGGTATTTACTTTAATGTGAAAAATATAGATTGCGGCAATGAAGATTGTCACCCAAAGCGATATAAACGGCTTGGAACAAGACACAGGATAACACGGACTCCCTGTAGAGATGATGGAAAATTTCTAGCTGCCCCCCCCCCCCCCCCCATTCAAAAAGAGAAAAAAGATCTTCCTTCTAAGTAGAGAACGCTGTAATTTTACACATGGGCGGTGCGCTCTGAAATTGAGCTTGGAATGGAGCCGGAGACTTGGGGAATTTTCAGCTCACATTAAATGAAGCATGCCTGAAGATGGACCGAGCTCCCGCCTGGCCATTTACAGACGGAGCGTCTGCCATATTCAATCATTTCTCCTACACTGCGTCCTGTTCACCGTATGCTGCGGCATCCGCTATTCCTCCACCGCCGGCTTCCAAGAGAGATGGAAACTGAAACCAAAAAAAAGAGACAATTAAGCGAGAACTCCATGCGTCAAGTCGCTTTCTGGGAGACGCCACAGATGTGCTGAGAAAATCTGTTCGGTTCGGTTTAAATCCTCCCTCCGGCCCACCCTTCCGTCTTGCACAGTTGTACCGGGTTCCTCTCCTCAACTGAAATGGTTTCCTCTGATTTCACTGCACACTGTGAGCTTCTCACAACGTGCATTAGAAGCTGCAGTAAGCCAGAGAGAGCCTTGCTGCCAGATAGAGGCCGTCTCATTTCCTGGCTGGAGGATGTCCAGCATCATCTAGGTCAGTGGCCTCCAAACTGCGGCCCAGGGGCCATATGTGGCCCTTTGTTGGCTTTTATCTGGCCCTTGAGGCATTATGTTCATCCACGGATACCAACAATGTGATATATTTCCCCCACTAACACCAATGAAGGGGTAGAATTCCTCCCAATGACTCCAGAGATGAGGCACAATTTCTCCCAATGACTCCAGAGATGAGGCACAATTCCTCCCAATGACTCCAGAGATGAGGCACAATTCCTCCCAATGACACCAATAATGGGGCCCAAGGACACCAATGATGGGTGCACAATGCCTCCCAATGACACCAACAATGGAGCACAATTCCTCCCAATGACACCAATGATAGGGCACAATTAATCACCATGACACAAACAATTGGGCCCAATAAAGCAATGATGGGGGGCAATTTCTCCCATAACACCAACAATGGGACCCAATGACACCAACAATGGGGCACAGTTCATACCACTGACACCAACAATGGGATGTTGTTCCTCCCACTGATGCCAAAGATGGGACCTTGTTTATTCCCACTGACATCCGGACTTTTTTAATTCCCTTTGGCCACAGTCCAGTCCCCCTTAAGTCTGAAGGACAATAAACTGGCCCTTCATTTAGAAAGTTTGGAGACCCCCTGATCTAGGTCTTTCCACCCCAGCCTGAGTGTCCCTGGCCTCGCTCCTTTCAATCATTGAGTTTAAGCTCTTTCAATCATGATGGATCAGCATCACATGTGGGTGTTACCTAGACAATTGCAGCCTACCCTGGATTGCAGCCTGCCCAGGATCCACTCTTCCAGACTGACACCCACCCATCACCAATTTGCATAACTCCTCCCACTGCTTGCACTGAGACTGGGGGCTCTGGAGAGGAGTACTGAGGCAGGGTGCTGTGATGTTTTTCTCATAGAACCCACCCCTGGGTTCTATGGTGAAAACTGCTCAGGTGCCCTGGATCCTCCTAAAGTGGTGTTCTTGTGATAATGGAGAAAGTAACCAACTGGATAGTGTGATAACGTTTAAAAAATCCTTTATTTAAAAAATCCCAAGATGGGTACTCACATGTTCAAGATTCTTACAACGCACTACACTACAACAGGTAAATCTGTGTGTGCCCGTGGGGCTTTCGATGCGTGTAGCAGTCTCCGCAGCTGGCACCAGAGCTGCAGCTGCTGCCGAACACCGTCCTGTCCCCTCCCCAACGCGTGTCGACACAAACATTCCCCCTGAGGAAGACACATGATTCTCCAGACCACCCAAGAAGAGTTTGGTGAATGCCTTTTCCATGCCAGGGTGAATCTCAGAGGTCTTGAAAAAAGAAGGGTCAACACTGCAAACATTGCCTTCAGTTTACACCAAGCTTATCAGTTGATGGACTTTTACAAATTGAAAGACCATTCAGAGAAAGGACATGACAAATCTTCATAAAAATAAGAATTTGGTTTTCAGTTCACAATTTAGTCCTCTACAGGAAATTGGCCACATCACCAAAAGACTCTGGTTCTAAGGAGCAGCTTAGTGGCCTCTGTGAAGATAATGGCCCTCTTCCGGGATCTGAGAACTCAATCAGGGCTCGAAAGAATGATATATATTATACAAAGTATCACAAAAGGTAACAAAGGAAAAAACCCGCGCAAATCAGATGTTTTTGTCCATAATCATTTCACTTCTCATTTCTTATTTTCTGTAAGTGCGTTCGCTCAAGGTCACGCCGGCCCGAGCTGAAGCACTTAATCAGGGAAAATTGATTTTACAATGGCGGCTGAAGTTGGGCGGCTGTTGAAATGAAAACGTCTTGAAACAATGTCACACCCTCGCCCGCCACAATGGGGCCCTTCAATCACCGCAAGCACTTCAACGCTATTTCAGGCCAATGTAAACATGGCCGCCGTTCTGCTATCAGTCAAGTGTCCCGTCCAGTCTTGTAGATGTTAGAGAACGGCTGGATTATTCGCTTTATGTTATCGGCAATGTGGAAACAGGTACTCTGAAAAACATTAAGGGAAGCATTTTTTTTTAAATTTAAACAACGACTTGTAATGTACTAAAGCTCTGCGCACCAGAAACAACTGCCATTCTTAGTAGCACGTCGTGCCGCTGATCTCCTGCAGCTTCTTTTTAGTTACTTCATTCATGCACTCCAACAATAACTGCACGGCATTTCCTGATTTTGACAGCAGCAGACCATTGCTTGCCTATTATGTGTTGAAATGGCCACCAGTCTCTAGGGATGAGCTGCCGGTTTGTTCCAAATCCATACTCAGACCGTATTTTCGACTGTTTGGAGGTTCGGCAAATGGTGGAAAGAAACGGGTGTTTGGAAATGTCAAACCCCCAGCTGCAGCGGGAAGCGCTGCCTTTAGCAGCAGTATTACTACCACCACCAGGGCCACTGATAAGGCAGTACAACCGGTCCTATTGTACTGGGCCCATGCCTCATCAGCTAAAGAGGGGGGGCCAGGCCTCATCAGCGAAACAGGAGGGGGCAGGCCTCATCAGCTAAAAAGGGGGCCAAGGCCTCATCAGCTATACAGGGGGAGGTCTTCCTAGTTAAACAGGGGGGGCCAGGCCTCATCATCTAAACAGGGGGGCAGGCCTCATCAGTTAAATAGGGGGGGGGCAGGCCTCATAAGCTAAATGGGGGGAGATCTTCTCAGCTAAACGGGGGGCCCAGGCCTCATCAGCTAAACAGGGGAGCCAGGCCTCATCAGCTAAACAGGTGGGGTCAGGCCTCATCAGTTAAACAGGTAGGCCCAGGCCTCATTAGCCAAACAGGTGGGCCCAGGCCTTATCAGTTAAACAGGTGGGGTCAGGCCTCATCAGTTAAACAGGTGGGCCCAGGCCTCATCAGCTAAACAGGTGGGCCCAGGCCTCATCAGCTAAACAGGTGGGGTCAGGCCTCATCAGTTAAACAGGTGGGGTCAGGCCTCATCAGTTAAACAGGTGGGCCCAGGCCTCATCAGCTAAACAGGGGGACCCAGGCCTCATCAGCTAAACAGGGGAGCCAGGCCTCATCAGCTAAACAGGGGGACCCAGGCCTCATCAGCTAAACAGGGGAGCCAGGCCTCATCAGTTAAACAGGTGGGGTCAGGCCTTATCAGCTAAACAGGTGGGCCCAGGGCAGCTTTATTGTTCATTTCTGTCTAAATTAAAAAATTTATTTTACTAGACCCCCCCCCCTCCCTACTTGCTTACTAGGACTTAAATAGCATTTCCTTGGGACCCATCATACCCTGTTTCCCCAAAAATAAGACCTAGTGTGATTGTCGACGTTGGCTGCAATATAAGCCCTACCCCCCAAATAAGCCCTAGTTAAAGTCCTTCTATGTCTTATTTTCAGGGTAGGGCTTATTTTTGGGGAAAGAGGGTGGGGTTTATTTGGGGGGTAGGGCTTATATTGCAGCCATCACCGACACTCATGCTAGGTCTTATTTTAGGGGAAACAGGGTATCAAGAAAGAGAGGGTCCCAGGAGGTGGGAGCGGACGAGAGACTTTTTTGTTTTATGGGCACTGGAGGATAAATTCAGTGCTGTTGCTCCACTGCACCTATAACGGGGGAGGGGGAGCCCCTTTAGGAAGGCTGTATGGGGCACCTTGATTTCTAACAGTAGCCCTGACTACCACTGCTAAGAAAAAAAATACAATATTTCTTTCTCGTTCATCACGGGACACTGTACAGCCATATACATTACTACCTGGGTTATGCGCCACTTATAGGTGAATGGACAATGGTAGAATAACCAAAAACAGGAAGTGATCCCCTATATAACCCCCTACATACAGGAAGTACTCCAGTTTTTTCGTCAGTGTGCAAAATGGTAGACGGTCATTTGTTGAGCTCTTTGTGAGTTTCCATGCTGTAATCCCGCACAGGTGCCTCCAAGGAGGTTTCCTCTATTATATCCTATGGAGAAAAGCTTTACAAAGAAGTGGAGCGTACCGGTTGTGGATGCAGCGGTTTCCTCCCTGAGCAAGACCTTAACTGGATAATGCACAGATCTTTAAGGATTCTGCGGATAAGAAACTGGAAGCCTTGTTAAAGGCATCCTTCGCCCTGGCAGGTTCCGCTATTGAGCCCACAGTAGCAGCAATTGGGGTCTGTCAAGCCTTGAAGGATCAGGCTAGACGGCCCAATAAACCGGAGGATTTCTGTTTGCGATGGAGCAGTTCTGCCTCAGGCTCTTTGCTTGGCTATAGAAGCCCCTAAAGACTCCATGTAGCAGGTCTCCCGCGTGGCTCTTTCGTCTGTGCGCGTGCACAGAATTTTATGGCTAAAAAGCTGGTCAGCAGAGCTCCCTTGTAAGAGGATGCTAGCTGGTTTTCCTTTTTCATGGAGGACGTTTATTTGGGGATGATCTGGATAAGTACATCCAAAAGATATCTGGAGGAAAGAGTTCCCTTCTTTCTGTGAATAGGGTAGCTACACGGCACTCTTTTACGGTGCCACTCGCTAATTCCTCAGGTTTTTCAGGCCCTAGGCTGTTCCAACGGCACCAGGGATCTGCTGCCAAAGGTAAACAGCAGGGCCAAGAGAAGCCGTGGGTCCAAAAGTCCGCTAAGACTGGCACCAAACCTTCCTTGTGAAGAGACGCCCCACTCCTGGGGGGAAGGTTGCTGCAGTTCGCGGGATTGTAGGAAACTCTAATTCAGGACAGGTGGGTCATCTCCATAGTGTCGCGGGGGTACAGGCTGGAATTACATTGTTACCCTCCTCAAAGATTTGTGAGGCCCAGCGACTGTGTGTACGCTCCATCGGACAAACTTTTTCGGTTTTTTTGACTTTTGTTGGCTGTGCGAATGGACAAACTTTCTGGCAACAAAAGTCCGATGGAGCAAAGTCCGATCGTGTGTACACAAAACCATCGGACTTTTGTACAAAGTACAAACACGCATGCTTCAAACCAGTGCAAAAGATCAGACAACAATACAGAAGTTGACCAAAGGGTGGCGCTGGAGTAAATGAACGTCCTCTTTTGAAGCGTCGTCAGTATGTTGAAACGTCACTACGTTCGTGTTTGTTGCCTAAAAAGTCCGATAATGTCTATGCAATATAAACTTACGGCCAAAGCCCTTTGTACAAAAATCCAAGGGAAAGTTTGTACAAAGTCCGATCGTGTGTATGAGGCTTTATAGATAGCTAAAAAGATCAATGGTGTGAGTGGGAACTTATCTAAAGCCTCATACTCACGATCGGACTTTGTACAAACTTTCCTGTGGATTCTTGTACGAAGGGCGTTGGCCGTAAGTTTGTACTGTATACACACGATCGGACGTTTTAGGCAACAAACACGAACGTAGTGACGTTTCAACGTACTGACGACACTTCAAAAGAGGATGTTCAATTACTCCGGCGCCACCCTTTGGTCAACTTCTGTATTGTTGTCTGATCCTTTGCATTGGTTCTGAGCATGCATGTTTGTACTTTGTACAAAAGTTCTATGGTTTTCTGTACACACGATCGGACTTTGCTCCATCGGACTTTTGTTGCCAGAAAGTTTGTCCGTTCGCACAGCCAACAAGTCAGATGAAAACGGAAAAAGTTTGTCTGATGGAGCGTACACATGGTGGGATGTTGCCTTAAAACACCTAATTTGCATGTTTGTTGTCAAAAAAGTCTGATCGTGTGTAGGGGCCTTAAGAGTTGCTTATTGCTCAAGGAACCCCTAGCAACCACTGCAGGAACCCTACACTTCCATGGAACCCCGGTTGAGAAATCCTGCCCTAGGGTAACCTTTGCATTGGGGAGGGAAACCCATTGTAAGTTTAGAGATGTTTCATCTGCGGAGTTCAGCTTTATTCGCCTATATCTAGAGCAGTGATTCTCAACCAGGGTTCCGTGGAATCCTAGGGTTCCTCCAGAGGTTGTAGGGGTTCCTTCAGCATTGGGTAATTTCTGCCTCTCAGGTAAGTTCCCACTGACACCATTGATCTTTTTAGCTATCTGTAAGGAGGTAATTCTTCCCAATGACCACAAGTGTAAGGACCATTCTTCCCACTGACCATCACACTAATGCAAGGATCCTCAAACTACGGCCCTCCAGCTGTTGTGAAACTACGCATCCCATGAGGCATTGTAAAACTCTGACATTCACAGACATGGCTGGGCATGATGGGAATTGTAGTTCCTGAACAACTGGAGGGCCGTAGTTTGAAGACCCATGCACTAATGTATCATGAGTTGTAGATTTCTCATTTTTAGCAGGGGGTTCCCCGAGACCGGAGAACTATTCGAAGGGTTCCTCTGTGTTGAAAGGGTTGAGAAAGGCTGCTCTAGAGTGCAATATTCTCCTTCTCAGCTCTCCCGTTTAATATCATCCCGCTACCCATATCACATTATACCCGAATAATTGCCGATTCCCCACCGTAATCGCTTTGCCACCTCTGCTGGGAGTAAGTTCCACAAAGCCACGACGATCAGCGTCCTAATTCCACCTAATGATCCGGCAGCCGCCTCTCCCCAAAGCCCCCGAGTCCAGCGCCGCTCTCCCTTGGAATCGCCTTCCGCCGCGGCGCGGGAAGGAACGAAAGGAGGAGGATTTTCATCCCTCCGGGAGCCAGACCAGAATAATTAATGGGCTGAGACGGGATCAGGGGCTGCTTAAATTGGCTGGTAACAGCTCACAAGTAATTCTTGGCATTAATGGCCGTGTCTGCTGGAAGCATTTATTTCCTAATGGAGCTAATGCAGCCAGAACAGCTCCGGCGAGATGATGAATGGCGCGAGGAGGGGGTGTCGGGACGATGGGGGGCCGTGAAATTGGAGGAGGAAAGTCAGGACACCTTGCTACAACCCACAGAAGTTGTACCTTTCAGGAACTTAAAGCGGAACCTTCAGGCATTTTTAGCAATTTTCCATCTATTAACCACTTACAGACCGGACCATTTTGCTGGTCAAAGACCAGACCACTTTTTGCAATTCGGCACTGCGTCGCTTTAACTGACAATTGCGCGGACGTGCGACGTGGCTCCCAAACAAAATTGACGTCCTTTTTTTCCCACAAATAGAGCTTTCTTTTGGTGGTATTTGATCACCTCTGCGGTTTTTATTTTTTGCGCTATAAACAAAAATAGAGCGACAATTTTGAAAAAAATGCATTATTTTATACTTTTTGTTATAATAAATATCCCCCAAAAATATATAAAAAAAATTTTTTTCCCTCAGTTTAGGCCGATACGTATTCTTCTACATATTTTTGGTAAAAAAAATTGCAATAAGCGATTATTGATTGGTTTGCGCAAAAGTTATAGCGTTTACAAAATAGGGATAGTTTTATGGCATTTTTATTAATAATTTTTTATTATTTTTTTTTTTACTAGTAATGGCGGCGATCAGCGATTTTTATTGTGACTGCGACATTGTGGCGGACACATCGGACATTTTTGACACATTTTTGGGACCAATGTCATTTATACAGTAATCACTGCTATATAAATGCAGTGATTCCTGTGTAAATGACACTGGCAGTGAAGGGGTTAACCAGTGGGTGGCAGTGTAGGGGTTAAGTGTTCCTAGGGGTGTGTTACTAACTGTGGGGGGCTGGGCTTTCATTTAGTGAACACTGATCTCTGCTCCAATCACATGGAGCAGAGATCAGCGTCACTAGTTGCTAGGCAGAATGGAGAAATGCTGTTTACAACGGCATTTCTTCATTCAGCCGCTCCGTGAGACGATCGCGGGTATGCCGGCGGCGCGCTCCCGATGGCAGGGCGGGAAATTTAAAGGGACGTACAGGTACGCCCATTTGCCTGCCTGTGCCATTCTGCCGACGTACATCGGCGTGCGCTGGTCGGCAAGTGGTTAAAGAGGAGGGCCGGTTTAAAAAAATGAAAACATTAAAAGTCAGCAGCTGCAAACACTGTAGTTGCTGACTTAATAAACACACTTACCTGTCCAGGGCGCCCGCGATGTCGGCCCGCCCGAGGCTGACCCGTCCCTCGGCTCTCGGGTCCCGGCGCCGCCATTTTAACTAAGGGAAACAGGCAGTGGAGCCTTGCGGCTTCACTGCCCGTTTCCTACTGCGCATGTGCGAGTCGCGCAGCGCTTTGTGAATGGGGCGCGCTGTGTTCTGGGACACACAGTTCCCAGAACACACAACGCCCCATTACCCAGAAGATGCCGCACGGAGGAGAGAAGACAGAAGATCACCGCGGAGGAGGAAGAGGCAGATTAGGACGATGTGCCTAGCAACAAGGCATTTCTGGTAAGTAATTTTTTAATTTTTAATGTATTTTTTTTTTTTTTCAGGGTGGCCCTCCACTTTAAAGAGGAAGTAAACCCTGATGGGTTTACTTCCTCTTTTTTTCCCTGCAAAGGTAAAGCATAATG
Source organism: Lithobates pipiens (assembly GCF_037356315.1). NCBI lineage: Eukaryota > Metazoa > Chordata > Amphibia > Anura > Ranidae > Lithobates > Lithobates pipiens. Next base: position 13,460,406 of record NW_027507789.1, read on the forward strand.
GACTACTATGCATCGCATAGTAGCTCATTATGTGTCACTTACCTGACACAGGAGCCAGCGAAGTCGCCGCTGATCCCTGTAGTCCGCCGCGTCCATCTTGCTGGTGGCGTCTCGCAGCTCCGACCAATGACAGCGGCGCAACCGCGATGACGTCACTCCCGCGCATGCGCACGGGAGTCGCGCCTCGCAGCTCCGTTGCTGTCATACGGCGAAGCCGCGATGACGTCACTCCCGCGCATGCGCACGGGAGTCGACAAATTTGGCAAATCCATTCTTGGATTTGCCGCATTTAGTGCGCCTGCGCGCCGCTGTCTACGGCGCATGCGCCGTAGACAGCGGTGCCCATTTTCGGGCAAATATCTCCTAAACCATATAGGTTTAGGAGATATTGCTTGGACCTACAGGTAAGCCTTAATCTAGGCTTACCTATAGGTCCAAGTTGTTTGGAAGGGTTTACTTCCTCTTTAAATCTTCTGCCCTTGTTGTTGTTTTAACTTTGGATACTAAAACATTTTTATTCTGCCAGTAAATACTTTATACAGCCCACTTCCTGTTTCATGTCTGGTTAGGCTTATGACATCATGCACAGCTCTCTCTCTCTCTCTCTCTCTCACTTTCCTGAGAGTTTGCCAGGAAGGGAAGGTGGAATGAGTCATAAGAGGACCAATGAGAGCTGCTGAGTTGAAAGTGCACAAAAAGACACCCCCTTAATGGGACTTTTAATGGACCACCAAGATTGAAGATAAAATATATATTTTAATTCATTTTACAAACCCCGGGGTTTGGGACATTTTTCTGTATAGATGTCTTTTCTATGTGTATCTGTTTGATTGTATTTTATTGGAGATACTTTGTGTCTGGGTGTCTCTTTTATACTTTTTTGTAAAATGAATTAAAATATATATTTTATCTTCAATCTTGGTGGTATTGGTGGTCCATTAAAAGTCCCATTTATGTCGCGTACACACCACCGGACTTTTCGACATCAAAGGTCCGACGGAACGATTCCCGCAGACCATTTGATCGTGTGTGGGCTGCAGCGGACTTTTGATTTGCAAAAAATCCGTCAGACTTTAGAAATGGAACATGTTTCAAATTTTTCTGCCGGAACTCCACCGGACCCAGTTCCTACCGAGAAATCCGGCTTGTGTGTATGCTAGTCCGATGGACAAAAACCGACGCGAGGGCAGCTATTGGCTACTGGCTATGAACTTCCTTATTCTAGTCCGGTTGTACGTCATCACGTTCGAATCCGTCGGACTTTGGTGTGATTGTGTGTGGCCAAGTCCGTTCATTCGGAAAGTCCGTCAGAACTCTGTCAGCCCTTGTACACACGGTTGGAGAATCTGTCGGAATGAGACTTATCGGACCGCGTCGTCAGATAATCCGACTGTGTGTGGTATTCATCGGACTGATTCCGTCCGAATCTCCGTCCGATCCAAATTTCCAACATGTTGGAAAGATTTCCCGACCAACTGGGCCGGACGGACCTAATCCGATCATGTGTACAGCATTTTCATCGGACCAAGTGCCACGCATGCTCAGATCAAATTCCTACACCAAAGCTATTGGCTACTAGCCTGAATGTAGTCCCATCGTAACGAAATTACGTCATCACGTTCTGAAAGATCGGATTTTTCGCCAACTTGGCTCGACCGTGTGTATGCAACAGTTTCGGACACAATCCGTCGGACTAAATCCGACGGGCAAAATCCGACGGATTTGGTTGGCAAAATCTCCGACCGTGTGTACAGGGGCTCAGAACTCTGCCGAAAGTCCGTCAGACCTAGTCCCTCAAAAAGTCCGGTCGTGATGTAGGGATGGGACCGCCATGCCACATTTTCTGATACAGTGACAGCCCCGTACTTCATTGTCCAGAGTTGGAAGTGTGCCTCTGTGTGTCTGTCTAAATCCAGGAAGTAAACAGGCAGCAGCTTTGGCTGCCCACAGTTAAAATGGCTGCAGCCAGCCTCAGTGTAGGGAGATTTCTGCAGCATTTTTGGCAACTGCAGAATCACTGTATATATAAAATAATACCCAAAGTGGTTGGAGGGAAGCTTCAGAATGGCAAAGATGATGATTAGTGATGGACGAACTTCCGACGGGACGTTTCGCGAACGCGAAACGCGAACGGACACAAACGTTCGCGAAAACGACCGTTCGCCGCGGGCTCCATTGACTTCAATGGGAGGCGAATTTCGCAAACCTTTAGGTCGAATTTGCGGCCACGGGGTAATTATTAGGGGGTAGCACGTAGTCCCACCACCTGGACAATAGCATAATACATGTATGAGGTGAATTTGGGATCGATAACTACAAGCATTTTTTTTTTATTTGGGAAATTGTTCTGACAATTCAGGACTATGGAGCTAATGAAGGCAATGGAGGAGAGGGAAGGTCAGGGACCAGGGTAGGCAAACAAGAGGGTGCAGGAGATACAGAGCACTGACAGCAGCACCGTAATACAGAGCACTGACATCAGCACCGTGACATACAGCGCTGACAGCAGCTCCGTGACATACAGCGCTGACAGCAGCTCCGTGACATACAGCGCTGACAGCAGCTCCGTGACATACAGCGCTGACAGCAGCTCCGTGACATACAGCGCTGACAGCAGCTCCGTGACATACAGCGCTGACAGCAGCACCGTGACATACAGCGCTGACAGCAGCTCCGTGACATACAGCGCTGACAGCAGCTCCGTGACATACAGCGCTGACAGCAGCTCCGTGACATACAGCACTGACAGCAGCTCCGTGACATACAGCGCTGACAGCAGCTCCGTGACATACAGCGCTGACAGCAGCACCGTGACATACAGCGCTGACAGCAGCTCCGTGACATACAGCGCTGACAGCAGCTCCGTGACATACAGCGCTGACAGCAGCTCCGTGACATACAGCGCTGACAGCAGCTCCGTGACATACAGCGCTGACAGCAGCTCCGTGACATACAGCGCTGACAGCAGCTCCGTGACATACAGCGCTGACAGCAGCACCGTAAGCAGCCCCAGGAGGAAGTCAGCACAGCACAGGGATGGTGTGATCCCCTCATAATAAGAACCCCCAGGAGGAAGTCAGCACAGCACAGGGATGGTGGGAGCCCCTCATAATAAGAACACCCAGGAGGAAGTCAGCACAGCACAGGGATGGTGGGAACCCCTCATAATAAGCAGCCCCAGTAGAAATATGACACCGCTCAACCTCTTCAAAGAGGAGGGTAGGGGCATATAGTACGGTGTGCTTTTTTGGGTCAGGGAAGTGAGCCAAATGAATTAAGAAGGTCTGTGTGCTTGATTCCAAAAATTGTTTATAGACATATACATGGTCTACTGATCACATGTGTTGAATTCCTCCGAGATCCATGCCTCATTCATTTTTAGAAATGTGAGGTAGTTAACACTGTCGTGAGCTAGGCGAGTACGCTTATCGGTCACAATCCCCCCTGCTGCGCTGAACGTCCTTTCGGACAGGACACTGGATGAGGGGCAAGCCAACAGTTCGATTGCAAATTGGGCAAGCTCTGGCCAGAGGTCAAGCCTGCCCACCCAGTAGTCTAGGGGTTCATCACTCCTCAGAGCGTCCACATCGGCCGTTAACCCAATGTAGTCGGACACCTGACGGTCTAGGCGTTCCCTGATGCTGGATCCGGATGACACCTGTCGATGGGTCGGCTGAAAGAATGACCTCATATCCGAAGTCACCAACACATCTTCAAACCGGCCTCTTCTTGCAGGCGCTGTTGGATTGGTACCCGCAAATCCTTCTCTGGGAGTGGGAATTGCTCCTCTGCCAGCGCACGCAAAAGCAGAATGCAGCATTTCTCGAAGCAAGGCCTGGAAGTGCTGCATTCTGACAGCCCTCTGCGACGGCGGTAACATTTCCGCCATTTTGTGTTTGTACCGGGGATCTAAGTACGTTGCCACCCAGTACTGGTCCTTGACCCTCATGCTTTTTATACGGGGGTCCCTATTAAAACACTGGAGCATGAAGGCCCCCATTTGCACTCAAGCGGAAGGTATGTGGTGGTGGTGGTGTTGTTGGTGGTAGTGTCTTTGGGGGTGCACATAGCAGAGAGTGAAGAAGAGGGTGCAGATCGAGAGGATGAGGAGGGTGCAGAAGAATAAGGCTGAGTGAGCCACTCAACCAAGTCTGGTGCGTCCTTTAAAGTAATTGAACGCACCTTCTGCAACTTCCCACTTTGGCTCAAGGCTGTTGCTCCTGCCCTACCCCTACCACCCCTGCGGAAGGGCCTGCCTCTTCCTCTGCCTGTCATTTTTTAAATCACCCTGTGACAAAACTCTTAGTCCCTATACCGCTGAAGGACTGCTGCAGTATAGGGCAGCGGTCAGCAGTAGTGCACGGCAACCCTATGTATTGTGGACCGATAGCGGTCCTTACAGAACAGCAGACTGTACTGCACTCAGGCCTATGTACCGTAGCACCCTATACCAAGTTACCAGTCCTTATAAAAACTTTTGTGGACCAAGCAGGTTGTGTGTTAGTGTTTAGCAGACTGTGCGTCAGTCCCTATACCGCTGAAGGACTGCTGCAGTATAGGGCAGCGGTCAGCAGTAGTGCACGGCAACCCTATGTATTGTGGACCGATAGCGGTCCTTACAGAACAGCAGACTGTAACGCACTCAGGCCTATGTACCGTAGCACCCTATACCAAGTTACCAGTCCTTATAAGAACTTTTGTGGACCAAGCAGGTTGTGTGTTAGTGATTAGCAGACTGTACGTCAGTCCCTATACCAATGAAGGACTGCTGCAGTATAGGGCAGCGGTCAGCAGTAGTGCACGGCAACCCTATGTATTGTGGACCGATAGCGGTCCTTACAGAACAGCAGACTGTACTGCACTCAGGCCTATGTACCGTAGCACCCTATACCAAGTTACCAGTCCTTATAAGAACTTTTGTGGACCAAGCAGGTTGTGTATTAGTGTTTAGCAGACTGTGCGTCAGTCCCTATACCGCTGAAGGACTGCTGCAGTATAGGGCAGCGGTCAGCAGTAGTGCACGGCAACCCTATGTATTGTGGACCGATAGCAGTCCTTACAGAACAGCAGACTGTACTGCACTCAGGCCTATGTACCGTAGCACCCTATACCAAGTTACCAGTCCTTATAAAAACTTTTGTGGACCAAGCAGGTTGTGTGTTAGTGTTTAGCAGACTGTGCGTCAGTCCCTATACCGCTGAAGGACTGCTGCAGTATAGGGCAGCGGTCAGCAGTAGTGCACGTCAACCCTATGTATTGTGGACCGATAGCGGTCCTTACAGAACAGCAGACTGTAACGCACTCAGGCCTATGTACCGTAGCACCCTATACCAAGTTACCAGTCCTTATAAGAACTTTTGTGGACCAAGCAGGTTGTGTATTAGTGTTTAGCAGACTGTGCGTCAGTCCCTATACCGCTGAAGGACTGCTGCAGTATAGGGCAGCGGTCAGCAGTAGTGCACGGCAACCCTATGTATTGTGGACCGATAGCGGTCCTTACAGAACAGCAGACTGTACCGCACCCAAGCCTATGTACCATAGCACCCTAGACAGACCAAGTTACCAGTCCTGATAAAGAGCTTTGTGGAACAAGTGAGTTGTGAATGTTTAGCAGACTGCAGCAGAAGGGCAGCAGTCAAGTATAATATTCTTTCTATATTTGGAAGAAAGAATATTATACGTGTACAAGCCTATTACCGTACCACTGATACCAGTCCTGAAAAGAACCTTTGTGGAACTAATAGTAACAGCAAGTCTTTAAAATTATCCTCACTGCCTGACACACTGCTTCCTGCCTGTCCCTATACAAATTGGCAAAAAAGAGTAGGCTGGAACGATTAGCTGGAATAGCTCTTTTGTGGACCTGATAGTAACAGCTAATGATGATGATGATGATGATGATGAAGAAAGACTAATCTGGCTGAGCTGTCCCTAAAATAGCAGCATACAGCGCTCTGTCCCTTTATCTAAACTGACAAAAGAAACTCAGGCTGCTGACCTAACACCTATACCAGTCCTGAAAAGAACTTTTGTGTACCAAATAGCTAGCGTTTTCTCTGTCCCTACTCCACACAGGATCCTTTCCCTACAGTGACAGAAGAAAGAATGTAAAATGGCCACCGGATCGGGTGTATTTATAGGTTAGGGGGAATGTCCAAGTGTCCATGAGCTGTCATGTCTCAATTGGTTGTCCTGTAACACATGATAAACGTGTCACGAAAGGTTAAAGTTCTTGTATACATTAAACACGTAAGTCCGCCGGGGCGAACGACGGAAAAAGGCGTTCGAACCCGCGGACGGCGAAAGTCGGAAATTCGCCGCGAAACGACCGCCGGGCGAAACGTTCGTCCATCACTAATGATGATATGTGAGCAGACTGCAGTTCCTCTTTAATGAGGGGGTGGGGGAGAAAGGGATAGGGAATTGGGGATAATAATGAGAAACTGGAAGTCTGGGAGTGAGCTGGAATAACTCGCAGTAAGACGCAGACTCTGATTAGATGGAGTCTCATGGAGGCACCACGCCGCAAATATGTATTTGTTAGGACTTCGAAAAATAATTGAAAATGTGACAAAAAAAATATTTGTTTCTAAAGTTGCAAAAAATAAATAAATTGTTCAACAATCTTTATAGCGTCACTGTGAAAGAAATATGTGAAAGTATGGAGTCTATTAAAAGCGGCTTCCGCCACAAGTTGTTTTTGCCTTTTTTTACACACAAACAAAAATCACGTAAGCCTGAAGATTACTTATAACCCCCAAAGTAGAGACCCTAGAGCAGTGATGGCGAAACCTTGGCACCCCAGATGTTTCAGAACTACATTTCCCATGATGCTCTGGCACTCTGCAGTGTAGTGGAGCATCATGGGAAATGTAGTTCCAAAACATCTGGGGTGCCGAGGTTTCGACCGTCACTGCTCTAGAGAATAAAATAAGAAAAATCCTAATAATTATTATTATTACTACTACCACTACTATAGTAGAAAAGATGTAGCTGGATAGCCGCACTCCGAATTATTCAACTTTATTTCAAAAATGTAATTAAAATCATAGCATCTAGGCTGGTAAACAGACTAACTGCACAGCCGCTGACATGTTTCACACCGAACACGGTGCTTAGTCATAGCTAATGAGCAGAATATACATACAGAGCTATATACACACACACAAGCAATTAGACAAATGAATAAAATAAGTGTACGACAAGATAGCAATTAAGGAAACACCTGTGAACATCCAAAGTCTGAAGATTAACATTTAAATGGATGAAAGGAAAAAGCCTTTTTCCCCTAAAACATCAAAATCAAGCTGACACGTTGAAAGCATACATAATGGTAATAAATGAATGACATGATAAATCTTATCCTTAGGTGAAGAGGTATAGGTGTAACCTAGAGAAATAAAAAATGACATAAGTAAAAACATTTTTCATTTTGTATGTAAAAAAAAATTATATGTTTTTTCACACGCATTGGCAGACACACAAAAAAAAAGGAGAGAAAGAAACAAACTCTCAATGTGTGTGCATGCCAATACATGGGGCTCATTGAATGTCAAACCCACCAGAGAAAAACACACAAAAAATATTCCCTAAAAATGACACATCCCAAAAAAGGTTTCATAATAGAAAGATTGCAAATATCTCATTATTGGATGTGTCTACTTAGGTCTTCTACTATGATACAATGCATAGATATATGCAAAAATAAAAGTAAATATAGGAATAGACCAAATGAACGATCGATATCAAATGTTCTAAAACCAAGGGCAGGTTCAATGCGAATAACATTATACCGATATACATAGATGCTATGATTTTAATTACATTTTTGAAATAAAGTTGAATAATTCGGAGTGCGGCTATCCAGCTACATCTTTTCTACTTCAGTTCCTGTTGCAAACAGAGCCAGCACCCTGTGGGATTGTGGAGACAGCTGTTTTGGGAGAAGTCATTACCTTAGAGCGGTAATTCTTTGTACTACCACTACTATATTATAATTTATTATATATTATATTATTATTTTATATATATATTATGATATATAATGTGACAATTTATATTATAATATGTAATTGGTATGGATAGGTGACAGTGTCAATAAAAAGGCACCACCATCCCTGAATAGTATGTAAATCTGGAAGGGTAATTTGGTGGGACTTTCAGGGTGCCAATTGCAAAAAAAGGGAGTAATACAACAACAATTGTAAAAAAATATATATCAAAATGTATTCCAAATTAAGAGGAAGCAGGAAATAGCCTGTGAAGAGGCATAGAAGTCTGTGCAAGGCTGCATTGATGGCACATGTGAGGCTGCATTCATGGCAGATGTGAGGCTGCATTCATGGTACATGTAAGGCTGCACTGATGGCACATGTGAGGCTGCATTCATGGCAAATGTGAGGCATACAAGGGTAAGGCACATGTGCACGCACCTCTGCCTGTGCTCATATGCATACGCATATGCACATAAGTATTCATTTGCCAAATTTCGAATTAAGAGGAAGCAGGAAATAGCCTGTTAAGAGGCACAGAAGTCTGTGCAAGGCTGCATTGATGGCACATGTGAGGATGCAATGATGGCACATGTGAGGCTGCATTCATGGCAAATGTGAGGATGCAATGATGGCACATGTGAGGCTGCATTCATGGCAAATGTGAGGCTGCGTTCATGGCACATGTAAGGCTGCATACATGCCACATGTGAGGCTGCATTCATGGCACATGTAAGGCTGCATACATGGTAAGGCTGCATTGATTGCAATGGTGAGGCTGCATTGATTGCAATGGTGAGGCTTCATTGATTGCAATGGTGAGGCTGCATTGATTGCAATGGTGAGGCTGCATTCATGGCACATGTAAGGCTGCATACATGGTAAGGCTGCATTGATTGCAATGGTGAGGCTGCATTGATTGCAATGGTGAGGCTTCATTGATTGCAATGGTGAGGCTGCATTGATTGCAATGGTGAGGCTGCATTGATTGCAATGGTGAGGCTGCATTGATTGCAATGGTGAGGCTGCATTCATGGCACATGTAAGGCTGCATACATGGTAAGGCTGCATTGATTGCAATGGTGAGGCTGCATTGATTGCAATGGTGAGGCTTCATTGATTGCAATGGTGAGGCTTCATTGATTGCAATGGTGAGGCTGCATTGATTGCAATGGTTAGGCTGCATTGATTGCAATGGTGTGGCTGAATTCATGGCAATGATGAGGCTGCAGATGGGCACTGATTAGGTTGCATTGATGGGCATTGACCCTTATTTTGCTTCACACCTCCTTATTTAATATTTGAAAAGTTTTTTTCTGAAACTTCCCTCTTAAAAAGAAGGTGCGTGTTATAAGCCGATAAATACGGTTTATCCAAATAACACGCCCAAGCTCATCCTGAGTCCTAAACGGCGCTCTGGGATTACTTGGGGGCCACAAAATATATATATATCCAAATTGCACGCCCAAGCTCATCCTTAGTCCTGAGCGGAGCTCAGGTATTACTTGGGGCCACAAAGGATATATATATATATATATATATCCAAATAACACGCCCGAGCTCATCTCTTCACCACACACAGCCACAAAGGCAAGACAATTCTTGTTGGGCAGTGTATAAGTGCTCGGATAAACACACTCCGACCAAATTTTAATGGTTCAAAGACTGTCAGGCAAAATTGTTGGCCCTCACACATGTTCTCTTCATCAAATCTGGCCCTCTTTGAAAAAAAAGTTTGGACACCCCTGGTCTACTGGAATGCCCTTCCTGCCACTACCCCTCTGAAGTCGCACAGTTGTACCTTCCCAGAGATGCACCAGACATGGGTGACCACTACGTTGTAATTAGCAGATAAGGTTCCAGACTTGTTTTTAGTTCTGTTTTGTTGGCGTTCTATCTCTGCGTTTTATATGTCATACCCTACAAGTCTGATTTCGGGTGGCACAGTCAGGTAAGGATAGTGAAGGAGCCAGAATGTGACTTGGTGAACTTTTCCTATTTAATGATTTGCTAAATGCGGAGGAGGAAGAGGGACTGAATAGAGCGAGATGAGGCTGACGTGTAAAGCAGGAGAAGAGAATACCAAACCCTATCATTACTACATACAGAACGGTAAGGGGTCAGGCAAGAAGGGTGAGATTTAAATATAACGCAACCATCGCTGGGATAAGGAACGGCTAATCCGCCTTCTACCTTAGTAAAAGCATTTGTAGGAAATTGGTGCATTGGCTTGGAGAAATTCAGAGCAAATCCAGTTAAAGGTTAACGTCTGATTTCCTTCCCGCCACAGCGCAACATTTTAATTGGCCGCCATGTTTTATTGTGTAGCTCAGACCCCAAGCCGGTCTTGCTGTTTTTCCCAGGTTTTATTTCCTATTGTATCAGGACCGCTGAAAAGGCAGTACAGCCAGCCCTCCTGCACTGGGCCCGGGGGCCCCACCAGTTCAAAAGGGGGGCCCGGCACCTGCCAAGCAGGAGGACCAGCTGTACTGCCTTATTGCCAACTCTTGTGGCTCACCATGTAATGCTGCCGGCTTCTCCTCCTTTTGCTCCTTTTGCAGGAGGATCTGCGCCCCCCCCCCCCCCTTCATGTGCCCACCCACCTTCAGAGAGAATTTGACAGGCGGGAAAGGAAGCATATTGCCTCCTCACCACCCGCTTTAACCCCACACTAGCGCACCGCAACCGTGTGCTTTGTGCTTAGAGTTTGCAGAGCAGTGCTCAAGGATAGGGCTGAAACAAGGGGTGGGCAGAAGGGACAGCTGCCCTGGGCGCAATGGTTTACTGTATGAATGGGGGGGTCTTCCTTCTGTTACAAGGCTGCCAGGAGTCAGCACAGTGGGCAGCACAGTGGTGTAGTGGTTAGCACTCTCACCTAGCAGTAAGAAGGGTCGCTATGTCGAATCCCAACCACGACACTACCTGCCTGGAGTTTGCATGTTCTCCCTGTGCCTGCATGGGTTTCCTCTCACAATCCAAAGACATGCAGGTAAGTTAATTGGCTTCTGTCCAAAATTGGCCCTAGTATATGAATGGGGACCTTGGATTGTGGGCTCCTTGAGGGTAGGGACAGACATGAGTGTGCGATGTACAGGGACAATTTTAGACACTCACTCAGGTTGAAAGGTAAAAAACAGTGTAGCGCTTCTGTAATAGTGAATGTGATCAACACATACACAAAAAATTCCAAATAAATGGTCACATGAAAAAATCCATATAAATAAAACAAAGTCCAATTGGAATGGGTATGCACTTCCGTGATGTAACTGGTGCAGAGATGGTTAAGCCGTTTCAAAGAAAGAGAAGGGTCTTGCTAAACAGATATGCCCATGTAAAACAGCTTGTCTGTAGACATTAGAAAAGTAGATAAATACTCTTACCAACTGTGTTGGACTCACACGGTCATATGACGGTTGAGTCTGTAAGGCTTGGGGTCCCAACCTAGGACCAGAGGGTGGATCGATGAGGGTCCGTCAAACTGGTGAGGAAACTCCAACCAACTGTGTGCCAAGCGATGTGTTTCACGGATGGAACATCAGGATGATTTCTTATCCAGCTCGAACGTAGCATAATCAACACCGATACCCCGGTCACCCCAAAATAGGGTGAAAGATGTTAAGGGTTTTAGGCCAAAAAAGAAAAAGGAAAAAGAGAGCTCCACATGGTGCGGGTCAGACGGTATAAAACGGCAAATTTATTTAAAAGTCAAAAAATTATATAAAATATTTTATGACTTAGTGATCACAAAGAGATTAGATAAAAATGAAAATAAAAGCAATGTAGGGTGCCAACAGCTAGCCCGACGCGTTTCGACATATATGTCTTCGACAGGGGCATGTTGGAGCCCACCACATTGCTGGCAAATTTATGGAGTGTGTGAGACAGTTCCGCCTACAAAAGGGGGCGGAGACTTCAGTCTGGGACAACCCCTTACAGGTGAAGTAAACAATCATGTCAGACCAAGGTAAACATATTTAAACATAGTATACAAATGCATATATCAATCTGTCATCCATATGTGACAGTACCTTCTCATACAGATACTCAAGTTGGATTTGATAACAGCAAAAAGTGAATCAAAAATAGCGATAATAATAAACAAATCTCGTGCATTGGTCTGTGCCTCCCCAGACATATAAGTCCAGAGGGGACCAGTGCTACAATGGTGCACATGCGATGTTAAATCAAGCACATAAACATATTTGTCAAACATGTAATGTTGCCACCACATATACTGTATTGCAAATCAGTCACCTAGGAAAGTTTACTCACAATTGTATTGTATCGAGGTAGGTCTATGCGTGTCAGGGTGGCAATGTCTGATGATGGTCTATCATTGTGTGGGTTTAGATGGATCTCAGTAACTTGCTGACGGTATACAGCCGAAAGTTGTATATATGTTGCCATGGCAACTGTTAGTACGTGCTATCAACTTTAATGGGATTCCGGTCACATGGCGGAATTACGTCCTGACGTATGGCACGAACGTAACGCCTCAACCAATCCCTGGTGTGCGCATTGCATCACCATGTAAGGGAGGTGTTAGAGGAGACGTACGTCCCTCCGACCACGGGGCTGAAGCGTGCACGTCTGAACGTCACGTGGTGTATCCCCTACGTAGAACCATAGAGGAGGGGCAAGCAGGCTTCGCGCCGTTTTGCCGCGTTGTACACGCCTCCCACCACGAGGCGTGACGCGCGGCATCTCTCGCCATTCAAGGCGGTCGGAACTTACGACGCAATCACGTCGCGTCGTGACGTACAACGTCATCACTACCCCGGAACAAACAAAACGTGTGACGCGACGACGTCACGTCACGGTGCGCATCTAGCCACATCAAAACCATGGCAACCCGTCCCCAATGCATGGGAACCGTCGTCATGGAGAAAGGGATGCCACAAAAAAAGGGAAAGAAAAACCCAGATTCTGCACTAAGGCTGACATACTAAGGATTAATGTTAGATCAGTAATGTCAAATGAAAGATGGAAAATAAATAAAGAAGATGATCCAATCATATGAAATCTAGTTCTGGACCTACAAAAAGGACAGAGCCTTGTGGGATATGGACACCAAGGGCACATAAGCCTCAAAGTGGTCAAAATTAAATTGGCCCAGAATGGGGCATGCATAACAAAGACGCAAGCTATACCTAGTGGCCAAATGGAAGAATTATATTTGTTTATATATTTCCCAGAGAAAACTGCACTTGCCCTAAGTCACATGAGGCTCAGGGGAAAATGCAATGTTGTACGTGGGCACACATATCTGTGGTGAAACATAAGGCAGAAATTCAAAAACATGTGGAAAGAGCTGTAAATTAAGCTAAAGATATAATGTGAATGAGTCCCCTATAGACTCAAAAAAGCAACAAAGATGTGCGTAACATGTTCCAAGGACGGTGGTTGTCACATGGTTGAATATTGACAAAATCAGTGAATCAATAATAAGAATAAAGGAGATGAGACAAATATTGTGTGTGAAAGAGAAAAAATAAATGAATAAATGGTGAAAGTGAAGGTGTGGTGTTAAAAACCTGTAACTAAATATATTAAGCCTGATTAATAAAACTGTTAATGTCCCAATCTGTATTCATGCCGTGGGGGGAGTAGCACCTCAATTCATAGATCCAAAACGTCTCGAGGCGCGACACCCCCCGTAGGCAGGAATCTCCCCTCCAGCTTGGAACAAATTTGTCTATGATCTGGAAACGTGTGCCTGTAGGGTCTCTATTGTGTTTTTCGAGGTAGTGTCTCGGGACCGTATGTTTGTCACAGCCTTTTTTAATTTTACTAAGGTGTTCATTGACTCTGATTGAAAAATTGCGAATGGTGCGACCGACATATTGTTTGTTGCAAGGGCATGTGATCAGATAAACAATATATCTGGTGGTGCAAGTGGTGAAGTGTTTCATAGAGTACCTACGTAAAGTGGCTGTGGATACAAAAGAATCGCTCTTCCCCTTACCCAACATATTGTGTATGCAGACATTGCATTTTCTGCAGGGAAAGTATCCTTTGCTCTGTGGAAAAAATTGGATAGGTCTAGGGATGTCTATTACATTGGGGGAGATATCACTTTGTATCGATCGAGCTCCCCTATAGATAATTCCAGCTTTCTCAGGGATTGTTCCTCCTAGAATTTTGTCACTGCATAATACCTTCCAGTGCCTGTTGATAATTTTCTTTATCTCGTTGTGTTGTGTAGAGAAAGTGGTAAAAAAAGACCATTTGAATTTGTCATTTGTTTTTGTTTTGGGTTTCTTTTGAACGAGGGAAGACCTATCAGTCTGTAAGGCTGTAAAAAAGCTGTAAAAAAGCTGTAAGGCCTTACAGACTGATAGGTCTTCCCTCGTTCAAAAGAAACCCAAAACAAAAACAAATGACAAATTCAAATGGTCTTTTTTTACCACTTTCTCTACACAACACAACGAGATAAAGAAAATTATCAACAGGCACTGGAAGGTATTATGCAGTGACAAAATTCTAGGAGGAACAATCCCTGAGAAAGCTGGAATTATCTATAGGGGAGCTCGATCGATACAAAGTGATATCTCCCCCAATGTAATAGACATCCCTAGACCTATCCAATTTTTTCCACAGAGCAAAGGATACTTTCCCTGCAGAAAATGCAATGTCTGCATACACAATATGTTGGGTAAGGGGAAGAGCGATTCTTTTGTATCCACAGCCACTTTACGTAGGTACTCTATGAAACACTTCACCACTTGCACCACCAGATATATTGTTTATCTGATCACATGCCCTTGCAACAAACAATATGTCGGTCGCACCATTCGCAATTTTTCAATCAGAGTCAATGAACACCTTAGTAAAATTAAAAAAGACTGTGACAAACATACGGTCCCGAGACACTACCTCGAAAAACACAATAGAGACCCTACAGGCACACGTTTCCAGATCATAGACAAATTTGTTCCAAGCTGGAGGGGAGATTCCTGCCTACGGGGGGTGTCGCGCCTCGAGACGTTTTGGATCTATGAATTGAGGTGCTACTCCCCCCACGGCATGAATACAGATTGGGACATTAACAGTTTTATTAATCAGGCTTAATATATTTAGTTACAGGTTTTTAACACCACACCTTCACTTTCACCATTTATTCATTTATTTTTTCTCTTTCACACACAATATTTGTCTCATCTCCTTTATTCTTATTATTGATTCACTGATTTTGTCAATATTCAACCATGTGACAACCACCGTCCTTGGAACATGTTACGCACATCTTTGTTGCTTTTTTGAGTCTATAGGGGACTCATTCACATTATATCTTTAGCTTAATTTACAGCTCTTTCCACATGTTTTTGAATTTCTGCCTTATGTTTCACCACAGATATGTGTGCCCACGTACAACATTGCATTTTCCCCTGAGCCTCATGTGACTTAGGGCAAGTGCAGTTTTCTCTGGGAAATATATAAACAAATATAATTCTTCCATTTGGCCACTAGGTATAGCTTGCGTCTTTGTTATGCATGCCCCATTCTGGGCCAATTTAATTTTGACCACTTTGAGGCTTATGTGCCCTTGGTGTCCATATCCCACAAGGCTCTGTCCTTTTTGTAGGTCCAGAACTAGATTTCATATGATTGGATCATCTTCTTTATTTATTTTCCATCTTTCATTTGACATTACTGATCTAACATTAATCCTTAGTATGTCAGCCTTAGTGCAGAATCTGGGTTTTTCTTTCCCTTTTTTTGTGGCATCCCTTTCTCCATGACGACGGTTCCCATGCATTGGGGACGGGTTGCCATGGTTTTGATGTAGCTAGATGCGCACCGTGACGTGACGTCGTCGCGTCACACGTTTTGTTTGTTCCGGGGTAGTGATGACGTTGTACGTCACGACGCACGACGTGACGTGATTGCGTCGTAAGTTCCGACCGCCTTGAATGGCGAGAGATGCCGCGCGTCACGCCTCGTGGTGGGAGGCGTGTACAACGCGGCAAAACGGCGCGAAGCCTGCATGCCCCTCCTCTATGGTTCTACGTAGGGGATACACCACGTGACGTTCAGACGTGCACGCTTCAGCCCCGTGGTCGGAGGGACGTACGTCTCCTCTAACACCTCCCTTACATGGTGATGCAATGCGCACACCAGGGATTGGTTGAGGCGTTACGTTCGTGCCATACGTCAGGACGTAATTCCGCCATGTGACCGGAATCCCATTAAAGTTGATAGCACGTACTAACAGTTGCCATGGCAACATATATACAACTTTCGGCTGTATACCGTCAGCAAGTTACTGAGATCCATCTAAACCCACACAATGATAGACCATCATCAGACATTGCCACCCTGACACGCATAGACCTACCTCGATACAATACAATTGTGAGTAAACTTTCCCAGGTGACTGATTTGCAATACAGTATATGTGGTGGCAACATTACATGTTTGACAAATATGTTTATGTGCTTGATTTAACATCGCATGTGCACCATTGTAGCACTGGTCCCCTCTGGACTTATATGTCTGGGGAGGCACAGACCAATGCACGAGATTTGTTTATTATTATCGCTATTTTTGATTCACTTTTTGCTGTTATCAAATCCAACTTGAGTATCTGTATGAGAAGGTACTGTCACATATGGATGACAGATTGATATATGCATTTGTATACTATGTTTAAATATGTTTACCTTGGTCTGACATGATTGTTTACTTCACCTGTAAGGGGTTGTCCCAGACTGAAGTCTCCGCCCCCTTTTGTAGGCGGAACTGTCTCAGACACTCCATAAATTTGCCAGCAATGTGGTGGGCTCCAACATGCCCCTGTCGAAGACATATATGTCGAAACGCGTCGGGCTAGCTGTTGGCACCCTACATTGCTTTTATTTTCATTTTTATCTAATCTCTTTGTGATCACTAAGTCATAAAATATTTTATATAATTTTTCGACTTTTAAATAAATTTGCCGTTTTATACCGTCTGACCCGCACCATGTGGAGCTCTCTTTTTCCTTTTTCTTTTTTGGCCTAAAACCCTTAACATCTTTCACCCTATTTTGGGGTGACCGGGGTATCGGTGTTGATTATGCTACGTTCAAGCTGGATAAGAAATCATCCTGATGTTCCATCCGTGAAACACATCGCTTGGCACACAGTTGGTTGGAGTTTCCTCACCAGTTTGACGGACCCTCATCGATCCACCCTCTGGTCCTAGGTTGGGACCCCAAGCCTTACAGACTCAACCGTCATATGACCGTGTGAGTCCAACACAGTTGGTAAGAGTATTTATCTACTTTTCTAATGTCTACAGACAAGCTGTTTTACATGGGCATATCTGTTTAGCAAGACCCTTCTCTTTCCTTGAAACGGCTTAACCATCTCTGCACCAGTTACATCACGGAAGTGCATACCCATTCCAATTGGACTTTGTTTTATTTATATGGATTTTTTCATGTGACCATTTATTTGGAATTTTTTGTGTATGTGTTGATCACATTCACTATTACAGAAGCGCTACACTATTTTTTACCTTTTGATTGTGGAACTTTGTTTGTTTTAAGTGTTGGCAGCTGCTTTTTTATTTTCATTTAGTCATAGCGCAGTGTTTTCCCCTACTTTTTCACTCACTCAGGTTGGACTGGTGTCTTTATTCAACCTAACTAACTATGAAACTAGGAGTAGTGACAGTGGCATTACTACTCATATCAGCCCATTGATGGGAGTGGTGAGCAGAGGAGGAGAGCCAGGAGGCAGTGCAAGCTGAGTTCTCTCTCCCCCTCCTTCTTCATGCCAGTGCAGTGCTACTGTATTCAGAAGACTGGTGTACACAGACATACAGGAGAGACTGCTGGGCATAGGATCCCCTAAGCTTGCACATCATGGACTGGGGGGGCAGTTTGGGATCTTTGCATGCTGGATGACCCGTAATTTCTAACAACAGCCCTGTATTGGGTGCACAGCAGCCAGGCACACAGCAGTTTCTCAGTCTCTCCATGCAATAACCTGTGTCTTTTTAGAATTTGTTACTTGAAGAACTTAGATAGGGTATAGGGCAGGGGTGCACAACCACTGGCCCGTCAACCATATGTGACCTGTGGAGCCCTCCGATGTGGCCTGCACCCCCTGCTCTGGGATGGCGGGTCGGCAAGCCCAAATCGCTGGTTGCCAACCCACCACATCCCAGACCATGAGTGTTGAAAATCAAGCCAGCGGTAGAGGAAGCAGAGCTGATGCTTCCGGTATAGAGCTTATCACAGGTGGAATGATACTCATTTTATCCAGAATGGTGCAGCTCTAATATATAAGTATTGCAATTAGTAAGCAGTTAAAAAAAATCTACTAGTGTGTGGCTAGCTTTACACCGCTCGCAGGCGTCTGCCTCTAGTCTCAGTCCAACCTCATGGTTGGGTGACACCCCATGCTCTCTCCATTTCCTGCCTGCGTACGCGGAGGAGTCCACAGGAAGTCCATTTGTTTACGGAGAAGAAACTTCAAAGACGTGACTGCTTCATTAAGTGTCACTTCCAGTTTGTACAAGCGGCCGCGGAAGTCAGAAGGTCAACTCATAACAAATGAAAGTTGAAAAGGGGAAAAAAAAAAAAGAAGAAGTTCTGAAGAGCGCGGAGAAGCCGCCTCCCACCGATAATATGAAAAGCTTTTCCCGGGGGAGTTTCGTCCGCGGTAATGATGAAAGTCCTCAGTGCAACGCTATCAATGGTTTTGAAAAAACAAACACGGCAAGAAAACAAAAAAAAAAAATATGAAAATATAATCAGAGAAAATAGGAGAGCTCTACAAACCGAACCGCGAGGTGT
Source organism: Lithobates pipiens (assembly GCF_037356315.1). NCBI lineage: Eukaryota > Metazoa > Chordata > Amphibia > Anura > Ranidae > Lithobates > Lithobates pipiens. The sequence continues at coordinate 13,479,183 of NW_027507789.1, forward strand.
CACGCAGGAAATGAACGCGGCAATTATTTCCTTCTAATGGGGGACAAATGTTAAACGAATTATTTGTATATTTTAGAACACAAATCCAATTACTACAATGTAGGCAAGAGGAGATCTGTATGAATCTGCTGTTTTCTTCTGATTAAATGTATCCAATTTGCTCTGCGGGTTGGTGTTGTGTTTTCTGTATGCACGGTTTGGTTTGGTAAAGCTTCTAGTTAACCCCTTGGAGTTTATGTGAACTGTAACTGAATGGTATTTAGTTTCCTAAAATTCTGTGTCTCCAGGGCCGCGGATAAGGGGGTACGCCCCACCAGTAGGTGAGAAAGCCGGGGTCCAATAGCAGATACTGTATAGCAGGTAGGGATCATGCAGAAGCGTAGTCAGTAAACAAGTCAAAGGTCAGTAACAAGTGGTCGCAGGTTGGGATATAGCAAAAGCACGAGGAACAAGCCAGAGGTCAGTAACGAGTAGTAGTGGAGAGATGGATGACAGAGGGAGTGACAAGAGCAAGATATTGGCTGTAGAGAGTACAATAATCTAGCAAACAATACAAAGGTAGGGATGAGCTTCGTGTTCGAGTCGAACATCGGCTGTTCGCCCGTTCGGCGAATTCTGAACGTTATGGACCATTCGCGCCAAATTCGTGTGGCGCTCACGGCCCACAATGCACTGCGATGGCGCAGTGCATTGCTGGCTCATGATTGGCCAAGCATGCACTGTGACCCCGCATGCTTGGCCAATCACAGCGCCGGCAGCGAGGAGAGCCATGATTGGCCACAGGCAGGATGCCTGTGGCCAATCATAGCTCAGGCTGTGTAGTACACGCCTCACACTATATAAGGCCGCCAGCGCGGCGGCCTTGTGTAGTGTGTTGGCATCTGTAGCAGTTAGTGGGTGTTCTGTGTACCTTCAACACAGTATACACCGATCGTTATCGGCCGATTTTTCGTTCTTGTTCTTCTGTAGTGGTTGTTGTCTGCGTGCCCTGACCGCAGTATACACCGCTATATCCACCTATATATCTAGCGATATATCTATCTTTTATAATAGAGCTGTTAGTCAGTGTTAGGAGATTGTGCGTGCTGTCTGCGTACCGAGTACACACCGCTATATCCACCTATATAGCTAACTATCTTGCTCGTTTTAAATAGAGCTTTCAGTCAGTGTTAGGACTCTTGTGCGTGCTGTCTGCGTGCTCTGAACGCAGTATACACCACTATATCCACCTATATATAGCTAAATATCTTGCTCGTTTTAAATAGAGCTTGCAGTCAGCGGTAGGAGATTGTGCGTGCTGTCTGCGTGCTCTGAAAAAGACGGACGACAAAACAAATTATACAGGGGTGATAACCCTTCCCTATGTTTTCCAAAAAGCTTAAAAATAGTTTTTTTTGACTGGAGCTACACTTTAAAAATGTACCAGTTGAAAATTACAAACAGATTCAACTTAACACAACAAACCTACACAGTCCCTGTCTTGTTTGCACCGCCTGTATACTGCTGTTCTGAGTATATAGGGCCTGGGGGGCCACACGCATTTCCTTTTTTTAATATGGGTACGGGGTTAATATGCGTACAAGACCCAAAGGGGCTGGTAATGGGCAGGGAGGGCTACCCATGCCATTTTTCTCAATGATTTTCAACCATATTGCAGGAATCAGATATAACATTAAAACCGCAAGCAGTTTTAAATGACGTTATTTCCATTAAATGTCATTTTGTGCAGGGACTGTTCTAAACACAGGAAACACGTGGCACTTCACAGGCATACTACAGACACCCCCCAGGCACCATATTTAAAGGAATATTTCACTTTTTTTTTCACTTTAATCGTCATTAAAATCAGTGCTCCCGAAAAAACGGCCGTTTTTAAAAGTTTTTTTTTTGCATTGACCCATGTCCCCTGGGGCAGGAGCCAGGTCCCCAAACCCTTTTTAGGACAGTATCTTGCATATTAGCCGTTAAAATTAGCACTTTTAATTTCGAATGTTTGAGTCCCATAGACTTCAATGGGGTTCTAAAGTTCGTACGAATTTGGGGTCCGTTCGAAAGTTCTGGTGCGAACCGAACCGGGGGGTGTTCGGCTCATCCCTATACAAAGGCATGGCTTAAATAGGAAGTTTATGAGAGGAGCAAAGGGTTCAAGGTTCACCAGAAACAAGGCACAAGGCAAGATTGTCCAGGAGTCGATCTGGAGAATCATGTACAGGTACGTGATTTTGCGCTAAAGGGCTGCCCTGCTACAGTATTTGTACATGGGGAGGTCCTTAAGCGGTTAATTTAACCACTTGACCACTGGGCACTTAAATCCCCTTCCTAACCAGACCAATTTTCAGCTTTCGGTGCTCTCACGCTTTGAATGACAATTACTCAGTCATGCAACACTGTACCCATATGACATTTTTGTCCTTTTTTTCACACAAATAGAGCTTTCTTTTGGTGGTATTTAATCACTTACAGACCGGACCATTTTGCTGGTCAAAGACCAGACCACTTTTTTGCGATTCGGCACTGCGTCCTTTTAACTGACAATTGCGCCGTCGTGCGACGTGGCTCCCAAACAAAATTGACGTCCTTTTTTTCCCACAAATAGAGCTTTCTTTTGGTGGTATTTTATCACCTCTGCGGTTTTTATTTTTTGCGCTATAAACAAAAATAGAGCGACAATTTTGAAAAAAACGCATTATTTTTTACTTTATGTTATAATAAATATCCCCCAAAAATATATAAAAAAACATTTTTTTCCCTCAGTTTAGGCCGATACGTATTCTTCTACATATTTTTGGTAAAAAAAATCGCAATAAGCGATTATTGATTGGTTTGCGCAAAAGTTATAGCGTTTACAAAATAGGGGATAGTTTTATGGCATTTTTATTAATATTTTTTTTTTACTAGTAATGGCGGCGATCAGCAATTTTTATTGTGACTGCGACATTATGGCGGACACATCGGACATTTTTTACATATTTTTGGGACCATTGTCATTTATACCGCAATCATTGTTCTATAAATACAGTGATTCCTGTGTAAATGACACTGGCAGTGAAGGGGTTAACCAGTGGGTTTAAGTGTTCCTAGGGGTGTGTTACTAACTGTGGGGGGGGTTGGGCTTTAATTTAGTGAACACTGATCTCTGCTCCAATCACATGGAGCAGAGATCAGCGTCACTAGTTGCTAGGCAGAATGGAGAAATGCTGTTTACTTTGTATTTCCTCCATTCGGCCGCTCCGTGAGACGATCGCGGGGATGCCCGCGGCAATCGAGTCCGCGGGTCCCGCGACCGGACTCACGAGGGTCCCAACCAGCGCGGGAGCGCGCCGCCGCCGGCGCGCTCCCGATGGCAGGGCGGCATTGAATATTGGACGTACCTGTACGCCAATATGCCTGCCCGTGCCATTCTGTCGACGTACATCGGCGTGCGCTGGTCGGGAAGTGGTTAATCACCGATGGGTTTTTTATTTTTTCCGCTATTAATCAAAAAAGACTGAAAATTCGGTTAAAAAAAACAAAACAAATAAAGCCTCTAGTTAACCCCTTGAAGTTTATGTGAACTGTAACTGAATGGTATTTAGTTTCCTAAAATGCTGTGTCTCCAGGGCTGTGGATAAGGGGGTACGCCCCACCAGTAGGTGAGAAAGCCGGGGTCCAATAGCAGATACTGTATAGCAGGTAGGGATCAAGCAGAAGCGTAGTCAGTAAACAAGTCAAAGGTCAGTAACAAGTGGTCGCAGGTTGGGATATAGCAAAAGCACGAGGAACAAGCCAGAGGTCAGTAACGAGTAGTAGTGGAGATATGGATGACAGAGGGAGTGACAAAAGCAAGATATTGGCTGGAGAGAGTACAATAATCTGGCAAACAATGCAAAGGCATTGCTTAAATAGGAAGTTTATGAGAGGAGCAAAGGGTTCAAGGTTCACCAGAAACAAGGCACAAGGCAAGATTGTCCAAGGAATCAGAGATGGAGCCGTCCAGCATCTCCAGTGGCTCAGCTAGAAGAGATACTGCCAGACACAGCAGAGGTTGCAGGTTCAGATCCATAAGCAAAAGGGATGATCGGTAGTGATGGACGAACTTCCGACGGGACGTTTCGCGAACGCGAAACGCGAACGGACACAAACGTTCGCGAAAACGACCGTTCGCCGCGGGCTCCATTGACTTCAATGGGAGGCGAATTTCGCAAACCTTTAGGTCGAATTTGCGGCCACGGGGTAATTATTAGGGGGTAGCACGTAGTCCCACCACCTGGACAATAGCATAATACATGTATGAGGTGAATTTGGGATCGATAACTACAAGCATTTTTTTTTTATTTGGGAAATTGTTCTGACAATTCAGGACTATGGAGCTAATGAAGGCAATGGAGGAGAGGGAAGGTCAGGGACCAGGGTAGGCAAACAAGAGGGTGCAGGAGATACAGAGCACTGACAGCAGCACCGTAATACAGAGCACTGACATCAGCACCGTGACATACAGCGCTGACAGCAGCTCCGTGACATACAGCGCTGACAGCAGCTCCGTGACATACAGCGCTGACAGCAGCTCCGTGACATACAGCGCTGACAGCAGCTCCGTGACATACAGCGCTGACAGCAGCTCCGTGACATACAGCGCTGACAGCAGCTCCGTGACATACAGCGCTGACAGCAGCACCGTGACATACAGCGCTGACAGCAGCTCCGTGACATACAGCGCTGACAGCAGCTCCGTGACATACAGCGCTGACAGCAGCTCCGTGACATACAGCGCTGACAGCAGCTCCGTGACATACAGCGCTGACAGCAGCACCGTGACATACAGCGCTGACAGCAGCTCCGTGACATACAGCGCTGACAGCAGCTCCGTGACATACAGCGCTGACAGCAGCTCCGTGACATACAGCGCTGACAGCAGCTCCGTGACATACAGCGCTGACAGCAGCTCCGTGACATACAGCGCTGACAGCAGCTCCGTGACATACAGCGCTGACAGCAGCTCCGTGACATACAGCGCTGACAGCAGCTCCGTGACATACAGCGCTGACAGCAGCTCCGTGACATACAGCGCTGACAGCAGCACCGTAAGCAGCCCCAGGAGGAAGTCAGCACAGCACAGGGATGCTGTGATCCCCTCATAATAAGAACCCCCAGGAGGAAGTCAGCACAGCACAGGGATGGTGGGAGCCCCTCATAATAAGAACACCCAGGAGGAAGTCAGCACAGCACAGGGATGGTGGGAACCCCTCATAATAAGCAGCCCCAGTAGAAATATGACACCGCTCAACCTCTTCAAAGAGGAGGGTAGGGGCATATAGTACGGTGTGCTTTTTTGGGTCAGGGAAGTGAGCCAAATGAATTAAGAAGGTCTGTGTGCTTGATTCCAAAAATTGTTTATAGACATATACATGGTCTACTGATCACATGTGTTGAATTCCTCCGAGATCCATGCCTCATTCATTTTTAGAAATGTGAGGTAGTTAACACTGTCGTGAGCTAGGCGAGTACGCTTATCGGTCACAATCCCCCCTGCTGCGCTGAACGTCCTTTCGGACAGGACACTGGATGAGGGGCAAGCCAACAGTTCGATTGCAAATTGGGCAAGCTCTGGCCAGAGGTCAAGCCTGCCCACCCAGTAGTCTAGGGGTTCATCACTCCTCAGAGCGTCCACATCGGCCGTTAACCCAATGTAGTCGGACACCTGACGGTCTAGGCGTTCCCTGATGCTGGATCCGGATGACACCTGTCGATGGGTCGGCTGAAAGAATGACCTCATATCCGAAGTCACCAACACATCTTCAAACCGGCCTCTTCTTGCAGGCGCTGTTGGATTGGTACCCGCAAATCCTTCTCTGGGAGTGGGAATTGCTCCTCTGCCAGCGCACGCAAAAGCAGAATGCAGCATTTCTCGAAGCAAGGCCTGGAAGTGCTGCATTCTGACAGCCCTCTGCGACGGCGGTAACATTTCCGCCATTTTGTGTTTGTACCGGGGATCTAAGTACGTTGCCACCCAGTACTGGTCCTTGACCCTCATGCTTTTTATACGGGGGTCCCTATTAAAACACTGGAGCATGAAGGCCCCCATTTGCACTCAAGCGGAAGGTATGTGGTGGTGGTGGTGTTGTTGGTGGTAGTGTCTTTGGGGGTGCACATAGCAGAGAGTGAAGAAGAGGGTGCAGATCGAGAGGATGAGGAGGGTGCAGAAGAATAAGGCTGAGTGAGCCACTCAACCAAGTCTGGTGCGTCCTTTAAAGTAATTGAACGCACCTTCTGCAACTTCCCACTTTGGCTCAAGGCTGTTGCTCCTGCCCTACCCCTACCACCCCTGCGGAAGGGCCTGCCTCTTCCTCTGCCTGTCATTTTTTAAATCACCCTGTGACAAAACTCTTAGTCCCTATACCGCTGAAGGACTGCTGCAGTATAGGGCAGCGGTCAGCAGTAGTGCACGTCAACCCTATGTATTGTGGACCGATAGCGGTCCTTACAGAACAGCAGACTGTACTGCACTCAGGCCTATGTACCGTAGCACCCTATACCAAGTTACCAGTCCTTATAAAAACTTTTGTGGACCAAGCAGGTTGTGTGTTAGTGTTTAGCAGACTGTGCGTCAGTCCCTATACCGCTGAAGGACTGCTGCAGTATAGGGCAGCGGTCAGCAGTAGTGCACGGCAACCCTATGTATTGTGGACCGATAGCGGTCCTTACAGAACAGCAGACTGTAACGCACTCAGGCCTATGTACCGTAGCACCCTATACCAAGTTACCAGTCCTTATAAGAACTTTTGTGGACCAAGCAGGTTGTGTGTTAGTGATTAGCAGACTGTACGTCAGTCCCTATACCAATGAAGGACTGCTGCAGTATAGGGCAGCGGTCAGCAGTAGTGCACGGCAACCCTATGTATTGTGGACCGATAGCGGTCCTTACAGAACAGCAGACTGTACTGCACTCAGGCCTATGTACCGTAGCACCCTATACCAAGTTACCAGTCCTTATAAAAACTTTTGTGGACCAAGCAGGTTGTGTGTTAGTGTTTAGCAGACTGTGCGTCAGTCCCTATACCGCTGAAGGACTGCTGCAGTATAGGGCAGCGGTCAGCAGTAGTGCACGGCAACCCTATGTATTGTGGACCGATAGCGGTCCTTACAGAACAGCAGACTGTAACGCACTCAGGCCTATGTACCGTAGCACCCTATACCAAGTTACCAGTCCTTATAAGAACTTTTGTGGACCAAGCAGGTTGTGTGTTAGTGATTAGCAGACTGTACGTCAGTCCCTATACCAATGAAGGACTGCTGCAGTATAGGGCAGCGGTCAGCAGTAGTGCACGGCAACCCTATGTATTGTGGACCGATAGCGGTCCTTACAGAACAGCAGACTGTACTGCACTCAGGCCTATGTACCGTAGCACCCTATACCAAGTTACCAGTCCTTATAAGAACTTTTGTGGACCAAGCAGGTTGTGTATTAGTGTTTAGCAGACTGTGCGTCAGTCCCTATACCGCTGAAGGACTGCTGCAGTATAGGGCAGCGGTCAGCAGTAGTGCACGGCAACCCTATGTATTGTGGACCGATAGCAGTCCTTACAGAACAGCAGACTGTACTGCACTCAGGCCTATGTACCGTAGCACCCTATACCAAGTTACCAGTCCTTATAAAAACTTTTGTGGACCAAGCAGGTTGTGTGTTAGTGTTTAGCAGACTGTGCGTCAGTCCCTATACCGCTGAAGGACTGCTGCAGTATAGGGCAGCGGTCAGCAGTAGTGCACGTCAACCCTATGTATTGTGGACCGATAGCGGTCCTTACAGAACAGCAGACTGTAACGCACTCAGGCCTATGTACCGTAGCACCCTATACCAAGTTACCAGTCCTTATAAGAACTTTTGTGGACCAAGCAGGTTGTGTATTAGTGTTTAGCAGACTGTGCGTCAGTCCCTATACCGCTGAAGGACTGCTGCAGTATAGGGCAGCGGTCAGCAGTAGTGCACGGCAACCCTATGTATTGTGGACCGATAGCGGTCCTTACAGAACAGCAGACTGTACCGCACCCAAGCCTATGTACCGTAGCACCCTAGACAGACCAAGTTACCAGTCCTGATAAAGAGCTTTGTGGAACAAGTGAGTTGTGAATGATTAGCAGACTGCAGCAGAAGGGCAGCAGTCAAGTATAATATTCTTTCTATATTTGGAAGAAAGAATATTATACGTGTACAAGCCTATTACCGTACCACTGATACCAGTCCTGAAAAGAACCTTTGTGGAACTAATAGTAACAGCAAGTCTTTAAAATTATCCTCACTGCCTGACACACTGCTTCCTGCCTGTCCCTATACAAATTGGCAAAAAAGAGTAGGCTGGAACGATTAGCTGGAATAGCTCTTTTGTGGACCTGATAGTAACAGCTAATGATGATGATGATGATGATGATGAAGAAAGACTAATCTGGCTGAGCTGTCCCTAAAATAGCAGCATACAGCGCTCTGTCCCTTTATCTAAACTGACAAAAGAAACTCAGGCTGCTGACCTAACACCTATACCAGTCCTGAAAAGAACTTTTGTGTACCAAATAGCTAGCGTTTTCTCTGTCCCTACTCCACACAGGATCCTTTCCCTACAGTGACAGAAGAAAGAATGTAAAATGGCCACCGGATCGGGTGTATTTATAGGTTAGGGGGAATGTCCAAGTGTCCATGAGCTGTCATGTCTCAATTGGTTGTCCTGTAACACATGATAAACGTGTCACGAAAGGTTAAAGTTCTTGTATACATTAAACACGTAAGTCCGCCGGGGCGAACGACGGAAAAAGGCGTTCGAACCCGCGGACGGCGAAAGTCGGAAATTCGCCGCGAAACGACCGCCGGGCGAAACGTTCGTCCATCACTAATGATCGGCACTCAGGAGGACATCCAAAAAAATTGTATTTCTTTATTGAAAAGACACGTACAACGCTGTAAAAACAATCTGCGTGTTTCAGACGTTGGTACATAGTCATGGCACAGATCCAGGCCCTAACGCCCAGCCACTGCATATACATGTCGCTGCCTTGTTATGGGGTGCACGCCACTGAGAAAATCCCCCCTCCCTCCTTCTACAAAGTTACAATGTACAGTCTAATCACTGGGGGAGGGAGACTGAAGAAATGCTTCCCCATCCTTCGACAAAGTTACAATGTACAGTCTGATCACTGGGGGAGGGGAGTCTGAGGAAATGTCTCCTCCTCCTTATACAAAGTTACAATGTACAGTCTGATCACTGGGGGAGGGGAGACTGAGAAAATTACTCCTGCTCCTTCTACAAAGTTACAATGTACAGTCCGATCACTGGGGGAGGGGAGACTGGGGAAATGCTTCCTCCTCCTTCTACAAAGTTACAATGTACAGTCTGATCACTGGGGGAGGGGAGACTGTGGAAATGCCTCCTCCTTCTACAAAGTTACAATGTACAGTCTGATCACTGGGGGAGGGGAGACTGGGGAAATGCTTACTCCTCCTTCTACAAAGTTACAATGTACAGTCTGATCACTGGGGGAGGGGAGACTGAGGAAATGCTTCCTCCTCCTTCTACAAAGTTACAATGTACAGTCTGATCACTGGGGGAGGGGAGTCTGAGGAAATGCCTCCTCCTCCTTCTACATAGTTACAATGTACAGTCTGATCACTGGGGGAGGCGAGACTGAGGAAATGCCTCCTCCTCCTTCTACATAGTTACAATGTACAGTCTGATCACTGGGGGAGGGGAGACTGAGGAAATGCCTCCTCCTCCTTCTACAAAGTTACAATGTACAGTCTGATCACTGGGGGAGGGGAGACTGAGGAAATGCCTCCTCCTCCTCCACATTGGAAGCCCTGTCCCTGGTCTGGATGGTGTAAAGGGGTTAAAAAAAAAAAAAACAATCAAAGATCATCGACCAAAGTATGTGATTGACACATTAGGAAGGTGAATATTGTTTCCTGTTTATATTTGGAGTTCTGCTCTAAATATAACCAGCGACTCTGCGTCGGCTTTTACCCGGCTCCGTGCAACTTCTCTAATTGGGAAAACAACTTGTAAAAAGTAAATTACACGGTTTGGTCGCCCAGAGATCAGCCGCTCGTTATCGGCTCCGCGTATCGCACATAAATATGTACGTCTGCACCGGGAGGACTCGGCGTGGCAGTTTCTGTAAACAGCAGGAACTTGTGACTAATGCGTAGGACAAAATCTACCTGAGGGTTGAAGACCAATTAGCAGCTTTGGATGTGAAGAAGGGCAAAAGGAAAGAGTTTGCTGGAGTTTCCGGGAAGAGATTTAGTGTGTGTGTGTGTGTGGGGGCTTCATTGCTCCGTCCTATTAGGGCCATCTGCTCCTTCCTGCTGGACCTATAAGCTGGCACAGCCAACGCTTGCCAGCGACGGAGGACGCCAGCCAAGAGCGGCAGTGAAATTCATCCATCGTACATTCTCGCACTTAATTAGTGATACTGTGTGCCATCAGCTGAGGGCAAATATTGGCCTTTACGTAACCGCTTCCCGACCGACTCACGCCGATATACGGCGGCAGAATGGAACAGCTGCGCAAAACAATGTATGGGTACGTTAGTCCCCTTTAAGAACCGCCGGAGCCGCGGCACGGCGGGGGGTGACCCGATGCGCGTGGCCGGCGTACGAGGGCCAACACAGGGATTTGTGTGTGTGTGTTCTGTAATGCCGCGTACACACGACCGGACTTTCTGACGGACTTTTCGACGGAGTTCCGCTGAAACGGACTTGCCTACACACGATCACACCAAAGTCCGATCGTTTAACGCGATGACGTACGACGGGACTAGAAAAAGGAAGTTCAATAGACAGTAGCCAATAGCCGCCCTAGCGTCGTCGTTTGGTCCGTCGGGCCAGCATACAGACGAGCGGTTTTCTCGATAGGAACTGGTTCCGGCGGGAAAGATTTGAAACATGTTCTATTTCTAAAGTCCGTCAAATTTTTTGACAGAAAAGGTCCGATGAAGCCCCACACACGATTGAATTGTCCGACGGATTCGTTACGTCCGAACTTTGCTTTTGAAAAGTCCGGTCGTGTGTGCACGGCATAAGGGGAGAGGAGACATAGTGTGTGTTCCTAGTAAGTAGGAACAACGATATGTCTCCTCGCCCAGTCAGTCCGACCCCCATACAGTTAAGGCCCCTACACACAATCGGACTTTTTGACAACAAACATGCAAATTAGCTGTTTTAAGGCAACATTCGACCGTGTGTACGCTCCATCAGACAAACTTTTTTTGGTTTTCATCTGACTTTTGTTGGCTGTGCGAACGGACAAACTTTCCGGCAACAAAAGTCCAATGGAGCAAAGTCTGATTGTGTGTACAGAAAACCATAGGACTTTTGTACAAAGTACAAACACGCATGCTCAGAACCAATGCAAAAGATCAGACAGCAATACAGAAGTTGACCAAAGGTGGCAGTAAAGAGCAGAAAAACCATATGATTTGCTGAAAGTTGGCTGAAAAAGTCCTGCCGTGTGTATGCAATACAAGTTCACGGCCGACGCCCTTTGTACAAAAATCCACGGGAAAGTTTGTACAAAGTCCGATCGTGTGTACGAGGCTTAAGAAAAACTAGTGCCCCGTACACACGATCGGACTTTCCGACAACAAAACCGTGGAATTTTGTTTCAAAGGTTGTTGGCTCCAACTTGTCTTGCATACACGCGGTAACACAGATGTTGGCCAACAATTACGAACGTGGGAACGCAGTGATGTATAAGACATACGACGAGCCGAGAAAAAGGAAGTTCGATAGCCAGTGCGGCTCCTTCTGTTTGATTGTGAGCATGCGTGAACTTTTGTGCGTCGGACTTGTTTACACGCGATCGGAAATTCCGAACAACAAAGTTTTGTTGGCGGAAAATTTGAGAACCTGTTAGCCAACATTTGTTGGTGGAAAGTCCGACAACAAATGTTCGATGGCGCATACACACGGTCGGACTTTCAGCCAACAAGCTCACATCCAACATTTGTTCTCGAAAAATCTGACCTTGTGTAAGGCTACTTTCACACTGGGGTGGGTGGGCACTGGCGGTAAAGCAGCGCTATATTTAGCGCCGCTTCACTGCCGTTTTTCGCTATTTGCCCACTAACGGGGCGGTTTTAACCCCCCTCTAGCGACCGAAAAAGGGTTAAAACCACCCGCAAAGCGCCACTGCAGGGTTTTAACCCTTTTTCGGTCGCTAGCGGGGGGTTAAAACCGCCCCGTTAGTGGACAAATAGCGAAAAACGACAGTGAAGCGGCGCTAAATATAACGCTGCTTTACCGCCAGTGCCCAGCGCTGCCCCATTGTTTTCAATGGGAAGCGGCGCTTTAGGAGCGATGAATACACCATTCCTATATCGCTGCAAAGATGCGGCTTGCAGGACTTTTTTGACCGTCCTGTGCAAGCGCACCGCTCCGGTACGAAAGCCCTCGGGGCTTTCATATTGGAGTGAATTGAGCGGCTCCTTTAGGGCGTGTTGCAGGCGCTATTTTGAGCACTATAGTGCCTGCAAATCGCCTCAGTGTGAAAGTAGCCTAAGGGGCATAAGGCCCCTTTTACACTGAGGCGCTTCTAAACTGCCAGTAAAACACTGAGCGCTTTTGAAGGGCCTTTCAGGCGCTTTTGAAGAGCTTTCCATTCATTTCAATGGAGAGGGGCGTTTTTTTTTCACCGCCACATTGCACATTGGAGAGTCAGACTGCTGCTCTCACAGCACAGGCGTTTAGCTCCCCAGTGGTCTGACCCACCCCACCCCTTCCTGAACACATCTCCAACCAAGAGTTCTCTGGTTCCATAAGCAGCCCTGTTCATTGGAGCAGTGTGCAGGAAGGCGTGTCAGGTGGATGGAATACCAGGCTATTACATTGTGTGTGAGTGCGGTGGTCTGACTCTCCTACGTGCTGCCAGCACAAGGGTATTTTAATCCTTACTATGCCACGTAGCAAAAAAAAAAAAAAAACAGTTTATTTAGCATTGTATATACACTCCGACGGCATCCCTGTAATAAATTATGTTTTCCACTAGCAGCACAGACCTCAGATGCACAGAAACCTGGATTCTCAGCGCTCGGAGCAAAGTCCAATAGCCTAATAGCAATCCTCCATGTTGCAATTACTTTTTCTATGGCTCCCTTTTTTCCTTCTTCCTCTCTTCCCTTCTTCCCCATTTTCTTATTTTTTCTTTAATCTTTCCCTCTTTTCTTCCCTCCCTTTCTCTCCCTCCCCTCCATTTTCCCTTTTCCCCTCCCTTTCTCTTCATCCCCCCTTTTTCTGTTTCTCTTCTGCCTTTCGCTGTTTTTTCTCAATTTTAACTGTGCACTGGGGTGGTGTTGGAACCCACATTAGACTAATTAATTACAAACAAATTTTTTTATCAAATTCTTTTTTACTTTCGGGCCATCCTAATAGCCCCCCCTGTCCACCCCCCAGGGGACTACCCTAATATAGAGTGTCTCAATTGATGCCGTTTACTTGCCACAAGGGCCTTCCTTGGTGAGTCACGCAGGTTTTCTTTCTATAAGCCCTTGTACACACGGTCGGAGCATTTTGTCGGATATTCCGACTGTGTGTGATCTGCATCGGACTGTTTCCGTCTGAATATCCGTCGGACCAACTTTTCCAACTTGCCAGAAATCCGGAAATATTTTCCGACAAAATGCTCCGATCGGACATACTCCGATCATGTGTAGAGAATTCCAATCGGACAAAGTGCCACGCATGCTCAGATCAAATTCCTACATCAAAGCTATTGGCTACTAGCCTGAACATAGTCCCGTCGTAACTAAATAACGTCATCACATCGGATTTTCCGACAACTTCGTCCGACCGTGTGTATGCAACAGTTTCGGACAAAATCCGACGGATTTGGTTGTCGGAATCTCCGACCGTGTGTACAAGGGCTAAGACTCCAAATTCATTGTGCTATTTCCTGTCTGTATTGCCGCGTACACACGAGCGGACTGTATGGCATACTTAGTCCGTCATACAATCCGACGGACAGTCCGTCATACTTTCGACTGAACGGACTTGACCACACACGGATGCACAAACAGTCCGTCGAAAGCTTGCGCGATGACGTGTACAGCACGTACGACGGGACTAGAAATAGGAAGTCCAATACACAGCAATGCAACCTTCTGCCGTGTAAATCCTTTCTGGGCATGCGCCATTCTTAGTCCGTCGAACTAGCATACTGACGAGCGGATTATCCGCTGAAACCAAAGTATGACGGACAGAATTTCGAAAAATCCGAAATACTTAGTACGCCAGACTGCACGCTGAAAAAGTCAGCTGAAGCCCACACACGAGCGGACTGTCCGCTGAAATGTGTTTCGACGGACTAAGTACGCCATACAGTCCGCCCGTGTCTACGCGGCATATGAATATTTGTTGTATCATGATATTGTAACTATGAGATTGTATTTTTCTATAGATTATTGGGTGACGCCTCCTGAAGAAGTGGCGCAGGCTGCGAAACTTGTCGAGGGTTACGTCCATTCCCATATCACCTGTGGGGGCCCTCAAACTATTGGTTAAAATTACTGTTTTGTAATACTTTGTTTCAATGATTATTTAATTGTTGTTATCATTCATTTTATATTGTCTATATATTTTTGTAATAAATGCTAAATTTTTTAATTAAAACCCCTTTTGTATATTTGGTGTACCGAAATAGTCCTTACCATCACTGATGATCGAGGGCACTACTTGGAGTAGCCCTTGTATTATCTTCTTTTTTCTCCATTATATGATTATAGGATGATGGCACCTAACCCTATCTTTCATATATATTCATTGAGGCAACATTCTCTAATTTTTATAGCTCCATGTTTGATTGAGTACCAGAGCCATATTAACCACTTGGCAAAGTGTTGCCAGGGTCCGCAGTTGGGATTTTTTTGACCTGCACACATACTTGGGGAACACATTTAGACCGGAGCAAATTAAATGAACAGCTTTGGGATGCAGAAGGACACCCACTCATGCACAGGGAGAACATGCAAACTCCATGCAGGTAGTGTCTTGGCTCTCAACCAATGGCCCCGGTGCTACAAGGCATGTGTGCCAACCACTGAGCCACTTTGCTGCCCCGTAGCCCATACCAAGCTAAAAGAGTTCTCTTTGCAGTTGAATTCTGACTGATGGTTGTATCTGCACTATGCTCCTCATTGTTGTATTAATTATGACCAGGCCTGTCAGAAAACTCGAAGACGTGGCAGTGCCTGTTTATCCCTCACAAATTAATGTTTTCCACATACATATTATATAGATTACTAATAAATAAGCAATAGGTTATGCTGTGTGATAAGGCTCGGCAGGGTTACTTCCATAAACTATTTATCGCATCTCAGATGAGGTTTCTCCTCATTATAAAGAGATCAGCATAAAACAGAATCGCAGCACAAGGTTGTGGCTTTAAGCCACGTACGCTGCGCGACCGAGTAAATAATTAAGGTGCAGATACGGCTTCAGTATTTTGATCGTTCTGAGAAATGTAAGCATGGTGTGGCCACCGGGTACCAAGGCCATTCTGCAGGAAACCCCCGGGCATTTCCTATGTGCCAGTGCAAAGTTCTAATATCAGTTTACTGAGGCAGGTAAGGGAATAGACATGAGCAATACTTCATCAATCAGTCCTTAGATTATCGCAGCTGGCCTCGGGGTTCCACATTGGGTGTGGTAGCAGGATCCACATTAAAGAAAAGCCCAACGGACTTAGCGGCAAGCAAGAATGGCTTAAAGCCCAACTCCAGGCTCTGTGCTCGACCCCCAGAGGACCCTTTGCCCTTCCCTAAGGACCCACTCCAGAGGCCCCCCCTTGGAAGGGACCTTCATGGCAGAATCATCAGACATTACATTAGGACTAAAAATATGGAAACAAGTTTTTGAAATGGCCTGCTAAGGTTTAGATTGTCTTTAAGTAAATAGTTGTGTTTTCAGAAGACAATCTTTTCCTTCAGTAAACGTGAGTGTTGGAAGTCTACACCAATGTTTTTCAACCAGGAACCATGGAATCCTATGGTTCCTCCAGAGCAGAGTTTCTTAACCAGGGTTCCACAGGATCCTAAGGTTCCTTCAGAGCAGGGTTTCTCCACCAGGGTTCCATGGAATCTTGGGTTCCTTCAGAGAAGGGTTTCTCAACCAGGGTTCCATGGAATCTTGGGTTCCTTCAGAGAAGGGTTTCTCAACCAGGGTTCCATGGAATCTTGGGTTCCTTCAGAGCAGGGTTTCTCAACCAGGGTTCCATGGAATCTTAGGTTCCTTCAGAGCAGGGTTCCTCAACCAGGGTTCCATGGAATCTTGGGTTCCTTCAGAGCAGGGTTCCTCAACCAGGGTTCCATGGAATCTTGGGTTCCTTCAGAGCAGGGTTCCTCAACCAGGGTTTCATGGAATCTTGGGTTCCTTCAGAGCAGGGTTCCTCAACCAGGGTTTCATGGAATTCTAGAGTTCCTCTAGAGCAGTGATGGCAAACCTTGGCACCCCTGATGTTTTGGAACTACATTTCCCATGATGCTCAAGCACTCTGCAGTGCAGTTGAGCATCATGGGAAATGTAGTTCCAAAACATCTGGAGTGCCAAGGTTCGCCATCACTGCTCTAGAGGTTGCTAGGAGCTCCTTGAGCAATTTCTGCTTACATTCCCACTGACACCATTGATCTTTTTATGTATCTGTAAGAGGGAATTCTTGACCACACATGTAAGGAACATTCTTTCCACTGACTATCACACTAATGTTTCACGAGTTGTAGATATAGTCATTTTTCGTAGGCGTTCCCTGAGGCTGAAAAATTATTTCAGGGGTTCCTCTGTGCTGAAAAGGTAAAGGCTGTGGTCTACTCTAGACCCTCACAGCTGGGGACCATGAGGCACGTTTCTGAGCCGTCTAAGGCCTCACAGCTGAAGACCATGGGTCTCTTTGGCATCTGGTTATCTTATGCTGATGCACAACTGCCAGTACCCAGTGCAATTACTAGAGCAATTCACTCACAGAGGTAAGTTAGGGTCTTTGCTTATGAGGCCCAAGGACAGCTGCCACCTTTCTGCTTCCCTTGGACAGGGTCCATTGAGTGAGACGTCACCTCTCCAGACCATATGCCCTGTGGTGAGGTTCTACAATCGTGTGAGGGGGTGCAGCGTGGTGTGCCAGTAAACACTCAGAGTCCAATTGCAGAAAACAGAACTTGTCTTGAAGTTAGAGTTCGCAATTCACGACAAGGCCCATGGGAGGACACCTGACCGGGAACACTGGTAGGATGTAACAGTGATGTGTAGCGAAAAACAGGTCACGGAAGTGCTGACAGGGTGGGCAGAATGCCTCCTGTCTGGTACACGCCCAAACGATGAAGCTTCCAGGAGGGTTGGTGTGTCCCTATGCTTTCCTTACTCGTCTCCCTGCCTCTGTTCATTGTCCCTGCAAGACGGGTGACCTGTTCCTACACTATCCACATGCTAAATGCACACAAGCCTGGGAGCCTGGGCCTTAAATAGGTTCTGCCTGATCCCAGATGACCACCAGAGTCACATGGGGTGGCATCATCTAGTCGGATAGCTCTGCCAGTGACCCAGAAAACCATACAGGAACCATGTTCTTCTTGTCTTCACCCCCCCATCTGCAATGCTGCTGCAGTCGAGCGCCACCTGCAGTCAAGAAAATAGACTACACCTGTCTACAATCAGCTCCAAGCAGAAGGAACTCAGCCCTCCAGTGCCTCAGATTCGACATGGTGAAATACACATATTGGACACATTATGGGGATTTTTTTTTAATAGATCCCTATATATCAGAGAGACAAGAAAGGGTACAAATTTAAGTAACCAAAAGTCGGACTTTAAGGGCATGGAAACAATGGAGAGGTAGCACAAATAATATTCATAGTATTTACTGAAAAAAATTCATAATATATATAACAGTGTTCAAAGAAGATAAAAAAAAACATGGAGATGATACAGTTTGTACAATGAGCTCTTGTGCATCTACACGTTTCGCCATGAGGCTTCTTCAGGACACGATTATGGTTCAAAGACGTAACAAAAAAGAAAAAAGAGTGAATCTCACTATCTGAAATGATATATATTCCAATTAAAATCAAAATCTCACATATACAATAGTATCACATATACATATTACATTATATTGCATTAAAAAGCATATGCCAAACTATCCAAGAGAGACTAAAAACAAACAGAGAGACACACAAAAAAAAAAATACCTTCAAATGAATTAGGCCTCATGTACAAATTCGTAGTAACCCGGAAGGTTCCCAACAGTATGGAATGCATATAGCAAACTGTAAAAAGGTAAACAAAGTGCGATTGGTTCTAATGGGTAATATACCAAGCAGTGGGTGATTTATATAATGTAGGTGATTTATATAATGTAGGATGTGGCATGATGAGTGCTTCCCCTTCTTATCCCTTTATATCACACACTGCATGGAAATTCTTACATCTACAATGCCCCAAAGGATTTTTTGCAACATAATTGGAGAGAAAGACTTAGGGGGTTATTTACGAAAGGCAAATCCACTTTGCACTGCAAGTGCACATAAAAGTGCAGTCGCTCTAAATCTAAGGGGTAGATATGAAATGAATGAAAGCTCAGCTGATTTTATCACCCAATCGTGTGCAAGCTAAAATGCTGTTTTTTATTTTCCTTGCATGTCCCCCTCGGATCTACAGCGACAGGGGTGCACTGACAACCCATGGGGCCCCCCGGGCAATAGGAGATTATGGGGCCCCCAGGCTAAAGGAGAAGATTATGGGGCCCCCGGGCAATAGGAAATTATGGGGCCCCCAGGCAATAGGAGATTATGGGGCCCCCAGGCAATAGGAGATTATGGGGCCCCCAGGCAATAGATTATGGGGCCACACAGTACACACACACACACACGTACAGTATACAAACACAGACACACAATATGCACACACAGTATACACACACAGAATACACATACACACACTGAAAAGGTACTGGAGAGGCGGGGCAGCTATAATCTTGGGATTATTAAAAAAACACAGATTTTTACATACTGTCCCTGGTTTTATTGAGGCTGGCAAGCCTTAGTGGCATGGGGCCCTCGGGCAGTGCCCAAGAGCCCGAATGGTCAGTCCGCCCCTGTACAGCGACTTTACTTCCAAGTGCACTTTTCAGTGCAAAGTGGATTTTCCTTTAGTAAATAACCCCCTTAGGCCGCGTACACACGGGCGGATTGTATGGCCTACTTAGTCCGTCATACAATCCGACGGACAGTCCGTCATACTTTCGAATGAACGGAGACCACACACGGATGCACAAACAGTCCGTCGAAAGCTTGCGCGATGACGTGTACAGCACGTACGACGGGACTAGAAATAGGAAGTCCAATACACAGCAATGCAACCTTCTGCCGTGTAAATCCTTTCTGAGCATGCGCCATTCTTAGTCCGTCGAACTAGCATACTGACGAGTGGATTGTCCGCTGAAACCAAAGTATGACGGACAGAATTACAGAAATTCCGAAATACTTAGTACGCCAGACTGCACGCTGAAAAAGTCCGCTGAAGCCCACACACGAGCGGACTGTCCGCTGAAATGTGTTTCGACGGACTAAGTAGGCCATACAGTCCGCCCGTGTGTACGCGGCCTAAGTCTACTAGTTGACTTGAGCACATTTGCAGTATTAGCTGGACAGCACGACCAGTTTCCTGACTTTATGTGTTACCTGCAGACGCTCAATAATTTTCCACCTGGGATCAGAAGGGTTACACGGATTCTTGGTGCACTCTTTGCGTGACGCTAATGCAGCAGCCATTTGCACTTAGTAAAAGGCCACGGACCTATTGATTTGTGGAAGATTGTGACTGCTGCCGTGATCCAACCTTCCACAGCTCCTGTACTGAAATCCATCACGTAGCGCTCCCCAGGGCCTCCCGGACAAGGCCGAGAATTATGGAGACACTTCTTCTGTTACTTTATATCTGCAGAGAATCGCTTTCATGTTAGCAGGCGCTGCCTCTGACGTGGGGGAAAATGAGCTCCTAATACCGTCATCGATTGCGATGTCTCACAGATCACTTCTCAGCGAGGATCCGAAACTGGAAACTTAATGAACCTCTGCTTCTATTAGGACAGTCTCAAAACTTTTTTTTTTCTGCTGCCGTGCTCCTTTCTTTTCTTTTTCTTAAAGTGTATCCAAACACAAAACGTATTATTTGGATGGAGTGGCAGGGGGAGTTAGAACCTCAGTCTGGTTTTATTACGAAGAAAGTGGAAAAATAGCGCTGGACCTGTAAGGTCATCTTATTAATATTGCTATCTTCAGGAAGTATCTCAACCATGTTTCCATGGCATCTGGGTTCCCCCAGGGGTGCCGAAGCAACAGGACCCGGTTTTCTCTGGATCACCTTTTTGAGTTGCTATCGTGTGGGTAGGCAAGCTGGTAGCACCATAACATCCAATGATGCTCTACAGCCAGGACATAGGGCATTGTTCGTCGCCATGGGGATGGCAGCCTGATTGTCCGCACCATGGCAGTTCATGATCCTGTTCAGGGCAGGTGGCACCCAGGGCCACCCCCAGCATTCAGGAAAAGATGTAAGCCCACCTCCTCCCATTTTCCTCCATCCCAGAGCCTCCCAATCAGTCCCTTCTTCATATCAGCCCTGCCACCCTCTAACACACTGCTGGAGCCAAAAGGCAGGGCTGATATGAAGAAGGGACTGATTGGGAGGCTCTGGGATGGAGGAAAATGGGTGATTAGTTGGCTTCGTGATAGGGAAATTGTTTGATTAGGGGGTTTTCTGATGGGGGTACTCTGATGTGATGGGAGAACTCATGTATAGGAGACCTTGGATGTATAGGGGTGAGATGGGGGGGCTCTTGTGCATAGGGGGCCTCTGATGCGAAACTGTGACTATTGTGAAGGGTGGTTTCTAATGTGATGGGGGTCTCTGATGTGCAAGGAGGGACTCTAATGTGATGGAGGGACCTCTGATGTCATAGAAAGCACTCCGATGTCAAGGGGACCTCTGATGTGATGGGGGGGGGTTGTGAAGAGGGGCCTCCAATGCAATGGAAACCCTCTAATGTTGGGGGGGGGGGACTCTGATGTGATGGGAAGTTAATATTTTCATAAAGGGAGGCTCAGGTTTCCCATTGATAAGCAATGTTTATGTTTTGTATATGGGGGGCTTCACATTTTGTATTTTTTTTAAAGGGTGATGCAACTGAAAAAGTATTTGAGAGGCATTAAATGAGCTTGAGTAAACTAAATGTAAAGCTTCTTCTCATTGGTCACCTACCAGAGAACCAACATTGGTCTCCCAATACTGTAATTTAATTAACTCTAAATCATCAGACCATGCCCTTAAAATCAGACTGTACCCCAAGTTTGCCAAGGCATGCCATTTGTGCCACTTGGCCTGCATCCCCCCTACCTCAACTGTAGGTATGCCATCATCAGACCATGTCAACTAAATGTATTGATGGGAAATATGATCCACCAGTATTTAATCTAAATGACCTTTCAAAAAGGACTGATTAATTGTTAGTCCAGATAAGATAATATTTATTAAAGGGAGGCAGATCCTGGATGGTACAGTGAAGATATTTAATAATATTCATTTTCTGGAAACCAAGCGAATCTCAAAATTGACGTTAGCATTAGGTACTGAAAAAGCAAGTCCGCCATGGCCAGTCCCAAGCCTGTGCTGCGAAACCAGCCTTGTAAAAAACATTTTGAAGTAAAAACAAAAAAATACAATTGACAGGATCCACTGGGGAGATACATTAGTTAGCTATAACTTTATAACCAGCTACCTAATATTTGGGCCTGCAAAGTCCCATGTAATGGGGTTGTCACATACCTGGTGTTGGAGCCCAGAATGCAGGGAGCGGCCTCTCGTAAGCCTCTGGCTCGAGAACCCCTGGTAGTGGAGACAGGGACTCAAGAGTTCAGAGGGCACAAGTGCCTGATAGATGGCAGGTGTGGGACTGGTCTGGACCTCAGAAGTAGCAGGGGAAAGGCAGGCAGGAACAGCAAGCTGGAACTAGTGACTGGAGCACCGCAGACAGCTGGGAGGAGTTCTGTAGCGCAGCAGGAGCACAGGATCTGCAGGCTGTGAAGTGGTGCACAGGAACCTGGCAGGAACACTGGAACAGCGGAAGTATGGAGGTGCCTGAGCTTGGCAGGAACTCTGAAACAGCTGACAGTGAGGAGGTGTCCTGTAGTATAGCAGGAGGGCTGGATAGGCAGGTTGCGGGAAGGTGCTCAGAGGTCAGGCAGTAACACAGGCAGAGTAAGACAGGCCAGATCAATTCTAGCGGGCAGAGCAGGTACCAAACGGAGGCAAAAGGGTAGTCGAGGTACAGGCCAAGTCGGTAACAGGCGGGCAGCGATCAATCCAAAGGAAGAGGCAAGAGGAAGAGGTAGTCGGACAGGCCGGGGTCGGAGGCAGGCAGCAAACAGACGTTGTCAGGAACAGGCCGGATAGACAGGAATCAAGTGAACTGGTAACAGGTAGCAGGGTCACAGGAAACGCTGTAGACTGGACAGCAAGGAGGCACAGTGACAGATTCCCTTAAATAGCCCTCTGGGCGCCAAAAACAGTCACACGGCGCGTCTGCGCTGCCCTCAAATAGTTTTCCTGGCTTTTGCTTTCCAGTATGCACTTTTCACAATGTTTGGACACACAACACATGCAGCCTTCACCCTGGAAGTCTACAGCTTCATGCCCAGTCAACAGCAGCCCAATTGTAGATGGGCAGCACAAAGGGCCAATGAGAGCAATGGCCTGGCTCTAATAGTAGGCTGGCCGCAGTGAGTATTGGTGGAGCATAGGGCAGGGCTCCGGAGTGCTGCTGTACCTGGCTGGCACCAAAGGAAGGTTGCAACGGAGGAGAAAGAGAGGTGATGGCTGCCTGTAGACACCCAACGATGAGCTTCACCTGGTGTGCAGGCAGTGAGGAGATGATGTGCTGTAACCTTCAGTAACCAATCATTGAGTTGTAATGATGTGCTCTAACCTCTAGCAACCAATCAGTGAGCAGTAATGATGTGCTCTAACCTCTAGCAATCAATAAATTGGTGGTAATGATGCACAGTAACATAAAGCAACCAATTTGTGAATGGTAATATTGTGCAGTAACCTCTGGCAACCAATCAGTGAGAGTTAATGATGTGCCATAACCTCTGGCAACCAATCAGTAAGCAATAATGATGTGCAGTAACCTCTAGTAAATAATTAGTTAGCAGCAATAATGTGCTGTAACCTCTAGCAACCAATCAGTGAGCGGTAATGATGTGCTCTAACCTCTAGCAATCAATAAATTGGTGGTAATGATGCACAGTAACATACAGCAACCAATTTGTGTATGGTAATATTGTGCAGTAACCTCTGGCAACCAATCAGTGAGAGTTAATGATGTGCAATAACCTCTGGCAACCAATCAGTAAGCAATAATGATGTGCAGTAACCTCTAGTAAATAATTGGTTAGCAGCAATAATGTGCTGCAACCTCTAGCAACCAATCAGTGAGCGGTAATGATGTGCTCTAACCTCTAGCAATCAATAAATTGGTGGTAATGATGCACAGTAACATATAGCAACCAATTTGTGAATGGTAATAATGTGCAGTAACCTCTGGCAACCAATCAGTAAGCAATAATGACGTGCAGTAACCTCTGTTTAAATAATTAGTTAGCAGTAATGATGTGCAGTAACCTCTAGCAAGCTATCAGTGAGCGGTAGAAATGTGCAGTAACCTCTAGCAACCAAAACCAATGTTTTTTGTTTTTTGGATGTTGGGGTGGAGAGCAAAATTGCATGGGGTGGGCAATAAAATGTTTGCCCAGGGTCCAATCAATATTAAAAGACAGAGCTGGGGTTATAGCTATGATCATGGGGGAGGAGAGAAAAGCATAAGAGCTGGAGGATGCTATGTCTAAGTGTGCAACCAGCACTGTGCGCTTTGAGGACCAAACTACTATAATTTAATTAACTGTAGATATGCCATCATCAGACCATGTCCCTAAAAGCCAGACCATGCTTGGAATTTGCCATGGAGTGCTCTATGTGCCCCTTGGGCCAACATCCCCCTCTGGAAAGTCTCGGGTTAATGATGTGAGAGCTATGATCAGTGGGGAACAGAGGTGTGACCTTCAGTTTGGATTCCCGAAGAAGCATAAGCCCTTGTACACACGGTCGGAGAATCCGTCGGAATGTGTCCTATCAGACCGTGTCGTCGGATAATCCGACTGTGTGTGGTATGCATCGGACTGATTCCGTCCGAATATCCGTCCGAATATCCTTCCGACCCAATTTTCCAACATGTTGGAAATATTTCCCGACCAACTGGTCCGATAGGACATACTCCGATCATGTGTAGAGAATTTTGATCGGACCAAGTGCCACGCATGCTCAGATCAAATTCCTACATCAAAGCTATTGGCTACTAGCCTGAACGTAGTCCCATCATAACGAAATAACGCCATCACGTTCTGAAAGATCGGATTTTTCGCCAACTTTGTCCGACCGTGTGTATGCAACAGTTTCGGACAAGATCCGACGGACAAAATCCGACGGGCAAAATTCGACGGATTTGGTTGTGGAAATCTCCGAACGTGTGTACAGGGGCTAAGAGTTTTGTAATTCAACTTGGTAGACTCTGCCCATATGTGAATATTAGTTTCGGCGGGCTGTTTTTTTTTTTTTTTTCACATGTAATTGATCCTATTGGTCTGACAGATCCTGCAATGATTCTGTCACAATTCAGAAGGGAGACCATTAGTCTACTTCATCGACGCCTATTCCCCAACAAGCCATAACGTTTACAGCAACCGTCACCATGCATTGTTCTCTTTACACTCTAACAAAACACACTCGTTCCATCCATTAAATTGCTATTTTACAGCTGGAAAACCCATTTAAAAAAATAAAAATAAAATCAGAGTGCCATAAACCGCGCCTACCGCAATCGTAGCATAGCAGCTGCTGTACGACTTTAGCAGATTGCTCCTCTGCCACATCAAGTATTTATGTTTACACGCTTGATTAATGACGACGTCAAGATCGCTTTCCAGAAAAGGAACCCAGAGCAACGAGTCATCTATCTGTTCGAGTGACAAAACGTCTGATCGGCGCTTAATAACAAAACGTCAGTCTGCTTCCTTCTCTGTGTTAACTGGTGTGTCTCTAAATCCGGCTACACGAGTTATGGTGGCCATAGTGATTGGGGAACGTTCTAGTGATCGGAAACAAGCGAGACAAAATATCAAACATACACGCAGTCAACTGAAAGTATTGATTGAAAATGTGAACCACCAGTATAAAATCAAAAATGACTGATTAATTGTTAGTCCAGATGAGCTGCGAAAGGAGGGGGGTTGGGTGGTGGAACAGCAAACCAGCCTTGTAAAAACCATTCAGAAGTAAAAAAAAAAAAAAGATACTGAAAAAAATAATGTTTGGGGATATACACTTATTAGCCATAACTTTATGACCACCCACCATCATGGCATGGCCTCCACTAGACCTCTGAATGTGTGCTGTGGTATCTGGCACCAAGCCGTAAGTTGCAAATCCTTTGAGTCCTGTAAGTTGCAAGGTGGGGGCTCCATGGATCAGACTTGTTTTTCCAGTACATCCCACAGATTTTTGTTTGTATTGAGTTCTGGAGAATTTGGAGGTCGAATCAATACCTCAAACTTGTTGTTGTGTTCCTCAAACCACTCTTGAACCATTTTTGCAGTGTGGCAGGGCTTGATAAAGGGGATGGAGCCCTTGAAACATGGTGCCTCCCGTTCCCTTATGACAGCTGTGTTGTGTCAAGTACAGAGAGAGCGGCTGTGCACACCAACAGGTAGCATCCTCCTTGGCGGGTTCTCCTTAAAAGTCTCCTTTTCTTCCCCATGTGTTTGTGGGGGTTAGAATAAAGTACAATGCATGTTCTCTAGTTAAGGGATGGTGTCTTAAAAAAAATCATAGGCACGATCCACTGAGAATATTTTGGAGATTTTTTTCAGGGGTTCCCTGAGACCTGAACATTTTTTTAGACTCCCCAAGACCTGAACATTTTTCAGGTGTTCCTCAAGACCTGAACATTTTTTCAGGTGTTTCCCAAGACCTGAAATTTTTTTAAGGGTTCCCCAAGGCCTGAATTTTTTTTTAAGGGTTCCCCAAGGCCTGAATTTTTTTTAAGGGTTCCCCAAGACATGAAATTTTAAGAGGTTCCCCAAGACCTAAACATTTTTTCAGGGGTTCCCTGAGACCTGGACATTTTTTCAGGAATTCCAAAATACCTAAACTTTTCTTAAGTGGTTCCCCAAAGCCTAAACATTTTTTCAGGGGTTCCCCAAGATCTAAAAAAAATTCAGGGGTTCCCTGAGACCTGAAAAAAAATTTCATGGGTTCCCTGAGACCTGAACTTCAGGGGTTCACCAAAATCTGAACATTTTTTTCAGGGGTTCATTGAGACCTGAACATTTTTTCAGTGGTTCCCCAAGACCTGAGCATTTTGTTCAGTGTTCCCCCAGAGCTGCATATTTTTCAGGGGTTTCCCTGAATCCTGAACATTTTTCAGGGGTTCCACAAGGCCTGGGAATTTTTTCAGGGGTTCTCCAAGACCTGAACTTTTTGTTTTCAGAGGTTCCCCAAGACCTGAACATTTTTATAGGGCTTCCCCAAGACCTGAACATTTTTATAGGGCTTCCCCAAGACCTGAACATTTTTCAGGTGTTCCTCAAGACCTGAACATTTTTTCAGGTGTTCCTCAAGACCTGAACATTTTTTCAGGTGTTTCCCAAGACCTGACATTTTTTAAAGGGTTCCCCAAGGCCTGAATTATTTTTTAAGGTTTCCTCAAGACATGAACTTTTTTAGAGGTTCCCCAAGACCTAAACATTTTTCAGGGGTTCCCTGAGACCTGGAATTTTTTTTAGGGATTCCCATATACCTAAATTTTTCTTAAGTGGTTCCCCAAATCCTAAAAAAATTTTTTAGGGGTTCCCCAAGGTCTAAAAAAAAATTAGGGGTTCCCTGAGACCTGAACATTTTTTCAGAGGTTCCCCAAGACTTGAACTTTTTTTTTCATGGATTCCCTGAGACCTGAACTTCAGGCGTTCATTGAGACCTGAACATTTTTTCAGTGGTTCCCCAAGACCTGAGCATTTTTTTCAGTGTTCCCCAGACCTGCATGTTTTTCAGGGGTTCCCCGAATCCTGAACATTTTTCAGGGGCTCCACAAGACCTGAACACTTTTATAAGGCTTCCCCAAGAAGTGAACATTTTTTCAGGGGTTCCCCCGAGACTTGAACATTTTTTTCAGAAGTTTCCCCAAGACCTGAACATTAATACAGGGTTTCCCCAAGATGTGACCATTTTTTCAAGGGTTCCTCTGAGACCTGAACATTTTTTTTCAAGAGTTCCTCAAGTGTACAAAGGTTGAGAGAGTCTGATACAATGTATCCATTCCCTTTCCTTTTTAATTTCCAGAGTGCGATAATGAAATTTCACTTTAGCACGACGGTTGTCTGGTTTTATTGGCCCTCGAATGACAGTTTGTGGCAGTCGACGCAGGCTGGGTTATTTGCCACGCTGCTCTAATCCAGAGAAGATTAAACGGAATCTGCCCCTGAACGGATGCGCTTTTCTCTCGGTAGTTCAAAAATGCATCTATTTAATTAACTTGACATGTTGTTAATTGAATTAGACCAGAGTTAATCAGTCCAAATGTGCTTCCACATGGAATGCCGCTTACGACTTTGCACTTTAGAACGCAGAGTAAGGGAGGGGATGGGTTAACCCCTTTGGAATCGGGAGCAGCAGCCAGGCACTGACAAGGGGGCGTCCCTGCTGACGCATTTTGAATATAACATGGAGCCTTGTAGCTGCAATCGCACTTCAGAGTGGAGCTTTGAACATAACAGGGCATATCAGTCAAACATGAGGATTTTTTTTTTTGTTCCATTTTAAATCATTGAGCCAGAACAGCTCGCCTGCTGAATGGCTTCCATTGTCTGGTGCTTAGACTGGTTCCCAGGCCGTAAAAGCTTAAGCTGTTCAGATTCAATGATGTCACCAGCTCAGAGCTACTGTGCAGTTCTGGAGGTGAAGAATGGCAGCTTCAGGCAGAGATTTTCTTCAAAGGACTAAAATCCAGAGATTGGCATTAGTAAAAAAAAAACAACAACAACCTGTGCAATAATCAACTTTAATCCAGAGCTGTCCAATAATATATTTCTGCCACTAGATGTCACCAGTCTTATGGGTCAGATGACGGCCAACATCATTGAACAAATCTCCTCTGAACCAAGGCGGTCATGGACCCGCCCCCCTGAAACTTGCGTCATCATGCCGGCCTCAGAATACCACTGTTCTGCTGTGTCAGTAGTTATTAGTAGATACAAATGCTGTCATGAATCTGCAGTAATGTTTCATGCCCTGTTTGTCTGCTTACCTCTCTGTGGTCTGTATATCAGCTTAGGAACTACGCTCTCGCACCTGCGTGTTAAAGTGGAGGTCCGCTCAACCCCTGCAAAAATTAAAAGACAGCAGTTGCACATACTGCAGCTGCTGACTTTTAATAATCGCACACTTACCTGTCCTGGAGTCCTGCGATGTCGGCACCGCATGGATTGGGTCGGGTGCATGCCGCCTCCATTGGGAGTAAGGGAACCCTACTGCCTTTCGGCTTCACACCGGGAAACCCTACTGCACGTGCGCAGCGAGGCTCCGCTCCTCTCTCCTACTGGCCTGGCGACAGAGGGAACAGGAGGGAGCCCCAGCCGTGACGTTAATGCCTGTGGCCAGGGGTGTAACTATAGGAGGTGCAGCAGTCGCGACCGCAACCGGGCCCTGTGATGCAGGGGGCCCATGCAGCCCCCTCTACATATGGCCAGCAGCAGCATAGGCAGCTAGGGGTACCAGTGCACCATGCACACGGGTGGCTGGAGGTGGAGGGTGACTAGCAGAGCTCCATGCTCGACTATCGCACTGGCTGCTCTTTAGTTGTGCATTCCCCGTGTGACCTGTGTCCTCGGCCGGCTCCTCAGAGTACCCCTCTCCTGCTCCATGCATTGTTGCTCAGTCCAATGTCTGTTCTCCTCAGCCAGAGTTTCTTTCTGGGAGATATGCTGATCGCCCGTCCGGCACACTGGATGAAGCCCAGGCCAACATGGATGAGTGTGCGGCCTACAGCTTGGTCATGGTGAGTGAGAGGACCCCATCCCCCACACACCATTACATACCCCCTCCATCTCCCCCTGGGGACAGGGACCCCCACCTCCCCTGGGGACAGGGACCCATTCTCACCTGGGGGCAGTAACTTCATCTGCCCTGGAGAAAAAGACCTCATCTCTTCTGGGGGGGGACCCCATCCTGCCTAGGGACAGTCCCCCAATGGGGCACCTAAAAATTAAAAAAAACTACTGATACCAGTGGTGGAACTACAGGGCTCACAAAGGTCATACCTGTGACCACACCCTGGAGTTCCACCGCCAGACTCAGAGGGAAGGGCCCTGGCTGGGGTTCAGGGGGGCCCTTCATGGTTTCTTGCATCGGGGCCCTGAAGGTTCTAGTTACACCACTGCCTGTGGCTGAGGCTTCCGGAAGAAAGACACGTATGCCGTCCCCCCTCCCCCCTAAGGGGGGGAGGAGTACAATGAGTGGAAGTTCCACTTTTGGGTGGAACTCCGTTTTAAGTCATTTTCTCACAGCATGGCTCCACCCTACCTGCTAACAGGAAACACTATTTAACTCTGCAAGCACTGCAAGCCAGATTTGCCTGAGCAACAGCTGTGTTTAGGCTTCTGGTTTGGCGTCCTGCTGTATGTTATCCCTGACTTTCATGTGCCGACCTTGGTGTGGCTGTTTCTGTCTGCTAGTAACCCCGACCTTGGCTTGTTCTTCTGACTATCCTGTGTTTAACCCTGAACTTCTGCTTCTGCTCTGTCCAGCAGAGCATGTCCGTGAGCATGAGCTGAGAGACCCCGGTGGCCACGGCCTGGAGTCAGCTGTAGCCAAATCCATCCTCACCACTAGAGGCTCTGGTGAATACTTTCTGGCTCTTTAGACTCCATGCCCTGGGGAAACTTACGCTCTAGCTGTCTGCTTGGTCCATGTTCAGGTGGAGCTTCTTTCCTGAACCACCCAGAGCTCCATCCGCAGCAATCAGCCGTAGGGTCCACAACCATAGCGGTGCACTCCTAACCCCAGCGGTGCGTGCATCTTTCACCTGGACTCAGGTGGCCTGACAGTTTGCGCGGGCCATGGACCCGGCTGATGTGCCTCTACCTGCTGATGATCAGCTGCAGGGAATAGACCGCAGACTCAAGACCCAGGAATCAAATCAAATCCAGACGATGCGATTCCTTTGGTATTTGGCTTCCTGCTTTTAACAGCTTCAGGTCTCCTTAGGGCACCCCCCCCCCCCCCCCGGTTCAAAAACCTCAACCGCAATCTGCTGTCGTACCTGTTCCAGTTATAATCGTAGCCACAAATCCTTTGCATGTACCAGCTCCTTCCCAGAAGAGTTGAAGCTGTTATAGCTGCAAAGGGCGGGGCCAACTCAATATTGAACCCTACGGACTAAGACTGGGATGTCATTAAAGCTCAGGCATCTCAATACTTTTGGTAATATAGTGTACACATGAACCGGAAGTGACTGCTGATGATGTCTTTCCGGTTCACTTGTTGGTTTCCCAGTGCATCCTGGGATATCTCACACCTGCAATACCTCCAAAACAAAGCGAAGCTAACGCTGAATAAAAGCCCCTCAAACGCTGCAGGTGCCGTAAGTGAGCAGCGTCATAGACTTCTATGGAGCCTTTGGAGATGCTGTGAAGCACCAAGAAGTCAACACGGGGGATCATTTTTTAATCAAACACAACACGCGACCAGGACTGTAGGGTAACCATTTTATTTGGTGATGGGAGCTTTGGTTTGCACTCAGAGTGCATATCCAATGCTACATTTTGAAACAAGTGTAAACGAGGCCTTAAAGAAAAGTACTTTTATCTCTTCCCACCACTTCCTGTTTGATAAAACGCGTCGGAACAGCACAGGAAGTGAGGGGAAAACTCTCTAGAAGAGCCATGTAAAGGAGTAAAAACCCAACAGGAATTATATTTTAACCCTCTTTTTTTTCTACCAAAACTAAGAAGAACGTTTTTTTTTTTTTACGGCCACAGACTATATAGACTATATAAGTACTTCATATATATATATATATATATATATATATATATATATATATATGTATATATATATATATATATATATATATATATATATATATATATATATATATATATATAAAGTATATAGACTAGATATATATATATATATATATATAGACTATATAAGTACTTTTATCTCTTCCCATCGCTTCCTGTTTGATAAAACGCGTCGGAACAGCACAGGAAGTGAGGGGAAAACTCTCTAGAAGAGCCATGTAAAGGAGTAAAAACCCAACAGGAATTATATTTTAACCCTCTTTTTTTTCTACCAAAACTAAGAAGAACGTTTTTTTTTTTTAACGCCCACAGACTATAAAGAGATTGTCTCTGCGCTCTAAATGGGCTTCGATTTCCCATACTTATTTTATTTGCTGCTGAATTTGAGTTGATACTTTACAGACAGATAATTTACTATGCACTTGATCTATTCAAATGTTTTCCTGGTTTGTTAAATATTACAGCGGAAAATGCGTTCAAAGTGGACATTTCCTCGGGGCTCCTAATTTTCTGACGACCAGATTGATCAAATGTCTCAGCTAGTTTTTTTTTTTTTTCTTTTAATGTACTTTTAATGATTAAAGTTGTGACTCATTAAAAACAACATTTTCTTCATTTAACTCCAAGTAAATTACTAACAACATCAAAGAACTCCAGAACGCATCCATGTTAATGAAATGAAGCGGAAGTCTTATCTCTTCTTTCACGTTTTCATTTATTGCCAGTGACTGAAAATATAAAGGGTGGGCAGAAATTCAAAAAACACATTTAAAGGGACATTTTTAATTTTATATGTTTGAGGTGTTTTTGCTGTTTTTTTGTTTTTCTTTGCATTACTTAAAATGGACATATCATCACATATATAATTGTCACATTAAATTCCATCTACAACCACTTTATAAATTTTTTTTTATTTGATTTGTTTGGGATGTTTTACAGTATGATCAAATATATTTTTTCACATTAAAGTCCATCTACAACCCCTCCCCCCCATCCCATTAAAAACAATAATTTATTTGCATTAGACATGTTTGGCTGTTTTTTCTTTTTTTGGTCATATCAGCAAATATATTTATTAATTTCCATCAACAACCCCCCCGCCCCCCCGGCCCACCATCCTATTCACCAACCCACAACCTAAAAAACATATATATAATGTATTTTTTTCTCTTTAGGATGTTTAACTTTTTTTTTTTTGCATTCCTTGAACTGAACATATAATCAAATATATTTTTTCACATTAATTCTCATCTACAACCACTAAGCCCCCCACCACCCCCCATCCCATTCACAACCCACAAACTTAGAAAAAAAAAAAAAAATTTTAAATGGCTTTTTTTTTTTTTCATTTGACATGTTTGGGATGTTTGGCTTTTTTTTTTTTTTTTTTTGCATTCCTTAAAGTGGACATATCATCAAATATATTTTTTCACATTAAGGACTATCTACATCCCCCTTCTCTCACATCCCTTTCACCAACCCACAAACGACCTTAGAAAAAAATAATTAATTAAAGCGCTTTTTTTTTTTTTTACTTATTTGAGATGTTTTGCTGTGTTTTCTTTGCATTCCTTCAAATTGACATATCATCAAATATATATTTTTTTTACATTCATTTCTATATTAAACTCCATTCTCTCCCCCTTCCCCAATATTCCTTCCACCAACCCACAACCTTAAAAAAAAAAAACTAACAAAAAAAAATGTTTTTTTTTTTTTATTTGACATGTTTGGAAAGTTTGACTTTTTTTTTTTTTTTGCATTCCTTAAAGTGGACATATCATCAAATATATTTTTTCACATTAAGGACTATCTACATCCCTCTTCTCTCACATCCCTTTCACCAACCCACAAACGACCTTAGAAAAAAAAAAATGAATTAAAGCGCTTTTTTTTATTTCTTTTTATTTGACCTATTTGGGATGTTTTGCTGTGTTTTCTTTGCATTCCTTCAAATTGACATATTATCAAATATATATATATTTTTTTACATTCATTTCTATATTAAACTCCATTCTCCTCCCCTTCCCCAATTTTCCTTCCACCAACCCACAACCTTAAAAAAAAAAAAAAAAATGTTTTTTTTAATTTGACGCTTGGAAAGTTTGACTTTTTTTTGCATTCCTTAAAGTGGACATATCATCAAATATATTTTTTTCACATTAAAGTCCATCTACAACCCCCTTCTCCTCCCCCTTCCCCCCCCCCCCCCCCCCCCATCCCTTTCACCAACCCACAACTTTCAAAAAATAAAAACTTCAAGGGCCTTTTTTTTTTTAATTTGGCATGTTTGGGATTTGTTGCTCTTTTTTTTTTTATATTGCATTACTTAATATTTTTTCACATTAAAGTCCATTTTACAGCTGCCTCATTCCTCTAATTAGCCCACAATCTTAAAAAACAAACGTAAAAGGGACTTTTTTTTTTTTTTCATTTAATATGTTTGAGATGTGTTACTGTTTTTATTTATTTTTATTTTTTTAGCATCCCTTAAAATAGACCTATCATCAAATATATTTACTTTACATTAAAGACCATCTACAACCCTCCACCTCTCACTAACCCGCAACCTTTAAAGATGAAAACTTAAAGGGAAATTTTATGGAAGTGGATGTTCTGCATTATATTTATTGCTGATGTTTGGTGGATTTATATATCAATCCTGAATGCCAAAATGAAATATAGTTTGTTTTTCGATTTCATCATCGTGAGCTTCCTTTGTATACTGTACATCCATGATAGTGATGGGGTAAAAGGGTTTTGTTATATTTGTCCAATAAGTACAAAAAATACCTGTTCATCCTGCTGAAAAGTTAAAAAAAGGAAAGCAAAGGGAAGGGAAGGGAAGGGAGGAAAGGGAAGACGAAGGGAAGGGAATGGGAAAATGAAAGGGAAGAGGAAGGGAAGGAAAAGGAAAGCTAATGAAAGCTAAGGGAAGGGAAAGGAAAAGAGAAAGGGAAGGGAAGGGAAGATGAAGGGAAAGGGAAGGGAGGATGAAGAGAAGACAAAGTGAAGACAAAGGGAAGGGAAGATGAATGGGAAGAGAAAGGAAAGGAAAAGGGAAGATGAAGGGAAGGGAAGGGAAAGTTAAGAAAAGGAGAGTTAAGGAAAGGAAAAGCAAAAGGAAGAAAAGGGAAAGGTAAAGGGAAGGAAAGGAAAGGAAGGGGAAGATGATGGGGAATGTTAAGGAAAGGAGAAAGGAAAGGAAAATAAAAGAATGGAAAGTGCAAGGAATAGCGAAGTTAGAGTCATCATAGCACAGGAAGTGTGTTACTGGCAGGATCACAAGGTAAATATAAAAGTAAGAAAGCCTGAAAAAATAAAGCTTTTTATATATATATATATATATAGTTTCATAGTTTCATAGTTAGTAAGGTTGAATAAAGACACCAGTCCATCCAGTTCAACCTGAGTGAGTGTCTACAATTGTCCCTATCCCTGTACATCGCACACTCACATCGATCCCTACCCTCAAGGAGCCCAAAATCCAAGGTCCCCATTCATAAACTGGGGCCAATTTTGGACAGAAGCCGATTAACCTACCTGCATGTCTTTGGATTGTATATATATATATATATATATATATATAAAACCTCAACAAAAATTGTTGATTGTGTTGGACTTTTTAGGCATAAGTGTATATACACATCTAAATAAAAAAGGGGGGGGGGGGGAAGAATTTTGAAATAAAAATATTTTATTTTTTTTAAAAGAAGAGAAAAAAAGATACAGTGCCTTGCGAAAGTATTCGGCCCCCTTGAACTTTTCAACCTTTTGCCACATTTCAGGCTTCAAACATAAAGATATAAAATTTTTATTTTTTGTGAAGAATCACCAACAAGTGGGACACAATTGTGAAGTGGAACGAAATCTATTGGATTTTTGAAACTTTTTTAACTAATAAAAAAATGAAAAGTGGGGCGTGCAAAATGATTCGGCCCCCTTGCGTTAATACTTTGTAGAGCCACCTTTTGCTGCGATTACAGCTGCAAGTCGCTTGGGGTATGTCTCTATCAGTTTTGCACATCGAGAGACTGAAATTCTTGCCCATTCTTCCTTGCAAAACAGCTGGAGCTCAGTGAGGTTGGATGGAGAGCGTTTGTGAACAGCAGTTTTCAGCTCTTTCCACAGATTCTCGATTGGATTCAGGTCTGGACTTTGACTTGGCCATTCTAACACCTGGATACGTTTATTTGTGAACCATTCCTTTGTAGATTTTGCTGTATGTTTGGGATCATTGTCTTGTTGGAAGATAAATCTCCGTCCCAGTTTCAGGTCTTTTGCAGACCCCAACAGGTTTTCATCCAGAATGGTCCTGTATTTGGCTGCATCCATCTTCCCCTCAATTTTAACCATCTTCCCTGTCCCTGCTGAAGAAAAGCAGGCCCAAACCATGATGCTGCCACCACCATGTTTGACAGTGGGGATGGTGTGTTGAGGGTGATGAGCTGTGTTGCTTTTACGCCAAACATATCGTTTTGCATTGTGGGCAAAAAGTTGGATTTTGGTTTCATCTGACCAGAGCACCTTCTTCCACATGTTTGGTGTGTCTCCCAGGTGGCTTGTGGCAAACTTTAGACGAGACTTTTTATGGATATCTTTGAGAAATGGCTTTCTTCTTGCCACTCTTCCATAAAGGCCAGATTTGTGCAGTGTACGACTGATTGTTGTCCTATGGACAGACTCTCCCACCTCAGCTGTAGTTCTCTGCAGTTCATCCAGAGTGATCATGGGCCTCTTGGCTGCATCTCTGATCAGTCTTCTTCTTGTCTGAGCTGAAAGTTTAGAGGGACGGCCAGGTCTTGGTAGATTTGCAGTGGTCTGATACTCCTTCCATTTCAAAATGATCGCTTGCACAGTGCTCCTTGGGATGTTTAAAGCTTGGGAAATCTTTTTGTATCCAAATCCAGCTTTAAACTTCTCCACAACAGTATTACGGACCTGCCTGGTGTGTTCCTTGGTCTTCATGATGCTCTCTGCGCTTTCAACAGAACCCTGAGACTATCACAGAGCAGGTGCATTTATACAGAGACTTGATTACACACAGGTGGATTCTATTTATCACCATCAGTCATTTAGGACAACATTGGATCATTCAGAGATCCTCGCTGAACTTCTGGAGTGAGTTTGCTGCACTGAAAGTAAAGGGGCCGAATAATTTTGCACGCACCACTTTTCAGTTTTTTATTTGCTAAAAAAGTTTAAAATATCCAATAGATTTCGTTCCACTTCACAATTGTGTCCCACTTGTTGGTGATACTTCACAAAAAATTAAAAATGTTATATCTTTATGTTTGAAGCCTGAAATGTGGCAAAAGGTTGAAAAGTTCAAGGGGGCCGAATACTTTCGCAAGTCACTGTATATATAAAAAACACACCAGGTCTTGATATTGCATACCCTGTCTGATCTGATAATTTTTAACAATATCTATATGTGTTCCCATACATATCTAATCATAGGAGCCTAAGAGAGACATTGACACTCAATATAAAGATTGATTAAAATAGACAGGATATTAATTGAAGAACCGGTCAAAGATATTCTGATGCTCTACATGTTTCGCGTCTAGTTATAATGCTTCCTCAGGAGCTTAACAATTTTATTTCTTTGGATAGCCCAAAGCAAAAAAAGAAAACAAAGGAGAAGAAAAAGGTATCTCTACGCAGGTAGAGTAGTTTATGGTATCAAACATCAAGCCGTTGCACGTAAGAGTGTCCGCAGGTAAGCAAAGACCTCCAAGTGTTTATAATATAAAACGACAAAGGAAGATGATATAGACCGTAATCTCCTCTTACTGCAATCGCTTTTTTTCTCTCTTCTTTTTTTAATAAAAAATAAATAAAATATTTTTATTTAAAATTCTTTTTTGCTCCCCCCCCTTTTTTATTTATATGTATATATACACTTATGCCTAAAAAGTCCAACACAATCAACAATTTTTGTTAAGGTTTTTTTTTGTGTTCCCCCCCCCCCCCCTTTTTTTTTCAAAAGACTTAGCAGGAGCTTGCCAATCGGTGTCTCTGACCGAAAAACGATCCACCCCCATCGGCAGAGACCATGTGACCAGCCACCGGAGGAGCCGCAGCCTCATTCCATTACCAATCCCTTTCCATCTGCTCATATTATTCATCTGAACTGGGAAAGGCTTTGAAGGAGGGATAAGCTATGATGGATTGAAGACAGGACAGCAGCGGGTTAATCCAGATTGATAATATCAAAGCGCTATTCCAGAGACGGTCAGGGGCCCGAGGTATCTGAATTCCAAATATCTAACATTATTAATGCCAGAAAGGTAAATGCCAGGTTTTGCATGCATCGTAAGGATATTGCAAGGGCGTCCATTTAATGCCAAATCCAGAAAGCCCAGAAATCCGATCTGCCAATTCTGTTCAAAGTATGTACATAAGGTTATTGTCACCTTCATGAAGCTCTTTAATGCCAGCCGAGGTATGCGAAACGTGCCGTCTTCAACGCATCTGCGATTCTTTACATCTAGGCTTTGATGATTGCACGTCTCCTTCCATGTAAAGTACCTCGGATTCTGCCAGATGTCTCGTTTAATTAAACAAGGCAAAACATTTAATGCGGTGAATCTAATTCACGCTAATTACCTAAATTGTTTCTATATGTGGAGAAAACAAAACTTTGAGACTCAAAGCAGGAAACGACTAAGGGAGACGTTCCATCTGTGGTTGATGCTGCAAGTTCCCATTATGGGTGCAGTTGATGATCTCTTTCACAGAACAGAGCACCTGGGAAAGGATGACAATACCTGGCCCCAATGCAGCTTATAACAATACCAAACACGAGTCATGACCCTGGTGTCCTATATCTCTAGAAGTATATTCAAAGCCAAAAATGTATTTTATTTTATTTCTTTTTTTAAGTCTGTGGGAGACATGGGCGCCGTCAATAAATTTGTTTCATTCTGTTCCGTTACAATTCGTATTAAAATTAATTCGTACTTCGTATTTTGTGTCCGAAATTCCGTTTCGTTTCGTACGAAATACGAATTTTAGTTAATTTGTATGAACGACGTTCGTTACGATGAATTTAAAGGCAAAAATATACCTCAATATGACAGTCGATGCTGATGGAAGTTTGGTTTTTATCCGAAATACGAAATTCCGTTGAAGAATTTCCTATCCGAAATACTTTTTTTCTTTAGATGAGAAAGAGAGAAGCGGATTGTCTGCCATGCACCACTGGTCCAGTTTGCGCCTGCTCCTCCTGGGGCTGCTTATTATGAGGGGCTCCCACCATCCCTGTGCTATGCTGACTTCCTCCTGGGGCTGCTTATTATGAGGGGCTCCCACCATCCCTGTGCTGACTTCCTCCTGGAGCTGCTTATTATGAGGGGCTCCCACCATCCCTGTGCTGTGCTGACTTCCTCCTGGAGCTGCTTATTATGAGGGGCTCCCACCATCCCAGTGCTATGCTGACTTCCTCCTGGGGCTGTACCTCTGCTGTGCATATTATGAGGGGCTCCCACCATCCCTGTGCTGAGATTCGTATGAAACAAATCACACATGTCTAGTCTGTGGCCGCTTTGGAAATTTCCCTTCTTTTCCTGTCTTGAAGACACAACAAGAAAGAGAAATCTCACCAAAGCTGGAGGGAGTCTCCTCTTAGAACTCCATTCTCACCCAAGGTTCTACCAGAGTTTGCTAGGGGTTCCTTGAGATGTGCTGATTGGCCTTCCATTGGTGTCACCAATGTAAGGAGCATTCTTTCCACTGACCACCAATGTAGGGGTCATTGTTCCCACTGATCACCAATGTAAGGAGCATTCCTCCCACTGATCACCAATGTAAGGAACATTCTTCCCACTGATCACCGATGTAGGGGGCATTGTTCCCACTGATCACCAATGTAAGGAGCGTTCTTCCCACTGACCACCAATGTAGGGGGCATTCTTCCCACTGATCACCAATGTAAGAAGCATTCTTCCCTTTCTGTTTCTGGGAGGTGTTCTCCAGTAGATGGCGTTAGAAGATACAATGTTTCAGCTTATGAATATTATTTCTACCTTAGCCAATCCCTGAGAGGTTTATGCCAGTGATGTGGGCTGGGGAAGAGGATAGAAGGGTCTTTCCTGGATTTGTGGATACAGTGGTCTTGTCCATTCTTCCTAGGCCTGCTGCCTGGGGTGGAAGTCCTTGTGGGAATTAGGAAGGTGGAGGTGGTTTTCAGAGGAGTCTTCTGTGTTGAAGCATCTTCTAGAAGGGTCTAGATGGGTTTCCTCCCAGGCTTCACTTGGGGGGGATTTGTGCATAGAGGGGGTTTGCCTGTTCCTCCCAGGCCTGCTGTCTGGTGAGGAAGTCTTTGTGGTAAATAGGTCTATACCTCCTAGGCCAGGGGTAGGCAACCTCGGCCCTCCAGCTGTTTTTAAACTACAAGTCCCATGAGACATTGCAAGACCCTGACAATCATAGGCATGACTCCTAGAGGCAGAGTCATGATGGGATTTGTAGTTTCACCAAAGCTGGAGTGCCGAGGTTGCCTACCCCCAGTCCTAGGCCATTGGTCTGGTAGAAGGATAGTATAGGTGGTCTTCAGAGGAGTCTTCTATGATGGGTTTCCTCGTCTTCTATGATGGGTTTCCTCACAGGCTTTACCTGGGGAGGATTTTTGCATAGATGGGGTTTGCCTGTTCCTCCCAGGCCTGCTGCCTAGGGAGGAAGCTTTTGTGGAAAATAGGTCTGTACCTCCTAGGCCATTGGTCTGGTAGAAGGATAGTATAGGTGGTCTTCAGAAGAGTCTTCTAGGAAGGGTTTCCTCCCAGACTTTACCTGGGGAAGATTTGTGCATAGAGGAGGCTTGCTCATTCCTCCCAGGCCTGCTGCCTGGGGAGGAAGTCTTTGTGAGAAAAAGTCCGTACCTCCTATGCCAATGGTCTGGTAGGTGGATGGTAGAGGGGGTCTTCAGAGGAGTCTTCTATGGTGAAGAGTGTCTCGGAGAGCTCAGGAAATGCTGATGTTGACGATGTTTAAAAACTTCAGTTTTGCTACGTTTACATGGCGCGTTTAGGAGCGTTTAGCCATGTTTGCGTTTAGGAGTGTTTTAAAATTATTATTTATTTATTTTCAAATAGTCAAAAATGTATCTCCATTAAGAACGCCTGTAAATGAAACACGGCTTAATGCGAGCTAACGGGTTTACGCGCATTTACAAGCTGTTACAGGCATTTGGCGTCTCAAATGCCTCTGAACATCCGTCTTGAAGGCATTTTTTTGCTTTTCAAAAAATGCTTCTAAACTCAACTGCCTAGAAATGACTATAAATGACCCAGTGTACATGTACTGATAAGATAATATAGAGGAGAGTTCAGAGGCAGCTGAAAAAAACGCCCAACTGCTCCTAAACGTCCGTTTATCAGCAGCAGTGCACTTGAAGCCTTAGGAGTTTAATATAACCAATTACATTTATTTTGTAAATTCCTGGTTGCATTCTCTAGAGTTGTTACATTGTATCTCTTGTTACAAAGATTATGTATTTCCTATGCTCTCTAGCTCAATCTAGTGGCCATAATGCTGCATTTTACAATTGCCCATAATAAATCAACATTTGTTCTGACTTCTGAAGCAAAATATAGCCTAAAGAACATTTGTTTTTGCCCAATTCACACGGAACAAATGTACACGCAAATTCTCTGGAGGAATGGCTATGCAAATATTTATATACTGACCACTAAAGCCGCGCACACATGATCAGATTAACCGGTGGACTTGGTGCGGCGCGCCGGACAATCCACCCGTGTGTGGGCTCCGGGTGGCTTTTTGTTCCCAAAAAGAAGTCTTGACTCAAAATTGGCCGCCAGACTCTGCAGTCTGGCGGACAATCCACCCGTCTGCGTGCTAGTCCGCCAGACTTTTGAAACGAACGGACTATCCCACGCACGGAGCAAAGTCCGTTCATTTTGAACGTGGCTTCAGGTAAACGGAACTAGCAAAGGAAGTCAATGTCGCCGTCTCCATCGGCGAGAT
Organism: Lithobates pipiens; assembly: GCF_037356315.1. NCBI lineage: Eukaryota > Metazoa > Chordata > Amphibia > Anura > Ranidae > Lithobates > Lithobates pipiens. The sequence goes on from NW_027507789.1 coordinate 13,520,361, forward strand.
AGACACCTTGCGAGCCCCGTCACTTGGTATGGATTTAAAGGGGAACCCCTACACCAAAAAAACGGAGGATGCTGGGACTGTGACATCATAAGGGGCGGGGTCACCATGTGACATCACCCGGTGACCCCGCCCATTATTCCTATATAAGTCGCCGCACAACGCGTCCCTGCCATTACGGCCAGATAGAGCGTTGTGTCAACATCGGAAGAAGAGACGAAGAAGCAGGAAGAAGAAGAAGCAGAAGAAGAAGCAGAAGCCGGTGGCGACAGCAGCAGAAGACCGGGCCAACGCTAGTAAAAGAGCTGGAAGAAGAAAGCGGAGGCCTGGCAAGAAGAACCTAAGAGCGGGACAAGACCCCCGAAGTCGGAAGAAGACCCCCGGACGGCGGCGGTGACGAAGGAGAAAGCCGGGCTCCTCCGCTAGTAAAAGAGCTAGCAAAAGAGCAGAAGATAGCGGAGGAGTCCGGCGAGAAGACCCCTGAAGACGAAAGAAGACCCCCGGAGCTGTCTAAAAGAGAACTTTAAAAACCTGTGTTGTGTTTTTTTTATGTACAATTTTTTTCCCCAGGTGAATGGGTAGGGATATATCATACTCCATACTCATTCACATAGGGTAGGGGGCCGGAATCTGGGGGCCCCCTTATTAAAGATTTTGATAAGCCCCCCGCCCGCAGACCCCAACAACCAAAGGCCAGGGTTGTCGGGTAGAGGCGCTTGTCCTCATCAACATGGGGACAAGGTGCTTTGGGGCGGGGGGCCCAAAGCACCCCCCCCATGTTGAGGGCACGTGGCCTGGCATGGCTCAGGAGGGGGGGGCTCTCGCTCGTCCCCACCCCCTTTCCTGACCGGCCGGGCTGCATGCTCGGATAAGGGTCTGCTATGGACTTTGGGGGGAACCCCACGCCGTTTTTGCGGCGTAGGGGTTCCCCTTTAAATCCATACCAGGTAACGGGGGGTCGCGAGGTGTCAGTCTCGCCGATGGAGGCGGCGACATCGACTTCCTTCCCTAGTTCCATCTACCTGGAGCCACGTTCAAAATGAACGGACTTTACCCCGTGTGTGGGCAAGTCCGTTCATTTCAAAAGTCCGGCGGACTTCCGCCATAGTCCGGCGGATTGTCCGCCGGAAAAGTCTGGTTGTGTGTTTGCAGGTCCGCTCGTTCGGAAGGTCCGGCGGACCTCTGCTGCAAAGTCTGGCGGATTGTCCGCCGGACTAAGTCCGCCAGATAGTCTGATCGTGTGTATGCAGCATTAGAGTCCACTTAGAAGATAATACTGAGCAGAAGTATTTTTTTGCTGCTGTTTTGGGGTATTCTGTGCCTCCAACCATCTATCTTCTAGACCAGCCTTTCTCAACCTTTTTTTACCCAAGAGGAACCCCTAAAATAATGTTCAGGTCTAGTGGAACCGCTACTAAGTTCAATTATTTGGGGGGTCTATGGGAAAAATGCCCTTTACATTGGGGGACAGTAGGAACAATGCAAACCCTTACAGTGATGGTCATAATGCCACCATTACAGACAGCTAAAAAGATAAATTGTTGTCATGCTGTTGGCTTTGATGAAGTGGTGTTGACCCAGGAACTCTGCAGGCACCATCAGATGGGAGGTCAATCAGCCGCAGCTCAAGGAACCGCTAGCAAACCTCTGGAGGAACCCTAGAGTTCCATGGAACCCTGTTGAGAATGGCTGTTCTAGACATTTAAACCAATCAAAAAAGCAGAGAGAAGATTAACGGAGTGTTAGTCTGCCTGTTGGTTACCATTGATGGATTGGCGAGTGTTTGAGTACAGCCACAGGTAAAATCAGCAAAAAAAGGCTAGGAGGGCCCATAAATTCCAGCAGCTCCTTAGGGGGTTATCACCACACTTACCTATTTCCAAAGTCTTCAGATGTGATGAGCGGGATCCTCTTTTTATTATGACCCTCTCCTGGCTGTGGGTGTTCCTGGATGATGCAGAAAGCACCCCTGAATTATTATAGTGTGAAAGAGGGGTGCCATGATGAGAGGATTGGGCCATAACACTCTCCATCCTTCCACATCGAAGGACACTAGGTGAACACCGAGGACATCTTCTGGTCAAAAAAAGAAATGCTGTAGGTGACAACTCTGCTTTTTTATTTATTTTGAATACCTGCTGGATTGGGCTTTAAATTTTATCTCCAATCAATGAACAAAAATATACAATGTAATACAATGTAGCGCTGCTTTTTGTTTATTGTTTGGCATTCGCATTGGGATTAGCAGGAATCCTCCTTTAAATCTCTCGAGTCTTCTGGTCCTGAAACAGTCCATATTCCTGACATCTGCTTTGGCTCAACATGGCTCTTCATTTCAGCCTCTCCAAGTAAATACTAATTAGCATAATTACTGCGCCATCATCGGAATATGGCCATATGCCTGGGAAACGAGGAGGCTTAGCGGCATCTCAGGACTATGCCACAAATCATCACATTTTGTTTAGAGATGTTTCCCACTTTTGTAGGACTCAGCTAAGGATTGTGTGTGCAAAATGGACAATGTGTGGAGGACGCAACGATGGGTTGGCGTTGTTTGCAGAGATCTACGTCTGGTTAGTGCTGGATTTCTGTTTACACGCCATTCACTACCTGTCAGTCACCAGCCTAGATTTCACCTTATCATAGAGGATAGTGCAGGGGGGTCCTAGAAGTGAGACCAGGGGCGGACTGACCATTGGGCCATTCGGGCACTGCCCGAGGGCCCCATGCCACTAGGGGAGCCCCACCAGGGTTGCCAGCCTCAGTAAAACCAGGGACAGTATGTAAAAATGTGTTGTTTTTTTTTACATCTGACTTACCGACATCCTTTTGGTCTAAAAATCCTGAGATTATAGCTGCCCGACCTCTCCAGTACCTTCTCAGCCAATAGAAACATGTCTGTGTATACTGTGTGATTGTATACTGTGTGTGTGTGTGTGTGTTTGTGTATACTGTGTGGCCCCATAATCTCCTATTGCCCGGGGGCCCCATGAGTTGTCAGTCCGCCCTGAGTGAGACATATAGAGGACAGCGGTGAAGTGGGCTCCATGGAGATATTCATATAATAGATGGACTGGTAGACACTTAAAGTGCATCTGACATGTCACAATATACAACAGTGCCATTGCTCATAAAAGCTCCACCTTTTATTATTCAAAAGCCATCATTGAGCTCCAGTCAGTGACTTTGCCTTGGCTGAGGTGATGTCATCAGTCTGCTGCAGGCAGGAGGGAAGCATTTCCTCAGTCTCCCCCTCCCCCAGTGATCAGACTGTACATTGTAACTTTGTAGAAGGAGGAGGAGGTGGCATTTCCTCAGTCTCCCCTCCCCCAGTGATCAGACTGTACATTGTAACTTTGTAGAAGAAGCAGGAAGCATTTCCTCTGCCTCCCCTTCCCCATGATCAGACTGTACATTGTAACTTTGTAGAAGGCAGGGGGGAGCATTTCCTCAGTCTCCCCTCCCCCAGTGATCAGACTGTACATTGTAACTATGTAGAAGGAGGAGAACACATTTCCTCCGCCTCCCCTCCCCCATGATCAGACTGTACATTGTAACTTTGTAGAAGGAGGAGGGAGCAGTTCTTCATTCCTCCCTCTACCAGTGATCAGACTGTACATTGTATCTTTGTAGAAGGAGGAGGGAGCATCTATTATCCAACCTTGATCTCTTGTTCTCTCAAAGATATGATCTAAGGATCAGGTAGGTTGCTCAGAGACCTAAGTAAGTTGGAAAAACTATTTGGCCCCTTTCACACGGGGCCGTTTTTACTACTCCGCTTGCTCAGCGGGGATCTCTCCATTGATCCCCACCGAGCCGGCAGATTACACGCCCGTCTCTGCACTCTGTGCAGGGATGGACCTGTCAGAGAGTCCGCTCTTCCCTATAGGGGGATTGGATGTTTACGGACCGCCTGTTCGTTTTCATTCGCCAGATGGATGGAAAATGGGACGTCCATCCATCTGGATTTTGCAGATCGGATTGGGGCGGATCGTATGGAAAATAGGGCATCCATCCATCTGGATTTTGCGGATCGGGGCAGATCGGATGTCAGCGGACATGTCACCGCTGACATCCGACGCTCCATAGAGCTGTAAGGAGCGCGACCGTTCAGATCCGCCAGAAAAAACTGACAGGTGGATCTGAATGGTCCGCATGTGTGAAAGGGGCCATTCAGTGAAAAAAAAATAGTTCCTTTGGAACCAGGGGCGGACTGACCATTCAGGCACTCGGGCACTGCCCCGAGGGCCCCATGCCACCAATGGGCCCCATCAGGGTTGCCAGCCGCAATAAAACCAGGGACAGTATGTAAAAACCTGTGTTTTTTTTTTTTAAATCCCAAGATTATAGCTGCCCCGCCTCTCCAGTACCTTTTCAGTGTGTGTATGTGTATTCTGTGTGTGTATACTGTGTGTATATTGTGTGTCTTTGTGTGTATACTGTATGTGTGTGTATACTGTGTGTATATTGTGTGTCTGTGTGTGTATACTGTATGTGTGTGTATACTGTGTGTGTATATTGTGTGTCTGTGTGTGTATACTGGGTGGCCCCATAATCTATTGCCTGGGGGCCCCATAATCTCCTATTGCCTGAGGGCCCCATTATCTTCTCTTATTGCCCGGGAGCCCCATAATCTCCTATTGCCCGGGGGCCCCATGAGCTGTCAGTCCGCCCCTGTTTGGAACCCTATATGTTGGTCAAGAACAAGAAGTCATCCCATACATTTCCTCATCTTCACCTTATAGACATGAGAATGGGGGGGGGGGGGGGGGGTGTAACATTCATAACCAACCTTACAAACCCTGCCTCGTCCTGAGTGGTATTCACAAAAGTGACTGTTCAGAAAGACTTTAAGTTCTGCAAAGGCCTCCATCCCCGGGGATCTCCGGTAGACCTTTGTTTTACGGGACATGGTGGTCACTGATGCAGAAACAGGTTCTGAAGGGTCCTGACATTTGCAAATCACGGCAACTTCATCAAGAACATAACATAGTCAGACAAGCTGGAGATACGTCAGGTGACCAAAGAGACGAGAAGTCTACAAGCCGAAAGGTCAGAAGACGAAGTTCATATGGAGAGTGTCCACGGGTTACAAAACAAGATTCAAGGTTCTGTAGGTTTGTTCTTAAGTCGAATTTGTTTGCAAGTTGGAACAGGTACATTTTTTAAGTGTAACTCCAGCCAAAAAAACAACAATTTTTACGTTTGTTTGGATAGCACAGCAGGGAAGGGTTAGGGTTAGAGCCGGTTCACACAGCGGGCGATGCGAGGCGACACGACTCGCCTCGCCTCGCTCTCGCAAGTCGCCCCCGTTCTGTACAATGGAACCGTTCTGAGAGGAGCGACTCGAGTCGCTCCGACTCAGAAAAAAGGTTCCTGTACTACTTTTGGGCGACCTCGGGGCGACTTGCATTGACTTCTATACAGAAGTCATTTGCAAGTCGCCGCTGAGGCCGCGGCAGGTCGCGGCGAGGCAAGTCGGAGTCGCCTCGCCTCGCCTGCTGTGTGAACCGGCCCTTAGGGGTAGATTTCCTCTTGTTTCCAGTTGTCTACTTGCGTTTGTAAGTATGAGTGGTATGTCAGATGTTTGTAACTCGGGGACTGCCTGTAGAGGCTCAGGAGTCCGAGAAGAGAAGAACGGGGTGTTATTAAAGGGAATCCATGGTCTTTATATGCTGGAGAAAGGGCATCGCCTGGTGCATCTAATGTTCCGAGGGGGGCACCAGGCAACTTTACAATGTAAAACAAAAACTGTTATCCATATAATGTTACAATGTTTTTTGTTTTTTTTGTTTTTTTTTTAAACCCGACTTTGGACAACTAAAAAAATATCTCTTGCCTGCATTGCAAGAGGTAATTGCTCACTTAGATCTGGAGGAACAAATAAAGGAAAAAAATTGCTTACCCAATCTTCTACCCCTTCCCGCAGCTACAGCAGACTCCGCAGCTCTGTCTCCCCCACACTCCAGCGGTCCAAGGTCCAAATGTCATCGAAACTAAAGCAGATCCATAAGGAACAGTCCACCACCGGAGCATGGGGGAGGAGCACCATCTACAGGGGGGAGCAGTGGACCAGGTAGGTAAAACTTTCCTTGACAAATCAAGCTGTTGAAGTGGAACTGAACCCTCCTATCGTTTTCAGCCAAGGAAGCTGCCATCTTGGCCTCTGTTTAATCTACAACTGCCACGGTGCTACACATGTGATCAGTTATGACACCGGCCATTGGATGGCTTGACAGTTTGGTTTAGAGCAAAACTAGGGCTGCCCTAGGCCTGACTAAACCAGTGCACCCCCTAATTTAAATATGACCCACCCCTTACTGTCAAGGCCACACCCCTTGCTGTTTAAGACCCGTCCTGAATTTTTCAAGTGGGGACACTAGCTCTAAAGGGCCGGGGGGGGGGGGGTGAATTCCCTTAATTTGCATTGAATTCCTCTCACTTCCTGTTTGGCTATGAGGCAGGAAGTGAAGGGAAATCTCTGCAATGGGACAGGGTTGGTAAAAAAAATAAACTGACAGGGGCTATAACCCTCCCTTATTCTATCCAAAATGAAAAAAAAAAAAAAAGTATTGCCTATAGTTGTACGTTAAGCACACATTTCTGATAATGTTATGGAGAGGACTAAGAAGATATAACCATGCCAATGGTGCAGCAGAAAACATAGCGCACAATGAGGAAGGTTTGTGGTCCAGGATTAGAGGACAGTAAAAATTAGAAGTGGCGCGCCCCCCTCCCCCCAGATGCGGAATGCCAGCTGCCCGCATACCGGAAGCAGTGGGGCAATTTTATAGGGGACGCTAGACTAATTTGCCTCTCGGCCCAGTCTGCCCCAAAAGACTGACGCTACCCTAACAGGGGACTCTTTCTGCGCTGCCCCCCCTCCCCCCCACAAAGTGCTGCCCTTGTCCTTGGCCTTGTCGGTCTAGGCCAGGATAGAGTGTTGGCACAACCAATGAGACAGGGCTAGTTTACTCTTGCTTCAAAACAAGCCTTCGGACAGGCTTTGTTAAAGCTCACTGAATGCTAGTCAAAGCCCCTGTCACTAAATAAAATGGATAGCTTACAGTCCTGTTTACACCTTGCTTTTGTTGAGGCTTCGGTGGGCCTTTGATGAGGTTTTGGTGGCGCTTTGATGGGGCTTCAGTGGGGCTTCAAGCAAGCTTTGCCATAGACTTCTATGAAGGCTTTGAAGACGCTTTGAAGCACACTGAAACTACATGGGCAATCATTTTTGAAGCAAAGCCAAAGCAAAGCAAAAGCAAGGTGTAAACAGGACTGTAAGCTAACCATTTTATTTAGTGACAAGGGCTTTGACTGGCGTTAAGAGTGGTTTAACAAAGCGTGTCCGAAGCCTTATTTTGAAGCAAACGTAAACTAGCCGTTAATATGTGTTGAAGCCAAAACAAGTGTAAATGAGCCCTTACATTCCCGGCACGTGCCATGAATGTAACTGTTTTTTTAAATTGTTAAATGAATGGGTTTACTTCCACTTTAAGCTCCGTTTAGTGGCTATAATGCAGTATTTTCTTAATTGAGGTGTTTGAGATAAATCCAGTATTATGGCCACTAGATGGAGCTGATGATCAAAATAGACACAGTATGTCGGCTGTGCAATTGCAAGCATAGACGCCCAAAGTATTGGTGCAAGAAAATCAGCCCAACAGGCATTTGCAATGTCTGCCTTCATGTATTGTTTTGAAAGGGTTTGATCCTGTCAGAAACCATGAAATCAGGCCGAGACAGAAGTACAGTTAAATCACACTTGTTTAATAATAAAAGAATAAAGAACAAACATAGTCAAAACATCAGCCCAAGTTCAGTAACCGGAACGGATAGTCAGCCAAGCCAGAAGTCAGGGATCAACGTAGTGAAACAGCAAGCAGGATCTGGAGCCAGAAGGGATGTCAGCAAAGCAAGTCTTTAAACAGGACCGCAGGAGATAGTCTCTGTGGTGTTGACCAAGGCGAAGGCAGAGCTTCTCTGGACTGGGCAGCTTAAAGCGGGAGTCCGCCGGGACTCCGCGTTTTTTTTTTTTTTTTTAAGTCAGCAGCTACAAATACTGCAGCTGCTGACTTTTAAAATAGTGACACTTACCTGTCCAGCGCGCCCGCGATGTCGGCACCCGAAGCCGATCTCTAGATCGACACTCGAGTGGTGCCGCCGCCATCTTGGGTATGGGAATCAGGAAATGGAGCCTTTCGGCTTCATTTCCCGGTTCCCTACTGCGCATGCGCGAGCCGCGCTGCGCAATGAGGACGGTCCCCGCTGCTTCTGGGATCTGTGTGTTTCCCAGCAGGCAGCGGGGCACTTGCGGAAGGGGGCGGGCACTTGCGGAAAGGGGCGTAATGTACGCCCCTTTCCACAGAGAGCTAGCCCGGAAGTGGGTGCATTTACCTGGATTATCCAGGTAACTGCACCCCCCTCCCCCCTGAAAGGTGCCAATTGTGGCGCCGGAGGGGGGGAGGAATCCGATGAGCGGAAGGTCCATTTTAGGGTGGACCTCCGCTTTAAGTAGGCAGGACTGACGAGCAGGATATCATCAACAGCTGAGTAACTGTGGAGAGAGATGGAAGATGGAAATTAGCCGACAGCTGAGAGGCCAGCTCTGTGAAGGAAGGGCTGAGCCCAGCCCTGACAGATCCTCAGCGCCATCTAGTGGCTTATAATGCAGTTTTTACCTTATTAAAGGTATTTCAGAAAAATCCAGTTTTAATGCCACTAGGTGGAGCTGATGATCATATTAGACACATTACAGGGTTTCTTTACAATGGCTGTGTGATTGCAAGAATAGACCGCAAAGTAATGACGCAAGAGAATCAGCATGACAGACAACGACAATGGATGCCTCCATGTCTCTTTTTGGAAGAGTTTGATCCTCAGCACCATCTAGTGGCTATAATGCTGTATTTTCCTGATTGAGGGGTTTTCCGAAAGAAACAGCATTATGGCCACTAGATGGAGCTGATGACCATAGGAATACACGTATCAGACACATTATGGGGATTATTCATGACCGTTGTAAGAATGCAACAACAGTCCGCAAAGTAATGATGCAAGTGAATCAGTATGACATTAGCAAAGGCTGCCTCCATGTCTCTTTCTGAAAGGGTTTGCTTTAAGAATAAGAACAGTCTATTGGATGGGGATGCATCATAGTTTCTATGACAGCCTATTGGTGGCCCTGGAACATGGAGCCCATTTTGATGCGCGTTGGTGCACAGGGGGCCCTCAGTCTCCATCCCACCATCCCTCCCCTTGTCATAACCATTCCAAACAAATATTTGTATATTTGATATCTCTGTTGTCATGATTTATCCCCCGTTACACCCTGTGCCCCCCACCCCCGCCACCGCCCCCCCCCCCCCCACCCCGCCTTTAGCAGTGGCGTTCCTTTGAAATCTCGCCGCTGTTTTATTTTGCTTTCAGGAATTTAATTGCTTAATTTGCTCAGATCCTCTGTCATACTTCACTGGCTTTTAACTGCACGGGGAGATGAGCAGTTTTTCATCTTTAAGGGGAGCTGGATTGTATAATTAAGACTCTAACCGAATAAATCAATAAGACAGAGAGGCAGATGCCGACCGTTAACCCTCGGCGCGCCGACCGCCGTGCCCGTGCCCCGACTTTACAATTTGGACCTATTTAAACAGATACTCCACCTGCTGCTTACATGCTTTTTCCTTGAAGTAGGCCCGTCATCAGAAATTTTTTTTTTCATATTAAGTGCATGCATGCCAACTAGAGGTTGCAGCAGGGGCTGATCTGTGTTAGACATTTGGGGAGGGGGTAAATAGTTTAAAACAGCCATTTTGTTCTGCACAAAATATCAACTACAGATCACCACCATTGTATCTAATGTAAATCAGACAGACTCTTTCTGAATGGTTCTAGCCTCTTGTTACATAATGAAATACTTTGCAACCTCCCCCTCATGCTGCACCATGTATGGATGCTGTTCAGATCTAACCACGTTCCAGAAAATAGGGATTCTGGTATCCATAGGGATTTGACTAGAAGGGCAGATATGTACACTAGATGTGTGCTAGGATGAAGTATAGAGCTAGAAGTCTCTGAGGCTGCCACCCCCATCCTAACCTGTACCCAGTGATTACATGATCTGGAACAAGTAGGCAGCTAGTGAAAGTCATTCAAGTGTCCCATACTATGTCCGGGACAGGACATTTCCCGTTTTCTGTCTCGAGAGGCTCCCTTTAAATTCAAAATTTTCTTATTTGGTTAGACGTCCCTTTAATAGACCACAGGCTTCCCTTAGAAGAGCTCAGACATGGCTGTTCTGGTACAACTCGGGTTAACCGCGCCCCATGAACCATACAGAGGGCCATGTATCATGTTTGATTTTACAGTAATGCTGATAATAGAGGGAGGAGGAGATGTATGTCTGCAGGTAATAATGTATCAAACCAGATTCCCGTATCAGACGGGTTACAGGCCAATGTAATAGAGAACAATGAGATTGTTACTCAGCATCAGTGATAGAGAATAATACGAGGAACGGAATAGAGAACGAGACAAAGAACGGAATAGAGAACGATACAAGGAAGGGAATAGAGAACGATACAAGGAAGGGAATAGAGAACGATACAAGGAAGGGAATAGAGAACGATACAAGGAAGGGAATCGAGAACGATACAAGGAAGGGAATCGAGAACGATACAAGGAAGGGAATAGAGAACGATACAAGGAAGGGAATAGAGAACGATACAAGGAAGGGAATAGAGAACGATACAAAGAAGGGAATAGAGAACGATACAAGGAAGGGAATCGAGAACGATACAAGGAAGGGAATCAAGAACGATACAAGGAAGGGAATAGAGAACGATACAAAGAATGGAATAGAGAACGATATGAGGAAGGGAATCGAGAATGATACAAGGAAGGGAATCGAGAACGATACAAGGAAGGGAATCGAGAACGATACAAGGAAGGGAATAGAAACCGATACAAAGAAGGGAATCGAGAACGATACAAGGAAGGGAATCAAGAACGATACAAAGAAGGGAATCGAGAACGATACAAGGAAGGGAATCAAGAACGATACAAGGAAGGGAATAGAGAACGATACAAGGAAGGCAATAGAGAACAATACAAGGAAGGGAATAGAGAACAATACAAGGAAGGGAATAGAGAACGATACGAGGAAGGGAATAGAGAACGATACAAAGAAGGGAATAGAGAACGATACAAGGAAGGGAATAGAGAACGATACAAAGAAGGGAATAGAGAACGATACAAGGAAGGGAATCGAGAACGATACAAGGAAGGGAATAGAGAACGATACAAGGAAGGGAATAGAGAACGATACAAGGAAGGGAATAGAGAACGATACAAAGAAGGGAATAGAGAACGATACAAGGAAGGGAATCGAGAACGATACAAGGAAGGGAATCAAGAACGATACAAGGAAGGGAATAGAGAACGATACAAAGAATGGAATAGAGAACGATATGAGGAAGGGAATCGAGAACGATACAAGGAAGGGAATCGAGAACGATACAAGGAAGGGAATCGAGAACGATACAAGGAAGGGAATAGAAACCGATACAAAGAAGGGAATCGAGAACGATACAAGGAAGGGAATCAAGAACGATACAAAGAAGGGAATCGAGAACGATACAAGGAAGGGAATCAAGAACGATACAAGGAAGGGAATAGAGAACGATACAAGGAAGGCAATAGAGAACAATACAAGGAAGGGAATAGAGAACAATACAAGGAAGGGAATAGAGAACAATACAAGGAAGGGAATAGAGAACAATACAAGGAAGGCAATAGAGAACAATACAAGGAAGGGAATAGAGAACAATACAAGGAAGGCAATAGAGAACAATACAAGGAAGGGAATAGAGAACAATACAAGGAAGGGAATAGAGAACGATACAAGGAAGGGAATAGAGAACGATACAAGGAAGGGAATCAAGAACGATACAAAGAATGGAATTGAGAACGATACAAGGAAGGGAATAGAGAACGATACAAGGAAGGGAATAGAGAACGATACAAAAAATGGAATAGAGAACGATACAAAAAATGGAATTTAGAACGATACAAGGAAGGGAATAGAGAACGATACAAGGAAGGGAATAGAGAACGATACAAAGAATGGAATAGAGAACGATACAAAAAATGGAATTTAGAACGATACAAGGAAGGGAATAGAGAACGATACAAGGAAGGGAATAGAGAACGATACAAGGAAGGGAATAGAGAATGATACCAGGAAGGGAATAGAGAACGATACAAGGAAGGGAATAGAGAACGATACAAGGAAGGGAATAGAGAACGATACAAGGAAGGGAATAGAGAACGATACAAGGAAGGGAATAGAGAACGATACAAGGAAGGGAATAGAGAACGATACAAGGAAGGGAATAGAGAACGATACAAGGAAGGGAATAGAGAACGATACAAGGAAGGGAGCCGAGAACAATAAGTGCAAGGGAACATAGAACGACACGAGTAACGGAATAGAGAACGATGCAAGAAAGGGAATAGGGAATGATACCTGGAAGGAAATAGAGAACGATATGAGGAACGGAATAGAGAATGACATGAGGAAGGGAACATAGAACGATACGAGAAATGGAATAGAGAACAATACAAGGAAGGGAAAAGAGAACGAGACGAGGAATGGAATGGAGAGCGATACAAGAAGGGAATGGAGAAGGATACAAGGAAGGGAATGGAGAACGATACAATGAAGGGAATAGAGAATGTTACAAGGAAGGGAGCAGAGAACAATACGTGGAAGGAAACATAGAACGACATGAGGAATGGAATAGAGAATGACACAAGGAAGGGAATAGTGAATGATTCCAGGAAGGTAGTAGAGAATGATACAAGGAAGGGAACATAGAACGATACAAGAAATGGCATAGAGAACAGTACAAGGAAGGGAATAGAGATCAATACAATTAAGAGAACAGAGAACGATATGAGGAACGGAAAAGAGAACAATGCAAGAAGGGAAAAGAGAACAATACGAGGAATGGAATAGAGAACAATACAAGGAAGGAAATCAGGAATGATACATGGAAGGGAATAAAGAATGGTACAAGGAAGGGAATAGAGGATGATGCGAGAAACCGAATAGAAAGCAATATGAGTAACGGAATACAGAAGGATACAAGGAACGAATTAGAGAACAATATGAGGAAGGAAATAGAGAATGATACATGGAAGGGAATAAAGAATGACACGAGGAAGGGAATAGGGAATAATACCAGGAAGAGAACAGAGAACAATACAAGGAAGGCAACATAGAACGATAGGAGGAACAGAATAGAGAACGATACAAGGAAGGGAATAGAGAACAACATAGCGAAGGGAATCGTGAATGATGATACAAGGAAGGGAATAGAGAACGATACAAGGAATGGAAAAGAGAACAATACAAGGAATGAAATAGAGAACGATACAAGAAGGGAATAGAGAATGATACAAGGAATGGAGTAGAGAACAATACAAGGAAGGAAATAGAGAACGTTACGTGGAAGGGAATAAAGGATGGTACAAGGAAGAGAACAGAGAACGATACGAGAAGAAAATAGAGAACAATACAATTAAGGGAATAGAGGATGATACGAGGAACAGAATAGAGAACAATATGAGGAACGGAATACAGAAATATAAATGGAACGGAATAGAGAACAATATGAGGAAGGAAATAGAGAACACCACAAGGAAGGGAATAGAGAATTATACAAGGAAGGGAATAGAGAACAATACGTGGAAGGGAATAAAGAATGATACAAGGATAGGAATAGAGAACAATACAAGGAAGGCAACATAGAACTATATGAGGAACGGAATAGAGAACGATATGAAGAATGGAATAGAGAACGATACAAGGAAGGGAATAGAGATTGATACAATAAAAGGAATAGAGAACTACAGTATCTCACAAAAGTGAGTACACCCCTCACATTTTTGAAAATATTTTATTATATCTTTTTATGTGACAACACTGAAGAAATGACACTTGTCTACAATGTAAAGTAGTGAGTGTACAGCTTGTATAACTGTAAATTTGCTGTCCCCTCAAAATAACTTCACACACAGCCATTTATGGCTATGAATACCGATGGATTATGTTGATTTATGACGGACTGAACTGCGAGGAGTGGATGAGAGAGTAACAGCCAGTATACACACAGTGTCATATGGCCTTCAGTGGCCGCTATTAGAGGTGAGAGGCTGGGGGAAATAAGGGGCGCCCCCGATCACACTGAGCACAGAACATTGGTGGATTTGCACTGTTTGAAGTGGATTGCATCACATTTATTTGAACTTTCTTATGAAGATTTATTGTTATGAGACTTGATATATAATTTGCTCAATGGTCACATTGCTTAATTAGTTAATCAGCGTGGAACACGGATACACTTTGGAAAGTATCTGGCACTTTATTAGCATATTGCACTTTATTGAGCTGTTTTTTGCACATTATTATGGTACAAGTTTGCACTTTTTTAAGCTGTTTTGCACGTTTGCACATTTATCACTTTTTACACTTTATTAATAAATGTCATGTACTGTACCTTATGTGATGATTAATGTTATCATTATATAATTTTTCACTTATTTAAAGAATTACTAGAGGTGAGGTAGCGCTACATATCATTAACTATTATTCTAAAACTGTGCAGAGATCATTTTTATATGTTGGCAGCTTCCTGACAACTTTTAGATATGGACTTTTTTTTTAGGTGGCAAACATTTGGTTGTGCACGCTAGTACTTTCTATGTTTTTGTACACACAGCCATTAAGGTCTAAGCATCTGGCAACAAAAGTAAATACACCAACCATAACCCACCTCATAAACCGATCATTCATCGAAGGGATTGTTCCCAGCATCCTCAAACAAGGCATCGTCAAACCTCTACTCAAGAAACCAAACCTGGACCCTCAGGATCCAAACAACCGTAGGCCAATTACAAGCCTCAACACCATTTCTAAGATCATGGAGAAAGCTGTAGTACATCAGCTACAACTTCACCTGGATACTCACAAACTCCTGGACCCGCTGCAATCAGGCTTCCGCCCGGGTCATGGAACAGAAACAGCTCTCCTCAAGATTTGGGATGACGCCCTCGAAGCAGCAGATGACGGAGAGCCGTGTCTCCTCGTACTGCTAGACCTAAGTGCAGCGTTTGATACAGTAGATCACAATACTCTACTCGTCCGACTCACAGAAGTAGCCGGAGTCCAAGACATAGATCTCCAATGGTTCGCGTCCTTCCTAGGAAATCGGTCACAGACAGTGAAACTAGGAAAATTCCTCTCCGAAACTCGGGCAGTCACCTGCGGAGTCCCTCAAGGCTCTCCGTTGTCACCCGTTCTCTTCAACATTTACATTCGCCCACTCCTTTAAATCATCAGATGCTCAGATCTCTGCTTCCACTCTTACGCTGACGACACGCAACTTTATTTCCGGATCAATGGAAAAAAAGATCACCAACAACAACTTGAAAACTGCCTCAAATCAATAGAGGACTGGATGACCACCAACTCCCTCCAGCAGAACGAATCAAAGACAGAGCTTCTTATCTTACACCCAAATCATAAGTCCGCAACCAAAACCTCCTGGTCTCCACCAACCGTCTTTGGGCAGACTATCTCCCCAAAGACCAAAGCCAAGAGTCTCGGGGTTATTTTAGACGCACAAATGTCAATGGATGCGCAAATAGGATCTGTAGTCAGTCAATCTCACCATCTGCTGCGCATGCTTCGCAGACTCATCCCTTTTATCCCAAAGAATGACAAAGCAGTGGTAGTTGGAACAATCATTAATTCACGACTGGACTACGCAAACTCGCTTTACATAGGATTACCACAATATCAACTTGCGCGATTACAACTGATCCAAAACACGGCGGCAAGGCTGATAACAGGAAAAAAACCCTGGGAATCCATCTCTCCTTCACTGGGGAGCTTACATTGGCTAACCGTAAAAAATCGGATCACGTTCAAGACCCTTTGCCTCACCCACAAATGCGTGCATAGAGAAGCTCCGCAATACCTAATGGAGAAAATAAATCATTACACACCAAACCGCAGTCTTCCATCAGCCAACAAAAACCTCCTCCTCGTGCCCAAAGCCCGGTATAAATCCAAGGGGGATCGGAGATTCACTGTCCAAGGGCCTCGGCTATGGAATGCTCTACCAATCAACATCCGCCAGGAAGAAAATCACCTGGCTTTTAGGAAAAAACTCAAGACCTTCCTCTTTTAGCAGATGATCAAAGCTCACCACAGCACCTAGAGGCGATTCAGTTCGCATTGTGCGCTATACAAGTATTTCATTCATTCATTCATAAGTGAAAATGTCCAAATTGGCCTCAAAGTGTCAATATTTGGGGGGGCCACCATTATTTTTCAGCACTGCCTTAACCCTCTTGGGCATGGAGCTTCACAGGTTGAGCTTCACCAGAGCTTCACAGGTTGCCACTGGAGTCCTCTTCCCCACCCCCATGATGACATCACAGAGCTGGTGGATGTTGGAGACCTTGCGCTCCTCCACCTTCCATTTGAGGATGCCCCACAGATACTCAATAGGGTTTAGGTCTGGAGAGATGCTTGGCCTCAGATTCTTTAGCAAGGCAGTGGTCGTGTTGGAGGTCGTTATCATGTTGGAATACTGCCCTGCGGTCGAGTCTCTGAAGGGAGGGGATCATGCTCTGCTTCAGTATGTCACAGTACATGTTGGCATTCATGGTTCCCTCAATGATCTGTAACTCCCCAGTACCGGCAGCACTCATGCAGCCCCAGACCATGACACTCCCACCAGGGGCGGACTGACAACTCAGGGGGCCCCCGGGCAATAGGAGAAGATTATGGGGCCTCTGGGTAATAGGAGATTATGGGGCCCCCAGGCAATAGATTATGGGGCCACACAGTATACACACACATACAGTATACACACACAGACACACAATATACACACACAGAATACACATACACATACTGAAAAGGTACTGGAGAGGCGGGGCAGCTATAATCTTGAGATTTTTTTTAAAAACACAGATTTTTACATACTGTCCCTGGTTTTATTGAGGTTGGCAACCCTGATGGGGCCCCTTAGTTTCATGGGGCCCTCGGCCAGTGCCCGAATGGTCAGTCCACCCCTGACTCCCACCACCATGCTTGACTGTAGACAAGACACACTTGTCTTTGTCCTCCTCACATGGTTGCCGCCACACACGCTTGTCACCATCTGACACCAAATACGTTTATCTTGGTCTCATCAGACCACAGGACATGGTTCCAGTAATCCATCCATGTCCTTAGTCTACTTGTCTTCAGCAAACTGTTTGTAGACTTTCCTATGTATTATCTTTAGAAGAGGCTTCCTTCTGGGATGACAGCCATGCAGACCAATTTGATGCAGTGTGCGGCGTATGGTCTGAGCACTGACAGGCTGACCCCCCCACCCCTACAACCTCTGCAGCAATGCTGGCAGTACTCAGATGTCTATTTACTAAAGACAACCTCTGGATATGATGCTGAGCACGTGCACTCAATTTCTTTGGTCAACCATGGTGAGGCCTGTTCTGAGTGGGACCTGTCCTGTTAAACTGCTGTATGGTCTTGGCCACCGTGCTGCAGCTCAGTTTCCGGGTCTTGGCAATCTTCTTATTGCCTAGACCAGGGATATGCAATTAGCGGACCTCCAGCTGTTGCAGAACTACAAGTCCCATGAGGCATAGCAAGACTCTGACAGCCACAAGCATGACACCCAGAGGCAGAGGCATGATGGGAAATGTAGTTTTGCAACAGCTGAAGGTCCGCTAATTGCATATCCCTGGCCTAGACCATCCTAATGTAGAGCAACAATTCTTTTTTTCAGATCCTCAGAGAGTTCTTTGTCATGAGGTGCCATGTTGAACTTCCAGTGACCAGTATGAGAGAGTGAGAGCGATAACACCAAATTTAACCACTTCAATACTGGGCACTTATACACCTTCCTGCCCAGACCAATTTTGAGCTTTCAGCGCTGTCGCACTTTGAATGACAATTGCGCGGTCATACTACATTGTACCCAAACTAAATTTTTATCATTTTGTTCCCATAAATAGAGCTTTCTTTTGGTTGTATTTGATCGCCTCTGGGATTTTTATTTTCTGCTAAACAAATAAAAAAATACCGAAAATCTTGAGAAAAAAAACATGTTTTTTTTGTTTCAGTTACAAAACTTTGTAAATAAGTACATTTTCTCCTTCACTGATGGGCACTGACGGGGCTGCAGTGATGGGCACTGATAAGGCGGCACTGATGGGCACCGATGAGGTGGCACCAATGAAGTGGCACTGATAGGCGGCACTGATAAGCGACACAGATAGACACTGATAGGTGACACGGATTGTCATGGATAGGTGGCACGGATTGGCATGGATGGGTGGCATGGATAGGTGGCACAAGTGGGCATGGATAGGCGGCATGGATGGGCATGGATGTGCACTGATAGGCGACTAGGATGGGCACTGATAGGCGGCATGGATGGGCACTGATAGGCGGCATTGTAATGTAAAGTATTGTGGGGATGGATGCCAATCAGTGCCAAACAATAATGCATGCCAATCAGTAATGCTTATTGTGGGCACTGATTGGCATCCATTATGGGCACCGATTGGCATTCATTGTGGGCACTGACTGGCATCCCTGGTAGTCTAGGGGAGCATACCTGGTGCTGGGCATTCCTGGTGGTCTGGTGGCGTCCCTGGTGGTCCAGTGTGGGCATCCTCGGGGGGGCTGTGCTGATAATCGATCAGCACAGACACCCCCCTGTCAGAGGAGCAGCCGATCGGCTCTCCTCTACTCGCGTCTGACAGACACGAGTGAGGAAAAGCCGATCACCGGCTCTTCCTATTTACACTGTGATCAGCCGTGATTGGACACGGCTGATCACGTGGTAAAGAGTCTCAGACGGAGACTCTTTACCAAGTCAGACTGACACCCCGCAACAATGACCGCCGTGATGCGGGCCCCCCGGGGGCGCACAGCGGCTTAATTCCTGATCACGTCATATGACGCCCGGTCAGGATATTAAAACCACTTTGCCACCGTCATTTTGCTATATGGCGGGCGGCAAGTGGTTAACACACCTGCTCCCCATTTACACCTGAGACCTTGTAACACTAACGAGGCACATGACACCGGAGGAGGGAAAATGGCTAATTGGGCCCAATTTGGACATTTTCACTTAGGGGTGTACTCTCTTTTGTTGCCAGCGGTTTAGACATTAATGGCTGTGTGTTGCGTTATTTTGAGGCGACAGCAAATTTTACACTGTTATACAAGCTGTACACTCACTACTTTACATCGTAGACAAGTGTCATTTCTTCAGTGTTGTCACATGAAAAGATAGAAGAAAATATTTACAAAAATGTGAGGGGTGTACTTACTTTTGTGAGATACTATATATGAGGAACGAAATAGAGAACAACATGAGAAACAGAAGAGAAAACAATACAAGAACGTGATAAGAGAATGATACAAAGAACAGAATAAAAAATGATACAAGAGAGGTAATAGAGAACGATACAAGGAACAGAATAGAAAGCAATAAAAAGGAATGGAATAGAAAGCGATACAAGGAAAAAAATATAGAATAAGAACTACTCCTCCCGTGTCAGGTCCCAGTGCCCCACTGCTTTCCCCTTATTAGTCTTTAGGTTGCAGATATCATAGCCAAGGATTCCAGATCCTATCAAATTTGGTTTGCTTATCCTGTAGAATGCTGCCCATTTTCTCATGGGGATAATCCAAGAAAGTTTGATTCTGGTGGTGGCTATTTGGGTGATTTCCAAACTTTAGCAATCATTATTTTTGTTCCCAGAAATATAAAAAAAATATCAGGGGTCAGGCTTGGAGAACAGTAGCTACAGTAGTAGAGAGGCTTCCAATGACCAGTTGAATAAGGGAAGCAGCAGGTGACCCTGGTGGGTGACGAGGGCTCACCCAAGGTGAGGAGTCTAAGCAAAAACCCATGTTCACCATAGCTCCTGATGGTGGAAAGGTTTTGCTATGTGTTAGCACCAGGTTATGGTCCTCAGGATTACACCACCAGGAGGAGAGCAAGCCGGGGTCCAGTAACAGATATAACAGGTAGGGATCAAGCAGAAGCGTAGTCAGTAAACAAGCCAAAAGGTCAGTAAGAAGGGGTAGCAGAGATACAGACAGCAGCAGGAATGACAGAGCAAGATATTGGCTGGAGAGAGCACAATAATCTGGCAAACAGGAAGTGCAATGGTGTGGCTAAAATAGGAAGTTCATGGGGAGAGAAACAGGGTTCAAGGCAAAATCATTCAAGGAATGTTCCCAGGAACTGCCCAGCACCCCAAGTGGCTCAGCACAAAGAGATATCGCCAGGAACAGCGGAGGTCGCTGGTTCAGACCCAGGTCCTGACAGGTATATTAAAGAGGGATTCCACCAAAAAAAAAAAATATTAAAAGCCAGCAGCTATAAATACTACAGCTGCTGACTTTTAATAAATGGACACTCACCTGTCCCGGGGTCCAGCGATGCCGGCAGCCGAGGCCGATCGATCGCTCGGCTCTCGGCTGCTGCAGTCACCATTCTGGGTGAGGGAATCAGGAAGTGAAGCGAATCGGCTTCACTTCCCGGTTCCCTACTGCGCATGCGCGAGCCGCGCTGCGCAATAGGAAATCTCCGCGCTGTCACTGGGACCCGTGTGTGTCCCAGCAGACAGTGCGGCAGGGCAGGAAATGGCGTAGACTCCCACGGGAGTCTATGCCCGGAAGTGGGTGAAAATACCTGTCTTTGACAGGTATCTCCACCCCCCTCCCCCCTGAAAGGTGTCAATTGTGACACCGGAGGGGGGGAGGGATCCGATCAGCGGAGGTTCCACTTTAGGGTGGAATCCCGCTTTAACCTGTGTTATGGAGTGTATAAGATTGAATATTCTGGACCCTTGGGCAAGTCCACCATATCTGGAATGTAATGCCTTCTTGTCTGCATCCCTGGAAACAAAAAGGAGGGATGCTTTGGGAAAGGTCTTAACAAGCCTGGAAGGGACTAGGTACCACCGGGACAGAACTTAATCAAGGTGTTGTTAAGGATGCTTTTGTGAATCCTGCCTGTCCATTTAATCCAGTCTCCATCGGTATTTCAGTTCTTAGGTCCTCTTAGTGGGGAGGTTTTTACTCTAATGCCGCGTACACACGATCGGAATTCTCGTCGGAAAAAGCTCTGATGGTTTTCCCGACGGAATTCGGCTCAAGCTGTCTTGCCTACACACGGTCACACCAAATTCCAATCGATTATAACGCGGTGACGTACAACACGTACGACGGGACTAGAAAAAGGAAGTTCAATAGCCAGTAGCCTATCGCTTCCGTCTCGTAGTTGAATCTGAGCATGCGTGATTTTTGGCGTGTCGGAATTGCATACACACGATCGGAATTTCCGATAGAAAGTTTTTCCGTCAGGAAAATTGAGAACATGCTATCAATTTTTGGCTGGCGGAAATTCGAACAGCTAAATTCCGATGGAGCGTACACACGGTCGCATTTTCAGATGAAAAGCTCTCATCTGTCTTTTTCTGGCCGGAATTCCGATCGCGTGTACGCGGCATAATGCAGAGAATAAGGTGAAATACACTTAGCCCTTGTACACACGTTCGGAGATTCTGACAACCAAATCCGTCGGATTTTGTCAGATGGATTTTGTCCGAAACTGTTGCATACACACGGTTGGACAAAGTTGTCGAAAAATCCGATCTTTCAGAACGTGATGACGTAATTTCGTTACGACGGGACTACGTTCAGGCTAGTAGCCAATAGCCTTTGATGTAGGAATTTGATCTGAGCATGCGTGGCACTTTGTCCGATCGGAATTCTCTACACATGATCGGAGTATGTCCGATCGGACCAGTTTGTCGGAAAATATTTCCAGCAAGTTGGAAAATTAGGTCCGACGGATATTCCGACGGAAACAGTCCAATGCAGACCACACACAGTCGGATTATCCGACAACACGGTCCCATAGGACACATTCCGACGGATTCTCCGACCGTGTGTACAAGGGCTTAGACTTTGTTTCACCACTTTAGCCAAATTAAATAAAAAACATTTTGATTTTGTCTTTTCCGCCATCCATTGTTGCCAATCGGCAAATGTATGAAATGTTTCTGCCACAAATGTTACACCGATTACTGGAACTCATTAAATCAGAAATTTGCAGATCACTTTGCATTAACCCAGCAAATATGATGAATGTTAATAGAATCTCTTTCAGGTATTTTCTACTAGTAGAGGATGAAGGATAATTAAGTCTCATTTTAGCCACGAGCTTAAACATTTCTACTTCTAATCTCTTTATTCTTTTTTTTTTTTTCTTCTTTTTTTTTTTTTTTTTTACATTTTTTTGTCTCTTCAATGTTTTGCTGTCAAATCTTAAAAGCATGTCAGTGACTCTCACACAGAGTTTTTATTATATAGTTCCGTTGACACACCATCATGGTGCCAGGACAGGTGTCAGGGAGATGACCCTAAACATACAGCCAGAGCTACAATGGAATGGTTTAGATCAGGGGTCCCCAAACTTCCTAAACAAAGGGCCTGTTTACTGTCCTTCAGACTTTAAGGGGGCCGGATTATGGCCATCGGAAGTACAAAATCCCCCATCACTGGGAGGAATTCTGCCCCATCATTGGTGTCATTGGGAGGAATTGTGCCCCATCACTGGAAGGAATTGTGCCCTATCATTGGTGTCATTGGGAGGAATTGTGCCCCATCACTGGAAGGAATTGTGCCCTATCATTGGTGTCATTGGGAGGAATTGTGCCCCATCACTGGAAGGAATTGTGCCCTATCATTGGTGTCATTGGGAGGAATTGTGCCCCATCACTGGAAGGAATTGTGCCCCATCATTGGTGTCATTGGGAGGAATTGTCCCCCATCACTGGGAGGAATTCTGCCCCATCATTGGTGTCATTGGGAGGAATTGTGCCCCATCACTGGGAGGAATTCTGCCCCATCATTGGTGTCATTGGGAGGAATTGTGCCCCATCACTGGGAGGAATTCTGCTCCATCGCTGGGAGGAATTCTGCCCCATCATTGGTGTCATTGGGAGGAATTGTGCCCCATCACTGGGAGGAATTCTGCCCCATCATTGGTGTCATTGGGAGGAATTCTGCCCCATCACTGGGAGGAATTCTGCCCCATCATTGATGTCATTGGGAGGAATTCTGCCCCATCACTGGGAGGAATTCTGCCCCATCATTGGTGTCATTGGGAGGAATTATGGCCCTTCACTGGGAGGAATTCTTCCCCATCATTGGTATCATTGGGAGGAATTGTGCCCCATCACTGGAAGGAATTCTGCCCCATCATTGGTGTCATTGGGAGGAATTGTGCCCCATCACTGGGAGGAATTCTGCCCCATCATTGGTGTCATTGGGAGGAATTGTGCCCCATCACTGGGAGGAATTCTGCCCCATCATTGGTGTCATTGGGAGGAATTGTGGCCCTTCACTGGGAGGAATTCTTCCCCATCATTGGTGTCATTGGGAGGAATTCTGCCCCATCATTGGTGTCATTGGGAGGAATTGTGCCCCATCACTGGGAGGAATTCTGCCCCATCATTGGTGTCATTGGGAGGAATTGTGGCCCTTCACTGGGAGGAGTTCTTCCCCATCATTGGTATCATTGGGCCCCATCATTTGTGTTATTGGGAGAAATGGTGCCCTTCATTGGTACCAATGAATCAAATAGCACAGCAAGGTTCAGATAAAAAGCAAGGAAAGGGCTGCATCTGGCCACTGGGGCGCAGTTTCGAGAACACTGGTTTCGACAAAAGCATATTCATGTGTTAGAATGGCCCAGTCAAAGTACAGACCTAAATCCCATTGAAAATCTGTGGCAAGAATTGAAAATTGCTGATCACAGATGCTCTCCATCCAACCAGACAGAGCTTGAGATATTTTGCAAAGAAGAATGGGCAGAAATGTCCCTCTCTAGATGTGCAAAGCTGGTAGAGACACCCCCAAAAGACTTGCAGCTGTAATTACAGTGAAAGG
Source organism: Lithobates pipiens (assembly GCF_037356315.1). Lineage (NCBI taxonomy): Eukaryota > Metazoa > Chordata > Amphibia > Anura > Ranidae > Lithobates > Lithobates pipiens. Next base: position 13,544,422 of record NW_027507789.1, read on the forward strand.
GGGTTCTACAAAGTATTGACTCCGGGGGGCGCCATACAAATGTACCCCCCACACTTTTCACATATTTATTTGTAAAACCATTTATCATTTTCCTTCCACCTCACAATTATGTGCCACTTTGTGTTGGTCTATCACATAAAATCCCAATAAAATCCATTTACGTTTTTGGTTATAACATGACAAAATGTGGAAAATTCCAAAGGGTATGAATACTTTTTTAAGGCGCTGTATTTCTCACCATCATAAACTCAATCTGTGTCACTAATATTGGTCATTTGCAAAAATCCATAGCCAATCAGAATTCAGCTGAGTGGCGCCAGTTGCCAGCTAGTTTGCGCGTTGCTCTGCGGTGGTATTCCAGGAGATGGCCGGGGGACTTTCCAGGAAATTGGGATGACGGGGGGGGGGGGGGGGGGAAGGGATATCGCTGTATTCATGCAGAAAATCGAGCAGAGCTAATGGAGTGTACAGCACATAATCGATCGTTTTAGGCTGTCACTTGTGAGGTTCTCACGAAGTACAAGTGACAGGAATACGAGTATATTACTCAGCAGATCGCTGCGGGGGTTCGAAGCCCAACTCCGGCCGAAACCTGTTATTTTAAAGAAAATTGGGGGGGGGGCTTGAAGCTGAACTCCAGTGCAGATATACAGTACTGTGCAAAAGTCCTAGGAAGGTGTGATGCTAATGCTTTAAATCAGGGATATGCAATTAGCGGACCTCCCAGCTGTTGCAGAACTACAAGTCCCATGAGGCATAGCAAGAATCTGACAGCCACAAGCATGACACCCAGAGGCAGAGGCATGATGGGACTTGTAGTTTTCCAACAGCTGGAGGTCCGCTAATTGCATATGCCTGCTTTAAATGAACAATGCCTCCAGAAATAGAAGTGTTAATAGTTTATTTTTTATCAATTAACAAAATGGAAAGTAAATGAAGAGAAGAGAAATCCAAATTCAATCAATATTTATGGTGACCGCCCCTTGCCTTCTTCTAGGTAGACTTGCACATAGAAGTTAAAGGAACTCGGCAGGTAGGTTGTTCTATGTACGTCTTGGGGAACTAAGCACCAGCGGCGGACTGACCATTGGGCCACTCGGGCACTGCCCGAGGGCCCCATGCCACTAGGGGGCCCCATCAGGGTTGTCAGCCTCAATAAAACCAGGGACAGTATGTAAAAAATGTGTGTTTTTTTTTTTTACATCTGTCTCTGAAATGTCCCTTACCGACATCCTTTTGGTCTAAAAATCCTGAGATTATAGCTGCCCCACCTCTCCAGTACCTTCTCAGCCAATAGAAACATGTCTCTGTGTACTGTGTGATTGTATACTGTGTGTTTGTGTATACTGTGTGGCCCCATAATCTCTGATTGCCCGGGGGCCCCATGAGTTGTCAGTCCGCCCCTGCTAAGCACAGATCTTCTGTAGATGCCTCCAATCCTTCTGTCTCTTCAGGTCATGCCAGGCAGACTCCATGATGGTGGTGAGATCAGGGCTTTGTGGGAGTCAAACCATGACTTCCAGGACTCCTTGTTCTTCTTTACACTGAAGATAGATCTTAATGACATTAGCTGTATGTTTGGGGCGGTTGTCCTGCTGCGGAATAAATTTGGGGCCAATCACACCCCTCCATGATGGTATGGCATGATGGAGAAAAAAATCTGCCTGTATTTCTCAGCATTGATCCTGACCAAATCTCCAACTCCCTTTACAGAAATGCAGCCCCAAACATGCAAGGAACCTCCACCATGCTTCACAGTTGGCTGCAGACACTCCACCATTGTACCGCTCTCCAGCCCTTCCCCCAATAAACTGCCTCCTGCTACAGCCAAATATTTCTCATTGTGACTCATCAGCTGTCACGTACCTGGTGGAGATCGAGCTGGAGAGAGGGCTTCTCTTGCACCTCCTGTCCGACACCCCTGATAGCGATGACAGGGAGTGACGGACACAGAGTGGCACGAGGGCCGATGTAGTGGATGGTGCTGGCCGGTCCTTGGCAGGAACCAGATGGCTAAAAAGCGCTGGGAAGCCTCTGAAGATCGGAGCTCCGTATCGCTGGGTCAGCAGATGGAGGCGTAGCCGGGGCGCAAGCCAGGAGGTCATCAACAGCCGGACAGAGCAGGTACCGGGACGAAAGGCAAAGGCAGGACACAGGCCGGGTTCGGTACACAGACGGGCAGCAAGGTACAGTAGCAGAGTCAAACACAAGCCGGGATCAGGTAGGCAGGCAGAGGTCAAGAGAAGGTTCAATTGAAGCCGGGTCAAGACACTGGAAACTGGAACAGATCGGGTAAACTAGCACTAGCTGAAAGACCACTCAGCAAAGTTCATGTGCAAGTGCTCAGTGTAAATAGGCTACTTTGCGCCCATACGTACGCGTGCGCATCGGCGCGCCCCCCCCCCCGTGTGCGCGCATTGGCGTGCGCATGTGTGTGCCCGCGCATGTGCAAATACAAGTCCTTCTTTGCAGGTGCACATCTGTTAGCCAGACTTCTCTTACATCAGCCCAGAGCACCAACCGGCCTTGTTCTGCACCCCCGTTGCCATGTTTTCATGTATTGTTGAGTTGCTTAGCCTTGTTTCCTATCACAAAAACATAGGAACTGGGGTGCAGAATGGTTGCCATCTGGTAGGCAGGCTCAAGTTCCACTTTAACCAGTCTCTGACCAACCTATAGACAAGTGATGGCCGGGCCGGGCATTCGTCTATCCGGGTGGATGTTATATGACATCCTCTCAGAACGGGCGTAGCTGCAGCGTGATTTGTGACAGGCTATTTCCACCGGATGGGAGATCACTGCTCCGGCCCACTACAAGTACCACGTGATCGCTGTGACCAATCACAGCAGATCACATGACAATTGTAAACAATGCCAATGACAGATCACTGTAGCAGGTCACTTCCGTTACAATGCGATCGCTGTGACCAATCACAGCAGGTCACATGACAATTATAAACAATGCCAATGACAGATCACTGTACCGGGTCGCTGTCGATACCATGCGATCGCTGTGACCAATCACAGCAGGTCACATGACAATTGTAAACAATGCCAATGACAGATCACTGTAGCAGGTCACTTCCTTTACAATGCGATCGCTGTGACCAATCACAGCAGGTCACATGACAATTATAAACAATGCCAATGACAGATCAATGTACCGGGTCGCTGTCGATACCATGCAATCGCTGTGACCAATCCCAGCAGATCACATGACAATTATAAACAATGCCAATGACAGATCACTGTAAAGGGTCGCTGCCGATACCATGTGATCGCTGTGACCAATCCCAGCAGATCACATGCCAATTGTAAACAATGCCAATGACAGATCACTGTAAAGGGTCGCTGCCGATACCATGTGATCGCTGTGACCAATCCCAGCAGATCACATGCCAATTGTAAACAATGCCAATAACAGATCACTGTAAAAGGTCGCTGCCGATACCATGTGATCGCTGTGACCAATCCCAGCAGATCACATGCCAATTGTAAACAATACCAATGACAGATCACTGTAAAGGGTCGCTGCCGATACCATGTGATCGCTGTGACCAATCACAGCAGAACACATGACAATTGTGAACAATGGATGGCTTTGATTTGTGCCATTCATTGTGTACAATTGTGTTGCTAGCTGTGATTGGTCACAGTGACCACATGTACAGAGAGGGACAATTACAGACCTTCTGTACCATGTGCCTAGTTGTAGCCAATCACAGCTAGCAACACAATGCAAACTGAATTAATCAATTTCATTCAGTAAAAAATGGTTGCTTATAACAGTGAAATTCACTATTATAAGAAATCATAATATGTAAAATGTAAAAAATCCTGATAATTTTATTTTATTTTAATTTTTTGGGTACAGTGTCGCACGACTGCGCAGTTATCAGTTAAAGCGAAGCAGTGGTGAATCACAAAAAAAAAATGGCCGGGTCATTGAGCAGCCAAATATTCATGGGGTGAAGTGGTTAAACAAATATTTACATTTTTATTTTTTATTTTTTACATACTGTCACTAGTCAGTGTCTCTGATCACTGCCACGCCATTCATACGATGATGCTGTGCTGCACTTGTGACAGTATGTAAAAAAAAAAGTGAAACAAAAACATATATATACATATATATATATATATATATATATATATATATATATATATATATATATATATATATATATGTATATGTATATATATATATATATATATATACATATATATATATATATATATATATATATATATATATATATATATATATATGTGTGTATATATATATATATGTGTATATATATATATATATATATATATATATATATATATATATATATATATTTCTATTTTTTCGATAATTTTTTTAATTTTTTCATTTTCCAAAAAATTGTGGCAAAAAATGACAACTTCAAATAACTTGCCATGCCTCTTACTAAATACCTTGCACTGACTACTTTCCAAAAAGCGCAATTTGGTGGATTTGGTGGAAGTGGTTAAACAAACATTTACATTTTTTATGAATTTTTTACATACTGTTACCCGTCAGTTTCATACTGTCACCAGTCATATGATGATGATGTGCTGCAGTGGTGACAGTATGTAAAAAAAAAGTAAAGAAAAAAAATAAAAAATAAAATATATATATATATATATATATATATATATATATATATATATATATATATATTTCTTTTTTTATAATTTTTTTTAATTTCTTCATTTTCCAAAAAACTTGCGATGCCTCTTACTAAATACCTTGCACTGTCTACTTTCCAAAAAGCGATAATTTGGGGGATTTTTTTTTTGTACTGTCCTGCCATTTTCGAGCCTCAAGAAATGAGATTGGCCGTCACTACATCAGGACTGATCAATTTTTCAGATATATATCCCATAGTTTGTGGACTCTATAGCTTTCCTACGGACCCAATTATATACACTAATTTGGGTTATATTCACCAAAGAAACGCAGCAGAATACATTTGGGTCTAAATCTATATATATTAAAAAAAAAAGATTATTTATTTGCAAACTTTTATAACAGAAATAAAGAAAATAAATGTGGTTTTCTGTCCTAATTTTTCCTTAAATACCACCAAAAGAAAGCTCTATGTGTGAGAAACGAATTTATAAAAATGTCATATGGGTACTGAGTAATTGTCATTCAAAGTGTGAGAGCGCTGAAAGCTGAAGAATTGGCCTGGGCAGGAAGGGGGTGAAAGTGCCCGGTATTGAAGGGGGTTAAAGAGGAAGTAAACCCTGATGAGTTTACTTCCTCTTTCATTCCCTGCAAAGGCAAAGCATAATGGACTACTATGCATCGCATCGCATAGTAGTCCATTATGTGTCACTTACCTGACACAGGAGCCAGCGAAGTCACCGCTGTCCCCTGTAGTCTGCCGCATTCATCTTCTCGGTGGGTCTCGCAGCTCCGCCGCTGTCATTCGGCGAAGCCGCGATGACGTCACTCCCGCGCATGCGCACGGGAGCCGACACGCGCGGCAGCTCTGTCGTTGAGAATGCTGCGCTCAGTGCGCCTGCGCGCCGCTGTCTACGGCGCATGCGCCGTAGACAGCGGTGCCTGTTTTCGGGCAAATATCTCCTAAACCATATAGGTTTAGGAGATATTTCTTGGACCTACAGGTAAGCCTTAATCTAGGCTTACCTGTAGGTCAAAGTGGTTTGTAAGGGTTTACAACCACTTTAACCACTTCCCACCCGGCCAATGCACATATACGGCCGGGTGGGAGCCGCCTACTCCTGATATGACGTTCAGGAACGTCATTCAGGAGTAGCGGGATCGCGCGCGCGCGTGCCCGCGCAGCGGCGCGATCCCGATGCGCCCGTGTCACCCGGACACGGCGCATCTCAGATCGGCAGGAGGGCTCTGTGATTGGCCCTCCTGATCACATGACGGCCGTGTCCAATCACGGCCGTCATGTGATGTAAACAAACAGCCGGTTGCTAGGCAATCGGCTCCTCCTCTCCTCACACAGAAGTCATCGCTGTGGAGAGGAGAGCAGATCGCTGCAGCCGGCTGCTGATCAGTGAGTATGAGCTGCTTTTTACAGCTTTTTACAGCTTTTTACTCACTGATCACCAGTCTAGTGTACACAGTAAACACACCACACAGTAAACACATCACACAGTATAAACACAATGTCCCCACACATGTCCCCAAAACATACATGTCCCCAAATAATAAAAACACATGTCCCTAATAATAAAAACATGTCCCCCACATATGTCCCACTAAAATCACATGTCCCAATGATTATCTGCACACATATGTACGTGATCACCTGCACACATATGTACATGATCATTTGCGTACATATGTCCGTGATCACACAAACCAATTATTATACACTTAACGGATTTTTTTTTACCAAAAACATGTAGCAGAATACATTTTGGCTTAAATTTATGACAAAATTTGATTTTATTGGATTTTTATTGAAGTAGAAAAAAGAAAATAGTTTTTTTTTTCCAAATTTCCGCTTTTTTGCGCTTATATCGCAAAAAATAAAAAACGGAGTCGTGAATAAATACCACCAAAATAAAGCTCTATTTGTGCGAACAAAATGATAAAAATTTCATTTGGGTACAGTGTAGCATGACCGCGCAATTGTCACTGAAAGCGCTAGAGCGCTGAAAGCTGAAAATTGGGCTGGGAAGGAAGGGGGCGAAAGTGCCCTGTATTGAAGTGGTTAAATGACGGTGGTCATTACTTACTCTGGAAGACCGAGGACACCCTGTGGCAGAAAAGAATTACTGCAAGGACACCTCCAGACTGATGGTAACTATTGCAGAAAAAGCTATGATTTTTTTTCTTGATTTGTCTTTTAATTGGCTGTTTTTGTGGATGGATATCAGTTTAATGCATTCATTTTTCAAAGGGTCTATTATTTGCGAGCTTTTAAGTGGAAGGGCTTTTCTTTTCAGAATGATGTGTAGGTAATGCTCTGAGCAGCAGGAGAATATAGAATGCATGGAATGCTTTTACTATACAATTATGAGCACGCGTGGCAATCTATAGATCCAGCTGTAATTATTTTCTTGTCACACTTACAATGGGGATGGTGGGGGGGACGCGGCGTGACGTACCGAAGGGCCAGGTGATTAGTGACCTTTTGTATGCCCCTTGCTGGTCAGTTCCGTGCATGTGATTGTGACCGTCTTCATAGGAAAGACATAATGAGCCAATTTAATCCCCTGCTGGTAGTGCACTCTACACAGGGGCTGAACGTTACATCACTCGGGGGTTGTGACATCAGAGTTTATTACACCCTCAGAGTTCTTTTATCCATTAGAAGCAAGCTGTGCAAGTACCTGAATATGACCCGGGATCAGATCTGAATCTATGCATAGCAGACTGGGAGAAGGAGAAGCAGCACTAGCAATCAGTTAACTCAGCCGGGGGCAAGGGGTGGGCACGAAGGGAAGCTGCCCTGGGCGCAATCGTTAACTGTAGGGATGAGAGTGCCTTCCTTCTGTTACAAGGCTGACAGGAGTAGTTACAGCGGCAATTATTTTTACAAGCGAGTGACTGCTAAGCGTAGTATCCCCTAGGCTTGCACACATAACGGGGGGGGGGGGGGGAGCACAGTTTGGCATCTTTGCCCTTGGTGCTGGATGACCTTGTCCCGGCACCATAGGCATGCGCACAGGGTGTGCCAGGTGTGCCACACCCTAATCACCCCGTGTGGCGCAGATTCCCCATGTTTAAACCCCTGATATTTCACCAAAGCCCCCTGACTGGGCTCCTAAAAAAAAAAGTCGAACACAATTCTAATAAAAAATTTAATTGTAAAAATTTTTTTTTTTTATTAAATAATAAAAATAAAAGCTACTGACACTGTCCACTGCCCTACTGACACCAAGCTGTGCCCTACTGACACTGTCCAATGACCTACTGACACCAAGCTGTGCCCTACTGACACAAAGCTGTGCCCTACTGACACCAAGCTGTGCCCTACTGACACCAAGCTGTGCCCTACTGACACCAAGCTGTTCCCTACTGACATCAAGCTGTGCCCTACTGACACCAAGCTGTGCCCTACTGACACTGTCCACTGCCCTACTGACACCAAGCTGTGCACTACTGACACAAAGCTGTTCCCTACTGACACCAAGCTGTGCCCTACTGACACCAAGCTGTGCCCTACTGACACCAAGCTGTGCCCTACTGACACTGTCCACTGCCCTACTGACACCAAGCTGTGCACTACTGACACAAAGCTGTTCCCTACTGACACCAAGCTGTGCCCTACTGACACTGTCCACTGCCCTACTGACACCAAGCCGTGCCCTACTGACAACATCAATTGCTCTGCCAACACCGCCAGTATATATACACATGCACACACACGCAAATGTGTTTGAGTTTTGGGGTGCACACCCTAATGCCTGGCGCTGAGCTCAACTGCAGTGCTCATGTGCTAACGTGGACCATGCTGATGGGGGGAGAGAGTGGAGTGACGGAGAGACAGATGCTTTTCTTTTTATTCTTCCGGCGGGATAGGGGGAGGACACAAGACCTGCAAGTATAATTATATATATTATATTATATATTATATATAGCATAAAAAAATCCTTTCATTTGTAGTGCTCACCCCTAGAGGAGCTGCTGAGAATAAACCCAGGTCTCCCATATATTTGGGATGCAGCGATGCCATTTTTTTTTTACAGGGAGTACAAGTACCAATACCTTTTTTTATTTATTTTTTTAGTACTCACAAATACCAATTACTGATACCTACTGCAACTATTTTTATTATACTTCAGCTGTCAGCAATGGTACAAAGCATTGAAAAGTCATTTACAAATTAAATTTGAATGTTTTTTTTTTCAATGTGAAACGTGTAAATATATGTTAAAGGTGTAAAAATATGAATGAACAAAGCAAACAAAACAAAAAAAGGTTTAATTAATAAAATATTATAGACAAAAAAAAATAATCAGCTGTAAAATAATAATAAAATGGAGGAAAATAGGGAGTTAATTAGGACCACCACCAGAGGAACACTTCATTTAAAAAAAAAAAAAAAACTTTATTTTTAACTTGACAGATTTCTTTATCTGCAGATCGAAGTTTATCCCTTTGAGCTGCTGATGAATAAACAGAAAGATACAAAATGAAACAATGTTTCTTTTTTATCTTTCTGTTTCAGCAGCTGAGCAATGTTGTGGCTGCTTTTTTTTTTTTTTACAACTCCAATTGCCATGACATTGTATACACTTCAGCTGTCAAAGGTTCCACCTGACAGCTGACTGAGTCATTGGTTGTAAAAGCAGAGTTCCACCCAAAAGTGCAACTTCCGCTTATTTGCTTCCTCCCCCCCCCCCCTCCATTGCCACATTTGGCACCTTTCAGGGGGAGGGGGGAATGGGTACCTGTTTTTGACGTGTCCCTGTACCCACTTCCGGGAGACAGCGCCGCATCGCTGTCCTTCAGAAGTCCTCCTTCCTCTGCCTCCCGACCAATTAGAAAGCGCAGCGAGCTTCGCGCATGTGCAGTAGGGAACCATCTGTAAAGCCGAAAGGCTTCACCGCTGGTTTCTCTTAGTAGAGATGGTGGTGGCAGCATCCGACAGCCGATCCGAAGATCTGCTGGGGTGCCGACATCGTGGGCTGGACAGGTAAGTGTTCATATATTAAAAGTCAGCAGCTACATAATAGGGTCTGGCTACCCAGTAAGATGTGGACTCAGGAATGGAGGCTTCATCCCACTCAAAGCTCTACAAAGGCTCCGGACTCCACGATCCAGTCCAGGTCTTCAATCTAGCTCTTCTTCAGGGATAGAGTGATAAACATTTAGAGCAGGGTTTCTCAACCAGGGTTCCTCCAGAGGTTTCTAGGGGTTCCTTGAGCAATGAGCAATCTCTATCTCTCAGATAAGTTCCCACTGACACATAATGGTCTATGGACAGCTGAAACTAATAATAAGGTCTAGCTACCCAGTAAGATACGGACTCAGGAATGGAGGCCTCATCTCACTCAAAGCTCTACAAAGTCTCTGTACTCCAGGACCCATGCAGAACTTCAATCTAGCTCTTCTTCAGGCAATAAACATTCAGCAGGGTCTCTCAACCAGGATTCCGAGGAACCCTAGGGTTCCTCTAGAGGTTGCTAGGGTTTTCTTCAGCATTGATCAATTTCTGCCTCACAGATTCCACTGACACCATTGATATTTTTATCTGTAAGGCCGCGTACACACGCGGGGACTGTTCGCTCAACTTTGTTCGTCAAACAGTTTCAGCGGACAGTCCGCTCAAAATTAGCATGGACGGACATGGCCACACACGACGTACGAACAGTTTGCTGAAACCGTGCGCGATGACGTGAACGGCACGTACGACGGGACTAGAAAACGACGTCCTATACACTGCAATGCAACCTTCGGCGTATAAATTCTTTCTGAGCATGCGCGGAACTTTGTTTGACGAACAAGCCTACACACGAGGGGACTGTTCGCTGAAACAAGGTTTCAGCGGACAGTTTTTCGGAAATTCCGAAAAACCTTGTTCAGCAGACTGTTCGCTGAAACTGTCCGCTGAAAGCCCACACACGGGCGGACTGTCCGCTGAAACACTGTTCAGCGGACAAAGTTGAGCGAACAGTCCCCGCGTGTGTACGCGGCCTAAGGGGGAAAATCTTCCCAATGAGCACAAGTGTAAGGAGCATTCTTCCCACTGACCATCTCACATAGCAATAATGGAAGGACAACCCTTTTAGTAAAAATTCCTTCCAGGTCCTAATTTAGGTTTTACTTACTAACCCAGGAGCTGTCTGCCACCCAGCATCCTCAGGTAGATCCTCAGTGAGGAAGATATAAGATCCTCCAGACCAGGACTTCAAGACAGTGCCTTCCAGTAAAAACTACATTACGGCTTGCCGAGGCCCAGACTGCAATATCTTGTCTCAGTAGCTCTCTCCTAGGGGTAGCAGCCCCAAGAGAACTGGAACCCTCCCTGAAGAGGAAAAAACACTCTGCTCGGGCTTCCTGCACATTTTTCACCTGCGCAGCCACCTTCTGGGTGTCTTCTTCCAGGGATTGCCTGGGGCATGATAAATATTCAACTGATCATTTGACTCACCCTGCCCTATGCTCTAGAAACTTCTTCCAGAGGCAGATGGGAGTAATCAAACTCTTAGCTCAGGAAACGCTGAAGAGACCAACATAATCAATCACTGTACCACTCTCTACAGTGCAGCCAAAAACTAAATGTAATCTTAGTAGTCTAGAGGGCATTCGACATTTCTAAGGTTTTGATTAATTTTTTGAACCTGGAACAGGACAAGATCTACAGAGAAAAGAACAGAACATTGTCCCAGTTTCAATACAAAAGCCAGAAGGCACAGGAGGACCCTAGCAGTGGCGGCCCGTCCATAGGGGGCGCACTGCCGCCCCCCCAAAAAAAGGTCCTTTAAGTGCACTGTGTACCTGTGTATGGGCACCGGATGCAGTGCACTATGGGTAGCATGACGTCTATGCAATCATGTGATTGCAGGCGACTCGCTTCATTTGCCTGGTTTTGTGAGTCCTTGTGGTGCAAAGCAGTGCGCCACAACACTCCCATCTTACAGCCAGTCCCCTTGTTGTGGGGTTTTCTATTGGTCATGCCGCAAGACATGGGCGGTGCTTTCCCCGGAGGAGTCACTTTCCGGTTTCTCCTGGCCCAGTGTCTGCACTGGGGAGGAGAGTTTAGATACAGGAGGATCCAGAGCCCGGTAAGTGCCGGACATCCTGCGGGGGGGGGGGGGGGGTATTGTTATCAGTGCTGGAAAACCAGTTTGCTGTCAGTGCACACAGGGGGCGGGGGGGAGCTGTCAGTGTCATGAGTCCTGCACAGGGGGATATACCCCTATCTGTAACGCTGACCTAATCCTGACCTATATACACTTATCTGTAATGCTGACCTATATATTATACACCGTGAAATATCTGTAATGCTGACCTAATGCTGACCTATATACACCGATTTGTAATGCTGACCTATATACACTATTTGTAATGCTGACCTATATACACCATGAAATATCTGTAATGCTGACCTAATGCTGACCTATATACACCGATTTGTAATGCTGACCTATATACACCTATCTGTAATGCTGACCTATATACACCGATTTGTAATGCTGATCTATATACACCTATCTGTAATGCTGACCTAATGCTGACCTATATACACCTATCTGTAATGCTGACCTATATACACCTATCTGTAATGCTGACCTAATGCTGACCTATATACACTATCTAATTCTGACCTACAGTTGTGCTCATAAGTTTTCATACCCTGGAAGAATTTATGATTTCTTGGCCATTTTTCAGAGAATATGAACGATAACACAAAAAAACTTTTCTGTCACTCGTGGTTAGTGTTTGGTTGAAGCCATTTATTATCAATCAACCGTGTTTACTCTTTATAAATCATAATGACAACAGAAACTACCCAAACGACCCTGATCAAAAGTTTCACATACCCTGGTGATTTTGGCCTGATAACATGCACACGAGTTGACACAAAGGGATTAGAATGGGTATGAAGACCCCTTTCACACTGAGCCGCCCCAGACGTCAGCGGTAAAGCGGCACTATTTTTAGCGCCGCTTTACCGTCGTTTTAGCGGCGCTATTCCCAAAAGAGGTCAAACCCGCCTGCAAAACACCACTGTAGCGGCGCTTTGCCGGCGGTATAGCAGCGCTGCCCAATTGTTTTCAATGGGCAGAGGCGCTTTAGGAGCAGTGAGTTCACCGCTCCTAATGCGCTCCAAAGAAGCTGCTGGCAGGACTTTTTCTGGCGCCCTGCCAGCGCACCACTCCAGTGTGAAAGCCCGAGGGCTTTCACATTGGAGAGACAGGAGCCGCTGTTTCAGGGCACTTTGCAGATCTATAATGCAAGCTATATACCCTGATCTGTGAGTCTGAGCTATATAACCTGGTCTGTGATGCTGGCGCTGTATACTATGCCCTGTGATGCTGGGTCTGTATACTCTGCCCTGTGATACTGGGGCTGTATACTCTGTCCTGTGATGCTGGGGCTGTATACTCTGTCCTGAGATGCTGGGGCTGTATACTCTGTCCTGTGCAGGGGCGGACTGACCATTCAGCCACTCAGGCACTGCCCGAGGGCCCCGAGCCACTAAGGGCCCCATCAGGGTTGCCAGCCTCAGTTAAAACAAGGGACAGTATGTAAAAATCTGTGTTTTTGTCCCTTACAGACATCCTTTTGGTCTAAAAATCCCAAGATTATAGCTGCCCCACCTCTCCAGTACCTTCTCAGCCAATAGAAACATGTCTATGTATACTGTGTGTACATGTATGTGTATACTGTGTGATTGTATACTGTGTGTGTGTATACTGTGTGGCCCCATAATCTCAGATTGCCTGGGGGCCCCATAATCTCCTATTGCCCGGGGGCCCCATGAGTTGTCAGTCCACCCTGGTCCTGTGATGCTGAGCTGTATACTCTGTCTTGTGATGCTGAGCTGTATACTCTGTCTTGTGATGCTGAGCTGTATACTCTGTCCTGTGATGCTGGGGCTGTATACTCTGTCCTGTGATGTTGAGCTGTATACTCCTGACACTGTGGGTGGAAGCAAGTGAAATACAGGGGACAGAGTGGGTGGATTCTATAGGGGTTGTGGATTATGAGAAGTAGGAGGGGTCAAAAAGGAAGGGTGGGGTCTCCCATCCTAAAACTTTACCAGCTGCAACTGGACCCTAATATATTTTCAGGGATCACCACAGAGAAAGTACATCTTTGTATTAAAACAGAACAGAACAATATAGCTGGGCCGCAGACAAAAAAAAAAAAGAAAGACGAGTGCCTGAAGAATGGTCCCACAATCTTAAGGCCTGGTACTGTGATGCCGCGTACACACGGGCGGACTGTATGGCCTACTTAGTCCGCCGAAACACATTTCAGCGGACAGTCCGCTCGTGTGTGGGCTTCAGCTGACTTTTTCAGAGTGCAGTACGGCGGACTAAGTATTTCGGAATGTTCGAAATACTGTCCGTCGTACTCGCATTTCGGCGGACAATCCGCCCGTGTGTATGCCAGTCCGCCGTACTTTTGAAATGAGCGGACTTTTCCCGCCCGGAGAAAAGTCCGCTCATTTCGAGCGGGTATCCAGGTAGGCGGGGCCCGCGAAGGAGACGTCGCTGGCCCCGCCTCCTGGTGTGGACTTAAAGGGGAACCCCAACGCCGAAAAAAATCGGCGTGGGGGTCCCCCCCAGGTCCACAACAGACCCTTGTCCGAGCACGCTACCCGGCCGGCCAGGAAAGGGGGGCGAGCGAGCGCCCTCCCCCCCTCCTGAGCCGTACCAGGCCGCGAGCCCTCAACATGGGGGGGTGCCAAAGCACCGTGTCCCCATGTTGATGAGGACAAGGGCCTCTTCCCGACAACCCTGGCCGTTGGTTGTCGGGGTCTGCGGGCGGGGGGCTTATCGGAATCTGGGAGCCCCCTTTAACAACATGGGGACAAGGTGCCTGGTACGGCTCAGGAGGGGGGGTGCCCGCTCGTCCCCCCCTTTCCTGGCCGGCCGGGTAGCGTGCTCGGACAAGGGTCTGATGTGGACCTGGGGGGGACCCCACGCCGATTTTTTTCGGCGTTGGGGTTCCCCTTTAAGTCCATACCAGGTGGCGGGGCCAGCGACGTCTCCTTTGCGGGCCCCCGCCTGCCTGGAGACGCGCTCAAAATGAGCGGACTTTTCTCTGCGCTGGAAAAGTCTGCTCATTTCAAAAGTACGGCGGACTGGCATACCAACGGCCGGATTGTCCGCCGAAATGCAAGTCCGGCGGGAAGATTGGAGTGCAAAAATACTTTCTAAGTCCGCCGTACTTTCGGGTAAAAAAAGTCCGCCGGCCTGGCTGGACCAGTTCAGTTTTCCCTAGCAAACCTCCCTAAAATACTACACATAACAGCTTTCTATATTAGTTGATAGATCTCCGTACCATTTTATGATTTCAATCGCATATCAACACAAATATATTCGCATCCCCAACAAAGACTAAACACGCAGAGCTATTATAACATTGCTTAACGTTTAGCATTGCTGAAATGAGAAAAATGTCTGCTCTGATTAAATAACGCCTTTTATTAATCGATGGTTACGACACTTACAGTAATGTTCACCTGAAAGTTTCTCTTTTTATCTTCTCCTTACATACACTGTGCTGTTTTATAGTTCTTACTGTGTTCTGCTCTGCTTTTATCATCTACAGTATTGTACCACTTCTTTGTGTCCCATTTCACATGGATTTGTACATTTCATTTGATTGCTGTTTTGTATTCTTCTTAAAACTTCAATAAAATGTCTTTAAACAAAAAAAGTCCGCCGGAGGCTACACACGGGGGGGATTGTCCGGCGGACTTGAGTTTGCCAGACTTTTCCACCCGATTGTTTGATCGTGTGTACGTGGCATTAGGGATACCTACAGCCTTGTGAGTGAGGCTCCATCCATGGGTGTAAGGCCATAAGTAACCCAAGGGGCTAAAATCTTAAGAAAATTATCATAGGTGTCTGATACAGGGCCGTCTTTAATATTGATTGGGCCCTGGGCAAAAATTTGCTTAGGGCCCCCCTCCCCCCATGCAATTTCGCTCTCCACCTTCTCAGAGACATACAATAAATAGCAGCTAGACTTAAAATCAGTTTACTGTATCAGATCAGGCAGCGATTACGATTGGTTGCCAGAGGTTACAGCATATCAATACTGCTTACTGACTGGTTGCTAGAGGTTACAGCACTCCTTAAGGCTCACTGATTAGTGGCTAGAGGTTACAGCACATGATTTTGGCTTGTTTGAGTGGCTGCTAGAGATTACTGTACAGTAATACTGCTCACTGGTTGTTGTAGGTTAGAGCACATCATCTCCTCACTGCAGGGGGCATGATATACATATGAATGCTGCCTTATTTACATATCAATGCAGTTGGCCTCAGCTATTTACATATGCATGTCACTGCTATTTACATATGAATGCTGGTTATTTACATGTAAACACAGGGTCTGCAGGTGAGTCGTCAGTACACAACATCAGGACTAAAACCTTAAGGGACAAGGGAATGTGATAGTTGGCAAGTATGAGGCAGCTGCTTTGGGCCCCACAACAATGACAGGGCCCAGGGCAGCTGCCCCTTTTGCCCTGCCTTAAAGACGGCCCTGGTCTGATAGAATGCTAGAAACCTTCTCATTATTTAAAAAAAAAAAACATTTTGGATCTTGACATCATATAAAGTGAGAAGTTGGGATCTTCACACTGAGGCTATAGTTTTTTGAAAAGCTACCATAGGTTGCTGTACAGTCGCTCATGGAATAAGCTATGTATGAGCCAGACCTGGATGCTGTAACAAAAGGAATGTCCACCAAATAGGCTTAATATTGCAAAACCTATTGTAGCAACTCACAAGTTTATTTGATGCACATGAGCTGCACGTGACCAAAAACTCCTGGAAAGTAATGTTGGAGGAGATTTTAGAAATGTTCAACCATATCTGAGACTGAACCTCTAGAGGCAGGGAAATCCAAGAGCCATTTATTGACATAAGAATGGACTTTCAGGGAACTGGAAGCATTAAAATGGGCATAGAGTGCAGTAATTAGCTTTGTGGAGCAAAGGCCACCTGAATAAATGAGATCAGCTTTGTTGGGTTTTTAAGCTAATGACTGGGTCACCTCAATCAGAAAGGGGCACAGAAGAAGCCTTTCTGGATAGCAATTCTAAAAATAGATATCTACATTGTTTGCTTTTAGGCAGGACTTTTAAGAGTTTCACAATGGAGAATAGGGTCCACCTCTTCATCGTTCACATGTATGCCATGGCCCTACTGAGTCCTATGTGCAGCTGTACTAATGGTGGCCTTTGGTGGTGTGGTGGGGCATAGCTTCCTATAGGATGAATGGACCTGGTGATGATGCCTTTTGGAAGAAAGGTGAAGATCACTGTAATGGGGACAGACCTCATATTGGACCATGTGGACTACACTTAGGGGTGTGGGGTTTGGCTCCTTATAGGATGAATGCAGCCTTAGGATGAAAAGGACCTGGTCAGGATGCTTTTGGAAGATAGGTGAATATTACTGTAATGGGAACAGACCTAATACTGGACCATGTGGACCACACTCAGAGGCGCGGGGGTATGGCTCCCTATAAAGATTAATGGGGCCCAAGATGAAAAGGACCTGGTGAGGATGCTTTCAGAAGATAGGTGAATATTACTGTAATGGGAACAGACCTAATACTGGACCATGTGGACCACACTCAGAGGCGCGGGGGTATGGCTCCCTATAAAGATTAATGGGGCCCAAGATGAAAAGGACCTGGTGAGGATGCTTTCAGAAGATAGGTGAATATTACTGTAATGGGAACAGACCTAATACTGGACCATGTGGACCACACTCAGAGGCGCGGGGGTATGGCTCCCTATAAAGATTAATGGGGCCCAAGATGAAAAGGACCTGGTGAGGATGCTTTCAGAAGATAGGTGAATATTACTGTAATGGGAACAGACCTAATACTGGACCATGTGGACCACACTCAGAGGCGCGGGGGTATGGCTCCCTATAAAGATTAATGGGGCCCAAGATGAAAAGGACCTGGTGAGGATGCTTTCAGAAGATAGGTGAATATTACTGTAATGGGAACAGACCTAATACTGGACCATGTGGACCACACTCAGAGGCGCGGGGGTATGGCTCCCTATAAAGATTAATGGGGCCCAAGATGAAAAGGACCTGGTGAGGATGCTTTCAGAAGATAGGTGAATATTACTGTAATGGGAACAGACCTAATACTGGACCATGTGGACCACACTCAGAGGCGCGGGGGTATGGCTCCCTATAAAGATTAATGGGGCCCAAGATGAAAAGGACCTGGTGAGGATGCTTTTAGAAGATAGGTGAATATTACTGTAATGGGAACAGACCTAATACTGGACCATGTGGACCACACTCAGAGGCGCGGGGGTATGGCTCCCTATAAAGATTAATGGGGCCCAGGATGAAAAGGACCTGGTGAGGATGCTTTTGGAAGGAAGGTGAAGTTCACCATAATGGGAACAGACAGGGATGTGGGTGTATGGCTCCCGATAGAATGAATGGGGCCTCAGGATGAAAAGAACCTGATGACAATGCTTAAAAGATGAAAATCACCGTAATGGGAACAGACTGCATATTGGACCATGTGAACCACACTCAAAGGTTTGGGAGTATGGTTCCCTATAGGATGAATGGGGCCTCAGGATGAAATGGACCTGGTGAGGAGGCTTTTGGAAGAAAGGTGAAGATCAGTGTAATGGGGACAGACCTCATATTGGACCATGTGGACCACACTCAGGGGCATGGGGATATAGCTCCAAAAAAGATGAATAGCGCCTCAGGATGAAAATTACCTGGTTAAGACGCTTTCGGAAGAAAGCTGAAGACCACAGTAATGGGAACAGACCGCATATTGGACCATGTGGACCAAACGCAAATGTTTGGGAGTATGGCTCTCTATAGGATGAATAGGGCCGTAGGATGAAAAGCACCTGGTGAGGATGCTTTCAGAAGGAAGGTGAAGATCACCATAATGGGAAATGGTGATCTTCAATGATTGACTACACTCGGGGGTGTGGGGGTATGGTTCGCTATAAGGTGAAAAGAGCCTGAGAATGAAAAGGACCTGACGAGGACATTTTTAGAAGATGAAGATCACCATAATAGGAACAGACTGCACATTAGACCATGTGGACCACACTCAAGGGTTTGAGGGTATGGCTCCCTGTAGGATGAATTGGGCCTCAGGATGAAAAGGACCTGTTCAGGATGCTTTATAAAGAAAAGTGAAGATCACCGTAATGAGAACAGACCTCATATTGGACCACGTGGACCACACTTAGGGGTGTGGGTTTATAGCTCCCTGTAGGACAAAATGAGTCTCAGGATGAAAAGGACCTGGTGAGGATACTTTCAGAAGAAATGTGAAGATCACTATAAGGGGGACAGACCTCATATTGGACCATGTGAACCACACTTAGCCCTTGTACACACGGTCGGACATTCCGACAACCAAATCCGTCGGATTTTGTCTAACGGATTTTGTCCGAAACTGTTGCATACACACAGTCGGACAAAGTTGTTGGAAACAGAACGTGATGATTATTTCGTTACGACGGGACTACGTTAACGCTAGTAGCCAATAGCTTTGGTGTAGGAATTTGATCTGAGCATGCGTGGCACTTTGTCCGATCGGAATTCTCTACACATGATCAGAGTATGTCTGATCGGAGCATTTTGTCGGAAAATTTTACCAACAAGTTGGAAAACTTGGTCCGTTGGAGACAGTCCGATGGAGACCACACGCCCTTGTACACACGGTCCGATCGGACACATTCCGTCGGAAATCTCCGACCGTGTGTACAAGGGCTTAGGGGTGTGGGGACATGTCTTAAGGGATAACTTGTTCCAAAAGTATACTTAAAGCGGGAGTCCGCCGTTTTTTTTTTTTTTTTTTTTTAAAGCCAGCAGCTACAAATACTGCAGCTGCTGACTTTTAAAATAATGACACTTACCCGCCCAGCGCGCCCGCGATGTCGGCACCCGAAGCCGATCTCTCGATCGTCTCTCGGGTGCTG
Source organism: Lithobates pipiens (assembly GCF_037356315.1). NCBI lineage: Eukaryota > Metazoa > Chordata > Amphibia > Anura > Ranidae > Lithobates > Lithobates pipiens. Next base: position 13,564,046 of record NW_027507789.1, read on the forward strand.
CCGCCGCCATCTTGGGTATGGGAATCAGGAAGTGGAGCCTTGCGGCTTAATTTCCCGGTTCCCTACTGCGCATACGTGAGTCGCTCTGCGTAATAAGGATGGTCCCCGCTGTCTCTGGGATCCGTGTGTTTCCCAGCAGGCAGCGGGCGACCTTCGGAAAGGGGCGTAGATTCTGCAGAATCTACTCCCCTTTCCGCAGATAGCTATGCCGGAAGTGGGTGCAGATACCTGAACTGTACAGGTACCTGCACCCCCCTCCCCCCCTGAAAGGTGCCAATTGTGGCGCCGGAGGGTGGGAGGGTTCCAATGAGCGGAAGCTCCACTTTAGGGTGGACCTCCGCTTTAAGATGCCTTTAAAAAGTGGTGAGGTCACAAAAACAGATTTAGGTTGGTTCCCGTTTTCAATATACCCAAGTCTCAAAGGTAACCTTTAAATAATGACTTTTCTCATATGTCTGAAATCAGGTGATCTATCTTGGTGGAACAAGGAATCATTCATCTCCCATAACCATGTTTATCACACAAGGGGATGGTGGGGGGAATCTTTTCCTCTTCGGGGGGGGGGGGGGGGGGGCTACGCTTGTTGTTTGAATATTCCATCACTCGGCCGAGGCAATAACAGCCTTGCATGATTCTGCATATAGAAAGTCAATATTGGGCAAGCCATACACTGCAACAATGGTGCGCATATTCATGCATCCTGGAGGGAAAACACATCTTTCCCTCCCTTCGGAAAACATTCCATCTTCCTGCTGACATTCTGATGGATGGTTCTCGTAGCGTGCTCGCTAAAGCTCTCATTTGTGAATTCCAAATAAAATCATCTCCACAAAAAAAAATAAGAGATAGAGAGATGGGGAACAATACACTAATTATTTTCTCATAACGGCGCTCCCGATCCTTTCCGTTTCGATTAACAAAGCTTTCCGTAAGCCTGACGCCAAAAGGGCGCTCGCACTTTCAGTCCCCCCCCACCCCCATCACTGAACGCCGCTAATTTTTTATTTATTTTTTCCCGCCTGCGCAAATAGAATATCCCAGCGAACTGAGTGTATGAAAGTTTTATGCCGTTAATACCGCCTGTGATGTAGCGGCTAAATAAAAAAACATGTTCGGAGCCAATAAAAAATTCATACGTGTTTTCATATATTCTGTCCCTTTTCTTTGCCATTGAGCAAATAACCTGAAAAATGGATGGAAGTCGGCCGCTTTGCTGGCTGAATGGCTGAGAGTTTAAGTGTAACAGCCATTGCATCTTATTCCGGCCGTCCAGAAAGGCCCGTGTTCTGCGCAAAGTTTAAAATAGAAAGTCAAAACTTTATTTTTTTTTTTTTTATGTTAAAAAAGTTACAAATGTTTTATTTATTTTTTTAAGTCTTTAAAAGTTACACATTGGTTGTACAGGTATGAGAAATGATTTTCAAGATTCTCTTCCCATTGACTTTTAATGGGGTTCACACAACTTGTCAAACGTGCCCACAATTAAAACTCCGGCAGATCCACCCATCACTATTCCGCAGCAACGAGAAGCAAAAAAAGATTATGAAAAAGAGTTTAAAGAGGAACTGCAGTCTGCTCACATAATTTGTAATAAAAACATCTTTGCCATTCTGAAGTTTCCCTCCAACCACTTTGCATATTATTTTATATATACAGTGGAACCTTTGGATTACGAGCGTAATCTGTTGAAAGGAGAATGCTTGTAATCCAAAGCACTCGCATATCAAAGTGAGTTTCCCCATAAAAGTCAAAAGAAATGAACATAATTCCTTCCACATTGACTTCTATTGCATGCAATACCGCATTTGGCCAGAGGTGGGGGGGGGCGCCGGAGAGCCTCGAAAATACACGGAGGCAGCTCGGCCTATGCTTGGAAAGCCTTGGGAACACTCGGGAACTGAGTATTTCCGGGTGTTTCCTAGTGATTCTGAGTATTTCCGAAGGGCTCCGAACCGCTCCGAGTGTCACCGGCGCCCCCGAACTATGGGGTGTGCATAACACCTCATTAGCTTGAATTCTACTAGTTTTGCAAGACAACACTCTGCCCTGATTACAATAAATAAATACAGTGTCACAAACAGTGCCCACCATTGCCCACCAATGCCAGCATATAGTGCCCACCAGTGGCAGCAATCAGTGCCCACCACTGCCCACAAATACCCACAATCAGTGCCCATTAGTGATGCCAGTCAGTGCTGCCAATCGGTGCCGCCTATCACTGCTGCCCATCACTGCTGTCGATCAATGTCCATTAGTGTCGCCCATCAGTGCCACCCATCAATGCCCATCAGTACCCACCAGTGCCGCCTATCCATGCCCACCAGTGCTGCCTATCAGTGCCCAACAGTGCCGCTTATTAGGGACCACCAGTGTCACCTATTAGTGCCCATCAGTGCCACCCAAAAGTGCCCATCAGGGCGGCCTATCAGTGCTCATCAGTGCCACATATCAGTGCCCATAAGTGCGGCATATTAGTACCTCCTCAAAAGTGCCAACTCATCAGTGCCAATAAGTGCCACCTCATCAATGCCCACCAGTTCATCTTATCAGTGCCCATCAGTAAAGGTGAAAAATTACTTAGTTACAAAATTTACTTAAAAAGTAAAAAACATTTTTTTTCAAAATTTTTTCTTTTTTTTTTTTTGTAAAAAATAAAAACCCAGCGGTCATTAAATACCACCAAAAGAAAGCTCTATTTGTGTGAAGAAAATGATTAAATAAAAAAAATTTTTTGGGTACAGTGTTGCATGACCGCGCAATTGTATTTCATTCATTCATTGTCATTCAAAGTGCGACAGTGCTGAAAGCTGAAAAATGGCCTGGGCAGGAGGGGGGTGTAAGTGCCCGGTAGGCAAGTGGTTTAAGGAGAATTGTACAAAAAAATAAGATTGGTTAAACACACAAGTACTTTTTTTACCACTACTATTCCTTTATATTGTCTTTTGCAATTTCCAAATGCAGCGATTTAGTAATGCATGAATAAAGGTTTAGCGCTGGAAACACTTTTTTGATAGATAAAAAGTGCATTTTATATACAACTATATAGATCAGACCAAAATGAGGGACAAATGAGGGGGAAAGAGGGACAGAGGGACACTGCTCCAAATCAGGGACAGTTGGGAGCTATGACAATGCAATAGCTGCCTGTTTTCTGCTATGCAGAGGTTAATGGAAAGATATTACCGCATTCAGGTAATTGCCCAGCAGATTAGGCCTGCGATTAAAAAGATGCAATGTAATGCGATGCTTATCCCGAGCACCGGCAAACCGCAATTTGCATTTGCCGCGACGTCTTTAAATAAAATATCTGAGATTGGCTGAAGTGACCCTGTTTTACATCGTCGCAAGGACAGAGCGAAGTGCTAAGCAGTCTTGTTCCCGAAAAAATGCTACGCACATAATCACATCTTTATCTGTGCAAAATATTCTCCTACGGTCCATTATTTTTAATGGTTTTGGAAGGAAAACTGCGAAGTCGATAGATGCAGTAAGTATTGGCAGGCCTTTATTGAGATAAGATAGAGCACGCAACTCTCTGGAGGGGGAAAAAAAAAGGCCTTTGATTTTCCTGCAGGAAAAGTTAAAGACCATTTCAATGGGGCTGGTTTAGCACCGTACCCGGCTGGCTGGCTGTAACCCGGACTGGGACTGGCCAAGGCGGTGACAACCCAGGCACTAGCTGTATCAGCTCTACTTAGCTCCTTGTTGTACATATTATCATTGTTGTTCATTTTGATAATGATACAATGTATAGGGCAGGGATCTGCAATTAGCGGACCGCCAGCTGCTGCAAAACTACAAGTCCCATCATACCTCTGCCTTTGGGTGTCATGCTTGTGGCTGTCAGAGTCTTGCTGTGCCTCATGGGATTTGTAGTTCTGCAACAGCTGGAGGTCCGCTAATTGCATATCCCTGGTATAGGTTTTATATCCTCAGCCAGAGAGGGGTTGGGATTGTAGCAAGAAACTGCAGTGCCTCGGGATGTAATTTTTAGGCTTCATGCACATGGTGGGTGCATTTGCCCGTACCAGGATGTCCTCGTGCTGCATTTATCTGCCTTCTCCCATCCTGGGCACAAAATATATGCAGCGTATATATGCCATGTGTGCTCATGATTTTCCTACAGGAAAAGTTAAAGACCATTTGCTAGGGGCTGGTTTAGCACCGTACCCTGCTGGCTGGCTGTAACCCCGGCTGGGCCTGGCCAAGGCGGTGACAACCCAGGCACTAGCTGTGTTGGCTCTACCCAGTTCCTTGTTGTTCATATTCAGGGGTGGACTGACAACTCATGGGGCCCCCAGGCAATCCGAGATTATGGGGCCACACTAGGGTTGCCACCTGTCCAGGATTCACCCGGACAGTTCGGGTTTGGAACCTTGTGTCCGGGTTTCAGTCTGTCTGAAACCCAGACAGATTATTTGGACTGGGCTGTGGCGCCCCAAGTAACTGAGATAGTCACGCAAAAATCTGTTGCTGTCTGGGAGCTGTCTGGGGGCAGGTTTGGCATCACTTGGGGGGTGTGGGGCGATAACGTCAGCAAGAGCAGTTTGGCCACACCCACTGTTCACCACAGTGTGCTGCATTATTACTTTCCTTGGGGCAGCCAAAGGTGTCCTGGGTCTTTTATAATCCTATACTACGGGGAAAAAAAAAAAGGTACCCTGTAAAGTGTTCGGGTTTGGCTTGAAGAAAAGGTGGCAACCCTAGGCCACACAGTATACACACACACAGTATACAATCATACAGTATACACATACAGTATACACAGTATACAATCACACAGTATACACAGACATGTTTCTATTGGCTGAGAATGTACTGGAGAGGTGAGGCAGCTATGATCTTGGGATTTTTAGACCAAAAGGCTGTCGGTAAGGGACATTTCAGAGACAGATGTAAAAAAAAAAAAAAAAAAAGATTTTTACATACTGTCCCTGGTTTTACTGAGGATGGCAACCCTGATGGGGCCCCCTAGTGGCTCGGGGGCCTCGGACAGTGCCCGAGTGGCCCAATGGTCAGTCCGCCCCTGTTCATATTATTCAGATCTCCCAACTGTCCTTGATTTGGAGGGACTGTCCCTGATTTGGAGCATTGTCCCTCTTTCCCCCTCATTTGTCCCTCATTTTGGTCTGATCTATACAGTTGTATATAAAATGCACTTTTTTATCTTTCCAAATAGTATTTCCCAGTGCTAAACCTTTCATCCAATTTTTAAAATGCTGCCTTTGTAAATTTTAAAAATCAATATAAAGAAATAGTAGTGGTAAAAAAAATAAAAAAAATAAAAAGCCTCTGTGGATTTAATGAACCTTTTTTTGGTTAATTCTCCTTTAGGGGGTGTGGCAGGGGGCGTGTCCCTCATTCCCATTTTAAAATGTTGGGAGTTATGTATTATCATTGTTGTTCATTTTGATAATCGTACAATGTATCCAAAGGTTTTATATCCTCCATCATAGCAGGAAACTGCAGTGCCTTGGGGTGCGTCTTTTAGACTTCATGCACATGGGGGGTATTTTCCGGTGTTCTGGCAGATAGTGTCCTGCCATCATATAGCGTCCGCCCCGTACTACGCATGGAAGAAGCTTCGGAAAATTTCCGAAGCTGAACGGTGCCTGCGCCGTGAGTGGAGGTGGTAGCCCCACCATCCAAGCGGACATAGGGTTGTGAAAATTAGAGGGCCCCTCGCGGGCGAGCTTCACTCGCCACGATTCGGGCTCGGCCTCGCTGCGCTCAGCTCTTTTTTATTCCTACTCTATGTCCACTTGGATGGTGGGGCTAGAACATGGACTCACGGCGCCGTTCATCCTTGGCTATTTTCGGAATCTGTGTTGCTGTGTACTGCGCATGCGCTGTACACAGCGGACACTATCTGATGGGGGACCTTATATGATGAGACACCGGTACCAGGATATCCTGGTGTTTTGTTTAGATGCCTTCTCCCATCCTGAGCACAAAAAATATGCAGCATATACAGTATATGTTATATGTAATAAGTATATGTATAAGACCATTTATTGGGGCTGGTTTAGCACCGTACCCGGCTGGCTGGCTGTAACCCGGACTGGGACTGGCCAAGGCGGTGACAACCCAGGCACTAGCTGTATCAGCTCTACCTACCTCCTTGTTGTACATATTATCATTGTTGTTCATTTTGATAGAGATACAATGTATCTAAAGGTTTTATATCCTCCACCAGAGGGAGGTTGGGATTATAGCAAGAAACTGCAGTGCCTCAGGATGTATCTTTTAGGCTTCATGCACATGGTGGGTGTATTTGCCCGTACCAGGATGTCCTGGTGTTTTGCTTAGCTGCCTTCTCCCATCCTGAGCACAACAAATATGCATTGTATACAGTATATGCCATGTGTGCTCATGATTTTTTTGCAGGAAAAGTTAAAGACCATTTCATGGGGCTGGTTTAGCACCGTACCCGGCTGGCTGGCTGTAACCCGGGCTGGGACTGACCAAGGCGGTGACAACCCAGGCACTAGCTGTGCTGGCTCTACCCAGTTCCCTGTTGGTTATATTATCATTGTTGTTTGATTTGATAATGGATAGGATTATAGTAAGAAACTGCAGTGCCTTGGGATGTATCTTCATGCACATGTTGGGTGCATTTGCCCGTAGCAGCATGTCCTGGTGCTGAGTTTAGCTGCCTTCTCCCATCCTGGGCACCAGAAATATGCAGCGTATTTACACCGTATGCGCTCATCTCCATGAAACCTTACAAGATTTTTGCTTTGCTGGTTGCCTTGAAGCAGGGCATTCTTAAAGCATGGGCACTGCCCAGGGAGGCCCCAGGTGCATGGGGGGCCCCATGATAATCTTGGATTATATCGTACTTGCCAACTGTCCCGGATTTACTGGGACTGTCACACTTTTTGCTAAGCTGTCCTGGGATGGCCACCTCCCCGGAACCTGTACTGTGCCCTCCTTATCCCAGTATTGTGCCCTCATGAACCCCCCCTGTACTATTCCTTTCTACCTCTCCACCTGTACTATGCCCTCTGTGGTGATTAGTCTTTGATTTATGGCATATTTTCTTTCTTTCTTTATGGCATATTTTCTTTCTTTCTTTATGGCATATTTTCTTTCCCCAGGAGCCTGCATTCACTATATCTGCTCTCCCCAGGACCCTGTATTCACTATATCTGATCTCCCCAGCAGCCTGCATTCACTATATCTGCTCTCTGCAGGAGCCTGCATTCACTATATCTGCTCTCCCCAGGACCCTGTATTCACTATATCTGATCTCCCCAGGACCCTGTATTCACTATATCTGGTCTCCCCAGGACCCTGTATTCACTATATCTGGTCTCCCCAGGACCCTGCATTCACTATATCTGGTCTCCCCAGGAGCCTGCATTCACTATATCTGCTCTCCCCAGGACCCTGCATTCACTATATCTGATCTCCCCAGGACCCTGCATTCACTATATCTGATCTCCCCAGGAGCCTGCATTCACTATATCTGATCTCCCAGGACCCTGCATTCACTATATCTGATCTCCCCAGGACCCTGCATTCACTATATCTGCTCACCCCAGGAGGCTGAAAAAAAAAAACTTTCTAGCAATACACACCAAACTGAGCATGTGCAGAGTGACTCCAAGGCTCTGTACTATCAGGAGATATATTGGGGACAGTGGAAGAAGGGGAGGAATCGCAATGCCCATTTTCTTCTGCTTCAACTTCAGGGACAACATGTTCACTTGCTGCCTAATATATCCCACCTACTTTCACGTGCCATTGTAAGGAGATAATCCATGTTATTTACCTTACCTGTCAGTGGTTATAAGGTTATGGCTGATCAGGGTATGCGTACAGCTGGCAGGAAGGGGTTAACCACTGCCGCTCTTGAACCCGCGCACCGCCATGACCAGAGCAATTTTCACATTTCGGCTATCGATTCAGCAGTAACTACTGTAATTACTTAAGATAACAAAGTAATAACTTTGTATTTTTTTTTTTCAGCACAAACAAGACACTCTCTTGGCAATATTGACTGAAAACAATTCTTTTATTTTCTTTGCAATCTATGGAGAGAAGATGGAACACGATGAAAAAAAAAATGCACTTTGTTTTTAAAACAACGCGGATCACTGACAGTAAATATTGCACATTTTATTTCAATCTGTAATTCCTCCTGCGTATAACGACACAAACATTTTGTTTTGGGTCACATTTAGGGCAGCCCCGTTTATTTATTTTACCCCGCATGTGAAAATCTCGCAAAAAAAAAAGAAACCTGTGATCCGTTAAAAGTGTTAAAGTGAAACTAAAGCCTCTTTTTTGTTTAATAATTAAAAATAACAAACATGTTACACTTCCCAGCTCTGTGTAATGGTTTAGCACAGAGCGGCTCTGATCTTCCTCTTCTCGGGGTCCCCCCCCCCGCCGGCGCTCCTGGCCCCTCCAACCTGTTGAGTGCCCCTTGCTATGGGGGGCACACAAACTGAGCCCCAGCTCTGTGTGACCACTCAGACACAGAGCCACGGCCCAGCCCCGCCCCCCTCTCTCTCTCTCTCTCTCCTTATTGGCTCACTGACTTTGATTGACAGCAGCAAGAGTCAATGGTACATCGTTGCTGTCTCAGCCAATGAGGAAGGAGAGTCTGGGACAGCCAAGTCTCTCGTGCAACATTGCTGGATCAAGATGGGGCTCAAGTAAGTATTAGGGGGGCTAAGGAGGGCTTCTACACACAGAAGGGTTTTTATCTTATGCATAGAATGAACCTTCTGCCTTTACAACCAACCCCTTTAATAAACCCAGAATACTGCATTCACTATATCTGATCTCTCCAGGAGCCTGCATTCACTATATCTGCTCTCCCCGGGACTCTGCATCCACTATATCTGATCTCCCCAGGAGTCGGACCCTGCATTCACTATATCTGATCTCCCCAGGACCCTGCATTCACTATATCTGATCTCCCCAGGAGCCTGCATTCACTATATCTGGTCTCCCCAGGAGCCTGCATTCACTATATCTGGTCTCCCCAGGAGCCTGCATTCACTATATCTGCTCTCCCCAGGAGCCTGCATTCACTATATCTGCTCTCCCCAGGAGCCTGCATTCACTATATCTGGTCTCCCCAGGAGCCTGCATTGACTATATCTGGTCTCCCCAGGAGCCTGCATTCACTATATCTGGTCTCCACAGGAGCCTGCATTCACTATATCTGGTCTCCCCAGGAGCCTGCATTCACTATATCTGCTCTCCCCAGGAGCCTGAATTCACTATATCTGATCTCCCCAGGAGCCTGCATTCATTATATCTGGTCTCCTCAGGAGCCTGCATTCACTATATCTGATCTCTCCAGGAGCCTGCATTAACTATATCTGCTCCCCCCAGGACCCTGCATTCACTATATCTGATCTCCCCAGGACCCTGCATTAACTATATCTGCTCCCCCCAGGACCCTGCATTCACTATATCTGATCTCCCCAGGACCCTGCATCCACTATATCTGATCTCCCCAGGAGTCTGCATCCACTATATCTGATCTCCCCAGGAGTCTGCATCCACTATATCTGATCTCCCCAGGACCCTGCATTCACTATATCTGATCTCCCCAGGACCCTGCATTCACTATATCTGATCTCCCCAGGAGCCTGCATCCACTATATCTGATCTCCCCAGGACTCTGCATCCACTATATCTGATCTCCCCAGGAGCCTGCATTCACTATATCTGCTCTCCCCAGGAGCCTGCATTCACTATATCTGCTCCCCCCAGGACCCTGCATTCACTATATCTGATCTCCCCAGGACCCTGCATCCACTATATCTGATCTCCCCAGGAGTCTGCATCCACTATATCTGATCTCCCCAGGAGTCTGCATCCACTATATCTGATCTCCCCAGGACCCTGCATTCACTATATCTGATCTCCCCAGGACCCTGCATTCACTATATCTGATCTCCCCAGGACCCTGCATTCACTATATCTGATCTCCCCAGGAGCCTGCATCCACTATATCTGATCTCCCCAGGACTCTGCATCCACTATATCTGATCTCCCCAGGAGCCTGCATTCACTATATCTGCTCTCCCCAGGAGCCTGCATTCACTATATCTGCTCTCCCCAGGACCCTGTATTCACTATATCTGCTCTCCCCAGGAGCCTGCATTCACTATATCTGATCTCCCCAGGAGCCTGAAAAAAACTTTCTAGCAATACACACCAAACTGAGCATGCGCAGAGTGACTGCAAGGCTCTGTACTATCAGGAGATATATTGGGGTCAGTGGAAGAAGGGGAGGATCAGAGAGAACAAACTGCCTTTTTATACAATGCAGGGGATCAACCCCTTTCCACAGTGAGTATAACAAGCATGCTTTACTGCATATACAGACTGATTTTACTGTTGGGAGTTTAGTAACACTTTAAGAATTAAGGCGATTGTAAAGGACAAAAAAAAAACGAACAATTTTTTTAAAGCTCCCCCATCCCTCTGTACTCAAGCGCAGAAGCGAGCGCATATACGAGTCACACGCGCATATGAAAGCAGTATTCGAACCACACATGTGAGGTATCGCCGCGAACGTTATAGCAAGAGCAATAATTCTAGCATAAGACCTCCACCGCAACTCCAAACTGGTAACCTGTAAAGGCGCTTAAAGCGTCAGCTATGGAGATTTTTAAGTAGTATAGTTTGTCCCCATTCCACGAACGTGTGCAATTTTAAAGCGTGACATGTTAGGTATCAATTTACTCGGCGTAACATCATCTTTCACATTAAAAAAAATGGGGCAACTATTGTGCTTTTATTTTTCTTTTCTTTTTTTTATTAATTAAAGCCGCTGCACAAATACTGTGTGACATATGAAAAATTGCAACGATCACTATTTTATTCCCTAGGGTCACTGCTAAAAAATATATATATATATATAAACTGTTTGGGGGTTATAACTAATTTTCTAGCAAAAAATACTGATTTAAACTTGTAAGCAAACAGTGCCAGAAAAAGCCGGGTCAGCAAGTGGCTACGTTACGCCCGTATGAAAGAGGCCTCAGAGTTGGGTCAGGGTTGGCAAAATAAACTTTTCTGCTCATTCCTTTGCTGGACAGTCTGTGCTCTTCTCTGAACTGTAAGCTCTTGGGGGCCAGTTCCAGCTCCTACCTTCTCCAGTCTCTTGGATCTTACACAGCCGCAATCTCGCATTGCCTTGCTGGGGCCCGCGACGCTCTTACGGTGCTCAATTAATGAATCTGCAAATTACCTTTACTATGCAAATGTTCCAGACTGAAGACATAACTGATTGACAGAGTTGCTATTAGTTACTCTTTATAGGCGCAATCCTCGCAGGATCCGGGAAGATAAATGGATACAAGCGGTTACAGGATTCTCCCGACATCCAGAGTAATAATGAACACCGGCATACATCAGCCCCAAGCAGGGAAATGTCTCGGCGAGCTAAATTGACAGTTCCGGCTAAATAGTTTTTCTCAATTGCCGTTATATCTACAGCGGAAGGTTTTTTTTTTTTTTCTAAATTTTATTGGCACGCTCAGCGGTCATAAAAATAGAAACCTGCTCCCTGCAGGTGAAGGGGATATAATAGTCCCATGCAGTGATTTTTTTTTCTCAGAGAATAGGTACAGGAACTCCCCCCTTCTAAGTCACTTTGGGGTTCATTTACAAAAGGAAAATCCACTTTGCACTACAAGTGCACTTGGAAGTGCAGTCTCTGTAGATCTGAGGGGGACATGCAAGGAAAATAAAAAACAGCATTTTTGCTTGTACATGATTGGATGAAAAAATCAGCAGAGCTTACCCTCATTTTGATCTTCCCCTCAGATCGAGCACTGACCCATGGTTCCGCCCCTACCAACCTCTGAGCACTGACCAATGGTTCCACCCCTACCAACCTCTGAGCACTGACCAATGGTTCCACCCCTACCAACCTCTGAGCACTGACCAATGGTTCCGCCCCTACCAACCTCTGAGCACTGACCAATGGTTCCGCCCCTACCAACCTCTGAGCACTGACCAATGGTTCCGCCCCTACCCACCTCTGAGCACTGATTCATGGTTCCATCCCTACCCACCTCTGAGCACTGGCCCATGGTTCCACCCCTACCCACCTCTGAGCACTATCCAATGGTTCCACCCCTTCCAACCTCTGAGTACTGACCCATGGTTCTACCCCTACCCACCTCTGAGCACTGACCCATGGTTCCACCCCTACCCACCTCTGAGCACTGACCCATGGTTCCACCCCTACCCACCTCTGAGCACTGACCCATGGTTCCACCCCTACCCACCTCTGAGCACTGGCCCATGGTTCCACCCCTACCCACCTCTGAGCACTATCCAATGGTTCCACCCCTTCCAACCTCTGAGTACTGACCCATGGTTCTACCCCTACCCACCTCTGAGCACTGACCCATGGTTCCACCCCTACCCACCTCTGAGCACTGACCCATGGTTCCACCCCTACCCACCTCTGAGCACTGACCCATGGTTCCACCCCTACCCACCTCTGAGCACTGGCCCATGGTTCCACCCCTACCCACCTCTGAGCACTATCCAATGGTTCCACCCCTTCCAACCTCTGAGCACTGACCCATGGTTCTACCCCTACCCACCTCTGAGCACTGACCCATGGTTCCACCCCTACCCACCTCTGAGCACTGACCCATGGTTTCACCCCTACCCACCTCTGAGCACTGACCCATGGTTCTACCCCTACCCACCTCTGAGCACTGACCAATGGTTCCGCCCCTACCAACCTCTGAGCACTGACCAATGGTTCCACCCCTACCAACCTCTGAGCACTGACCAATGGTTCCGCCCCTACCAACCTCTGAGCACTGACCAATGGTTCCGCCCCTACCCACCTCTGAGCACTGATTCATGGTTCCATCCCTACCCACCTCTGAGCACTGGCCCATGGTTCCACCCCTACCCACCTCTGAGCACTATCCAATGGTTCCACCCATTCCAACCTCTGAGCACTGACCAATGGTTCTACCCCTACCCACCTCTGAGCACTGACCCATGGTTCCACCCCTACCCACCTCTGAGCACTGACCCATGGTTCCACCCCTTCCAACCTCTGAGCACTGACCCATGGTTCTACCCCTACCCACCTCTGAGCACTGACCCATGGTTCCACCCCTACCTACCTCTGAGCACTGACCCATGGTTCCACCCCTACCCACCTCTGAGCACTGACCCATGGTTCCATCCCTACCCACCTCCAAGCACTGACCCATGGTTCCACCCCTACCCACCTCTGAGCACTGACCCATGGTTCCATCCCTACCCACCTCTGAGCACTGAACCATGGTTCCTCCCCTAACCACCTCTGAGCACTGAACCATGGTTCCTCCCCTACCCACCTCTGAGCACTGAACCATGGTTCCTCCCCTAACCACCTCTGAGCACTGAACCATGGTTCCTCCCCTACCCACCTCCAAGCACTGACCTACTTCCCCTCAGATCTACAGCAACTGCACTTCCAAGTACACATATTATTTATTACATTAGGTTTGCTTTTAGGTGTTGTGAAATCACTTATATTGTGCTACAGCTGCAACCAAACCGTTTGAGATAGTTGCATAGTGTGCTAATTTTAGACGCACTGATATAGGTTCACGTTTTCTGATTTAGGTGAGCGCCAACTATTATCACTATATATATTTTGTGCCCCGTGTGATAGCAATAAAGTTGAATTGAAAAAAAAAAAATGTAAATAAAAAAAACAAAAAATTTAAAGCAACCCCGTACCCCCCCCTCCCCCCCCTGTTTATGAGGAAATGCAATCTTGCATGTAGGTCCAACATGCAACAGTGATTACACCGAAAATGTCGGAGTGACACCAATAAAACTGGGGTGACAATTCACATTTAACTCGAAACCAATACCTTGCAAAGACTTTAAAAGCGTCACCTATGGATAATTTTAGGTACCGTACTTTGTCGCCATTTCACGCAATTTTAAATTTTGATATTTTTGGTATCTATTTACTCGGCGCAGCATCATCTTTTATATATTCCCCAAAAATTGGGTATTATATTGTCTCTTTTCACTAAAAAGTGTATTTTTTTCTGAAAATTTGTGTTTGATAATCGGCTGCCTGACATAAAATAAATTGCAACAATGACTATTTTATTCTCCAGGGTCTCTGCTTTCAGAAACAGCTGTTTCTGGGTTTCTAAGTAATTTTCTAGCAAAATTTTTTTTATAAAAAGCGGATTTTTATGTATATGAGAACTGTCAGAATTGCCGCGGACGGCAAGCGGTGAGATACAGTATGTGGAGGGGAGTAAGCGGCAGATGTGGGCGGTGCATCTAAATGCGTTCTTTCCCCTTTTTGAAGAAAGTTTCTTACACGCCCACCCTGCTTGCTGCTATTTTGGTTGGCCGGCCCATGTGCATCTTTTAAATCGGGGTTCTGTCGTAAATCTGTGCATCTGTCACAATTCTGGTAACCCCTAATAGGCAGGTCGCTGTCCCTTTAAATCGGGCGTCTGCTCCATTTTCCTCCAATCGGTCACCCTCGATCCTCATGATTAATAGGACGATTCTGAAACATTTATTCTTCCTTTACAACTGACATAAAATCTCTCTAATCAATAATTTAGCACCGCCGTGTTATTTTACCTGGGAAATTTTTTTTTTTTGCAGAGGGCATTACCAGCTGCTGAGGATATAAAAACGATGATTATTTAACCCTCGCAGCGCCCAGCGACGGCAGCCAATAGAGGTTATCTGAGGACAGACACTTCCACGAACTAATACTGCCACTCAGTGGCCACACTGGACAGTCCTGCTGGGGAACGCGCAGCCGGTTAGCTGTAGGTTTACTAAAGGCCCGGGGCTTAAAGGGGAACACCGGGGAAACGTGAAGTGAACCTTACTGGCAAGATCCGCCTATTCAAGGTTCCTCCTTCCTAAAATGCTGCACAATATACTCATCTTTCCCCGACTTTCACAACGCGCGGGGGTGGCGTCTTTTTCCCGTCGGCGAGATCCTCAGAAATGTTGGATGAACCCAAATCTCATGCAATGAGATCCGGCCTGGACGGGCGATGGCGTCACCCTTTGCCTAGGCATTGTGGGAGGTAATTGAAGAAAGACGAGTATGCTATCTATTTATCCCCTCCCCCCCTCTAAGTTTTTCTATGCTGCATTTTAGGAAGAGGGAGGGAAGACCAATAGAACAAGCGGACCTTGTCCCTCAGGCAAATAGTCCCTTTTAACCCCTTCCTACCCACTCCGGCCTCCCTTTAACACCTTGCGCCGTCTTCCGGCCCTTTAAGGGGATCTAAATGCTGGGAGGTGGGGGTGGGCTTTCAGGTCTTGTGACTGGGAGCTTGCAATCGTGTGACCACTGTGACAGCCAATCACAGTGGTCACATGATCGCAAGCTGCCAATCGCAAGTATGCGATTAGCTACTGTGCTAGGAGCACACAGCGAGCGCACTCTCAGCACAGAAAAGCCGTTCCCCATGAATGTACTGTGTATACAGTGCCTTGAAAAGGTATTCATACCCCTTGAAATTGTCCTCATTTTGTCATCTTACAACCAAAAAAGTGTCCCGCGATGGTCTATCCATCTTCAATCAGACGAACCCAAAAAATAGAAAAAAAAGAAAAGAAAAAAACTCCGCCTCCATGGGAGGCCTCCCACCGACTGCTGTCTTTTCCCTTTGACAGCTGTTATATAGGCAAGGGCGGGGCCACTGCTGACATAACCGGATGACCCCACCCCCTCTGACATCTCATGATGTCAGAAAGGGGCGGGGTCACTCGATTACGTTACTGGGTGGCCCCGCTATTTCCTATATAAAAGCTGTCGCAGCCAGAGAGAGACAGCAGTTGGCGGGATGCCTCCCATTGAGGCAGAGGTTTTTTATATTTTTTTTTATATTTTTCGGGTCCGTTGGGTGGCATGATTGAAGAAGGATGGACATTTTGTTTTGTTTTTCTTTGTTCCTTTTTTAATAAAGGAACTGTCAAAAACTGTCTATTGTGGTTTTTACTTTCTGACACTTTTTTTGGTGATTGGGTAGGGGTACAATGTACCAAACACCCATTCACAAGGGGGGGGGCAGGATCTGGGGGCCCCCTTGTTAAAGGGGGCTTTTCTAGATTCCCATAAGCTCCCCACCCGCAGACTCCAACAACCAATGGCCAGGGTTGTGGGGAAGAGGCTCTTTTCCCCATCAACATGGTGCTTTGGGGCATCAAGGTGCATCAAGGTGCTTTGGGGCTGGTATAGATTTTGGGGGGACCCCATGCCAGTTTTTTTTTACATTTTGGTGTGGAGTTCCCCTTAAAATCTATGCCAGACCCAAAGGGCCTGGTATGGATTTTGGGGGGGACCCCATGCCATTTTTTCATAGGGTTCCCCTTAACCACTTCATTGCACTGTATTTTATACTATACACTGACTGCACTGTATATATATATATATATATATATATATATATATATATATATATATATTTGACTATCTGCACTGTATACATATTCTCTACACTGACATATATTCTACAGTGTAAGCAGCCTTATATAGTGCGGGACGTGGACTTAGCTCCCTGAGCCATGATATGCCAAAGGCATCCGGCCTTTAGCCAATCATGGCTCCAACAGAAAATCGCACTGTGATTGGCCAAAGCATGCAGGTCAGGTGCATGCTTTGGCCAATCAGCAGCCGTCAATCCACTACGATATCACAGTGCATTATGGGTCGCTCCGCGGAACTCAAATTTGACACGAACGCCCCATATGCTCAAACAAAGGAGCAGCCGATGTTTGAGTCTAACTTACATTTGATTTGAACATCTTGACCATCCCTAGTCCCCATCAGAATCACACTTACATCAGGGTCCCCATCAAAGCCCCCCTTACTTCAGGGTTCCCATTAGAGTCCCTCCTTAAATCAGGATCATCCTCAGGATTCCTCCTTACATAAGGGTCCCCATCAGAGTCCCCCTTACATCAGGGTCCCCATCAGAGCTCCCCTTCAGGGTTCCTATTAGAGTCCCTCCTTACATCAGGGTCCACATCAGAGCCCCCCTTACATCAGGTTCCCCATCAGAGTCCCTCCTTACATCAGGGTCCTCATCAGAGCCCCCTTATTTCATGGTTTCCATTAGAATCTTTCCTTAAATCAGGGTCCCCATCAGAGCCCAACCCTTACTTCAGGGTTCCCATTACAGTCCCTCCTTACATCAGGGTCCTCATCAGAGCCCCCTTACTTCAAGGTTTCCATTAGAATCTTTCCTTACATCAGGGTCCCCATCAGAGCCCCCTTTACTTCAGGGTTCCCATTACAGTCCCTCCTTACATCAGGATCATCCTCAGAGTCCCCCTGTCAGGGAGTGATTAGACCAGACTGTGTGGACTGCACAGAAGGAACCCAAACGCATGTGAATGAAGTAATAACGTGTTTATTATAAATAAAAAGGAAAATGAAAACAAACAGTGCACTACCAACCAGAACAAGTAATATATATATATATAAATGGAAACTACCAGTGACGTCAACGGAAGCCAGGCCGAGGTCAAACACCGGGGAAACAGTAGAAGGGTAAGGACGGATGGATGGGCTGCAGAGCAGGGATCAAGGTAGCAGGAGACAAGAGGGACGGGTCCAGGATGGGCTAAGAATCAGGAAGGGACAGGTCAGGTAAATACAAAGTCCAGGTTCAGGTTCAGGTCCAAAGGTTCAGGTCCAAAGGTTCAGGTCCAAAGGTTCAGGTCCAAAGGTTCAGGTCCAAAGGTTCAGGTCCAAAGGTTCAGGTCCAAAGGTTCAGGTCCAAAGGTTCAGGTCCAAAGGTTCAGGTCCAAAGGTTCAGGTCCAAAGGTTCAGGTCCAAAGGTTCAGGTCCAAAGGTTCAGGTCCAAAGGTTCAGGTCCAAAGGAGAGAGTGTGATACTGAGACAAGCATGTTAGGGCTTGCTGGGTCTTTATAAGACTACTGATTACCCTCACGTAACAGCTGATCGCTGCAGGTGCTGTCTGCTCCACACTGCCGGAGTACACCCGTTGGTGAGCGCTGGTACTACAGTCCAGGGATCCAATAGTGCCACCAGGAGGTATGTCCTCTTATTACAGGCCCTGGGTGTTAGAAGACACCCGCTGGTGAACACTGGTACTGCAATCCAAGAGATCAACAGCGCCACCAACGGGTGGACCATTTCATGACACCCCCCCCCCTTACACCAGGGTCCCTAACAGAGTCCTCATTACATTAGGATCATTATCAAAGCCCCCCCCCCCCTTTCCCTTATAACAGGGTCTCCATTAGAGCCTCTATTAAATTAGGGTCATCCTCAAAGCCCCCCCCCCCTTACATCAGGATCCCCATCAGCGTGTACCCTAATACATCAGAGTCCCCATCAGAGTCCCCTTTACATCAGGATCATCAGAGTCCCCATTACTTCAGGGTCTACATCAGAATTTCCTTACATCAGGGTCCGCCCCCCTCGTATCAGGGTCATCTTCAGAGACCCCCCCTCATATCAGGGTCATCATTGGAGTCACTTACCTGGGTGGTTTTAGCAGCTGGGGAAGGGGGGTGTTGTCAGGAGCATCACTGTAGCAGCAGAGCAGTAGCTGGATGGTGGAGCAGGTCCTGGATGGACAAAGTGCCATCTTCATGTGAATGCTGAGGCAAGCATGTGATTGGTTGCAAGATTCTGGTGGTTTCTAGCAACCAATGGCCAAAAAACAGTGCCAGTGCAGCAGGGGGAACCTTTGCTGGAAATGGGGGGGGGGGGGGGGTAGAAGTGAATCTCTACTGACCTGAAGTGAGACCATGTGGGGATAGACCACCAACCTGGGCAGGATAAAACCTTGTGGCGGGCTGAACTTGGCCCACAGCCATAGTTTGGACACCCTGGCATATATTATATTTTATATTTTTTTCATTTATTTGCTCTTTTTTTTTTTTCCTCCATGAAAGTGGAGTTATCCTTTAAAGAGAAGACGACAAGGTGTTTTTTTTTTTTTTTTGTTTTTTTTCACGCCAGAACAAGCGTTATCCATCTGAAGAGTTCTAATAACAAGGAACATATGCTTCTCTTTCACAGAATTCGGCTATCAATGGAGATTTAACGTGGAACTTTCCTTTAACAAGCACAAACACGGAGCAATTAACGGCGGAGGGACTCCGATCAATGCGGACGCGTAATAAGCTGTAAAATACAGTTATGAGAGGCCTCTCAGCACTTTATTCGGCTTCTCACCAGCAGTAATAATTGATGTCTGTTTGGGGGGGTCGGTGCAGATATCAGAAAGTCATCATTCCTAGCCGAGTGTTAATAAACTATAAGCCACATTCGCACTAGTGCGTTGCGGATACACGCGGCGGTATACTTTCATTCTGAATGGCACCCCAACGCACCTTGCCGGGGCAGGGAGTGGGCGGGCTAAAGTACCTTTTTTTGGGGGTACATTTTAGTGAGCTCAGCAGTGCATTGTGATTGGGTGCATTACAACACCGCGTGTTACCACGATGCACATTCATCTAAATGACTTGCATTAGCACTTTCAAGTGCCATTCATTTTTGAAGCGCTAATGCACATACGCAACAGCCCAAAAAATAAAAGCTACACTAAAAATAAATACATCAATAATATACGAAGAATGTGCTACACTATCAACCTCCAATAAAACTCAGTACAGAATACACTGAGAAAATTGTAACAAAATATTAAAAGTTATGCTGTGTTCATTGTAAATAAAGATAATGCTACAAATTATGTATCAATTATAGCGATCCACAAAAAAATACTCATTGGCTAATAATCATCACACAATCATTGCCTCCCAGCCAGCTCCAGATCCCTTAACCTCCCACAGTGCCTCCCACTCCAGCTCCCATACTGCACCCGGCCTCCCACAGTGCCCCCCAACCTCCCACAGTGCCCCCCAACCTCCCACAGTGCCCCCCAACCTCCCACAGTGCCTCCCAGCTCCCATACTGCACCCCAACCTCCCACAGTCCCCCCCAACTTCCCACAGTGACTCCCAGCTCTCATACTGCACCCCAACCTCCCACAGTGACTCCCAGCTCCCATACTGCACCCCAACATCCCACAGTGCCTCCCAGCTCTCATACTGTACCCCAACCTCCCACAGTGCCCCCCAGATCCCATACTGCACCCGGCCTCCCACAGTGCCCTTCTAACCTCCCACAGTGCCTCCCAGCTCCCATACTGCACCCCAACCTCCCACAGTGTCCCACTAACATCCCACAGTGCCCCCCTAACCTCCCACAGTGCCTCCCAGCTCCCATACAGCACCCCGGCCTCCTACAGTGCCTCCCAGCTCCCATACTGCGCCCCAACAACCCACATTGCCCCCCTAACCTCCCACAGTGCCTCCCAGCTCTCATACTGCACCCTAACATCCCACAGTGCCTCCCAGCTCACATACTGCACCCCAACATTCCACAGTGGCTCCCAGCTCCCATACTGCACCCCAACATTCCACAGTGCCTCCCAGCTCCCATACTGCACCCCAACCTCCCACAGTGCCCCCCTAACCTCCCACAGTGCCTCCCAGCTCCCATACTGCACCCCAATCTCCCACAGTGCCCCCCAGCTCCCATACTGCACCCCAACCTGCCACAGTGCCCCCTAACCTCCCACAGTGCCTCCCAGCTCCCATACTGCACCCCAACCTCCCACAGTGCCCCCCAGATCCCATACTGCACCCCAACCTGCCACAGTGCCCCCTAACCTCCCACAGTGCCTCCCAGCTCCCATACTGCACCCCAATCTCCCACAGTGCCCCCCAGCTCCCATACTGCACCCCAACCTGCCACAGTGCCCCCTAACCTCCCACAGTGCCTCCCAGCTCCCATACTGCACCCCAACCTCCCACAGTGCCCCCCTAACCTCCCACAGTGCCTCCCAGCTCCCATACTGCACCCCAACCTCCCACAGTGCCCCCCTAACCTCCCACAGTGCCTCCCAGCTCCCATACTGCACCGCAACATCCCACAGTGCCGCCCTAACCTCCCACAGTGCCCCCCAGCTCCCATACTGCACCCCAACCTCCCACAGTGCCCCCCTAACCTCCCACAGTGCCTCCCAGCTCCCATACTGCACCCCAACATCCCACAGTGCCCCCCTAACCTCCCACAGTCCCCCCAGCTCCCATACTGCACCCCAACCTCCCACAGTGCCCCCCTAACCTCCCACAGTCCCCCCAGCTCCCATACTGCACCCCAACATCCCATAGTGGCCCTCTAACCTCCCAAAGTGCCCCCAGTTCCCATACTGCACCCCAACATCCCACAGTGCCCTCCTAACCTCCCACAGTGCCCCCAGCTCCCATACTGCACCCCAACCTCCCACAGTGCCCCCCAGCTCCCATACTGCACCCCAACATCCCACAGTGCCCCCCTAACCTTCCACAGTGCCCCACAGCTCCCATACTGCACCTAGGGTTGCCACTTGCCTGGGATTCACCTGGACAGTTTGGGTTTGGAATCATGCATCCGGGTTTCAGACTGCCTGAAACCCGGACACATTATTCAGACTGGACTATGGCTTCCCAGCAGGTTTGCTGGCTGGCACAACCCTTATCCCCTTTACAGTGACACACAGCTCCCATAGTGCACCCATACCTCCCGCAGTCCCCCCCCTAACCTCCCGCAGTGCTTCCCAGTCACCCACAGTGACCCTCAGCTAGCTGCACAGCCTCCAGACCTTCACAGTGCCCCCCAATCTCCCACAGTATCACTAATGCCGCGTACACAGACCGGACTTTGCGGCAGACTAGGTCCGACGGAATCAGTCCGTTGGACAATCCAATCGTGTGTGGGCTAATCCCATCGTTTTTCATAAAAAAAATAAAAATCAGACGGACCTAGAAATAGAACATGTTTCAAATCTGTCCGACGAACTCAATTCCTATCGGGAAAACCGTTCGTCTGTGTGCTGGTCCGACGGACCAAATACGACGCAAGGGAGGCTATTGACTACTCGCTATTGAACTTCCTTTTTAAGTCCCGTCTTACATCATTGTGTTCAAAACTAATTAACTTAGTCCGTTCGCGTGTGGCCGAGTCCATTCGTTCGGAAGTCCATTGGAACTCCGCCGAAAAGTCAGTCGGGAGGACCGTCGGACCTAGTCTGCCGGAAAGTCCAGTCGTGTGTATACACGGCATTAGTCTCCACATTGCCCCCAACCTGCTGAAGAACCTCAAGCCCAGTCTATAGTACCTCTATAATACCTACAAACTCCATCAGGCCCCACAGTGCCCCCCCAACCTCCCACAGTGCTTCCCTGCCCCCTCTGGAAAGCCTATTCCCTAGAGGGCCATCAAGTCTGCTGCAGAGTCCCCTAACCTATTCCACATCCCCCATCCCCCTTACAGTTCCATCCAGCATCCATAGAGCACTCCAACCTTCCACAGGGGCCCACAGTGCCCTCAAGCCCCCTAAGAGCCCTCAGCTACCACAGTGCCACAATTCTCCAGTGTCACCCAGCCTCTCATATTGTCCCCCTAACCCGCTACAGAGCCTCCAGCACCCAATGTTCCACAGTGCTCCCCATTCCCCTACATGGCCACCAAGTCTGGTGCAGAGTCATCTAACCCCCTCCACAACCCCCATCCTCCCACACAGTGATCCCCAGGCCCCATCCAGAGCCATCCAGGATTCCAATACATATTTGTGTAGCAAATTCTCTTACCTCTTTTGGTCTAATGAGGACCTCCAAGGCCAAAGAGAGCGGACATCCTGAGTGGGTGCAAAGATGGTGAAAGTCATTGGGCACCAGACACTTCTTGGATGTAAAAGCGGTTTTATATCTTTTAACAGTCCTTTTTTATATATATTGGGGGGAAAAGAGAGTCAGGGCCAGGACACCCTTAGATAGTTGTAAACTCAGTTGAAAGACTCAGAGGCTTCAATAGGAAGACAGCCATACAGGGAAAAGCCCCAGCAAGGCACCACTTCTGCACGTGCAGGATGGCTGTCTTCTATGGTAACAGTCCTTTTAACAGTTACTAACTCAAACATAAGAGTTCTTTCAGTTCCACTACAACTGCTCCTTGTAGTTCTTCAATACTGAACTCCTGGTCTCTCACTAGGCCCTCTGATTCTCTGACTATGAATCCCCTGAGCTCCTCCAAGATTTGTGATGGTATCTCCCTCAAGCATCACCCATGCTTCAGTGCTGGCTCCCTAGCTTGGCACTTCAGATACCCTCAAGCTTCACCCCTGATGTCCGGCTCAGTCCCTAGGTTGACACACAAGGCTGCTCTGCAAGTGCCACCTCCGCTGGTTGGGTCCCTGACGTGATCACCGCCTGAAGTTTCCCGATTCTCCACCGTGCCCTCAGTGAGAATATGATTCCTTCCTTCCAGTGGCGTAACTAGAACCTTCAGGGCCCCGGTGCAAGAAACCATGAAGGGCCCCCCTGAACCCCAGCCAGGGCCCTTCCCTCCGAGTCCAGCGGTGGAACTCCAGGGCGTGGTCACAGGTATGACCTTTGTGAGCCCTGTAGTTCCACCACTGGTATCGGTAGTTTTTTTTATTATTTTTATTTTTATTTTTAGGTGCCCCATTGGGGGACTGTCCCTAGGCAGGATGGGGTCCCCGTTCCCAGAAGAGATGAGGTCCTTCTATCCAGGGCAGATGAAGTTACTGCCCCCAGGTGAGAAGGGGTCCCTGTCCCCAGGGGAGGTGGGGGTCCCTGTCCCCATGTGAGAAGGGGTCCCTGTGCCCAGGGGGAGATGGAGGGGGTATGTAATGGTGTGTGGGGGATGGGGTCCTCTCACTTACCATGACCAAGCTGTAGGCCGTGCACTCATCCATGTTGGCCTGGGCTCCATCCAGTGTGCTGGACGGGCGATCAGCATATCTCCCAGAAAGACCTTTCATCATCTGTGTATGACGGGGGAGGAGGGGGGCTGGCAGACAAGCCTGCAGTGCCCTCCGGGGGGCTCTCATAGGGCTGCACTGCATTTGTGTGCTTAAAGTTTGTTTACCCGGGAGAAGTATGCAGTGCAGCGTGGGCCGGACTCGGGGGGGCGGGACTCTGGCTGGGGAGAACAGACATCGGACTGAGCGGCAATGCATGGAGCAGGAGAGGGGTACTCTGAGGAGCCGGCTGAGGACACAGATCATGCGGGGAATTCACAACTAAAGAGCAGCCAGTGCGATAGTCGAGCATGGAGCTCTGATAGTCACCCTCCACCTCCAGCCACCCGTGTGCATGGTGCACTGGTACCCCTAGCTGCCTATGCTGCTGCCGGCCATATGTAGAGGGGGCTGCATGGGCCCCCTGCATCGCAGGGCCCGGTTGCGGTTGCAACTGCTGCACCCCCTATAGTTACGCCCCTGCTTCCTTCAGTTACTCACTGTGGTCCCTGGTAAAGGCGATTGGTCCCTTTGTGGCAACAGATTCCCTTCTACCTCCGACCACTGACAGGTTCTCCAGTCTCAACCCTGCGCTGCCCTCTTGCTTCTGGATAGGCATTCACACAAGTGGCGGCTGGTGCTCAAAACTTTGGGGGGGGCGCAAACAAACTGAAAATACTGAACCCCCCCATTAATTTCAGCCTCACTGTGCCCATCAAATGCAGCCATTGTGCCCATCAAATGCAGTCACTGTGCCCATCAAATGCAGCCATTGTGCCCATCAAATGCAGCCACTGTGCCCATCAAATGCAGCCACTGTGCCCATCAAATGCAGCCACTGTGCCCATCAAATGCAGCCATTGTGCCCATCAAATGCAGCCACTCTGCCCATCAAATGCAGCCACTGTGCCCATCAAATGCAGCCACCATGCCCATCAAATGCAACCATTGTGCCCATCAAATGCAGCCACTCTGCCCATAAAATGCAGCCACTGTGCCCATCAAATGCAGCCACTGTGCCCATCATATGCAGCCACTTGTGCCCCATCTTATGCAGCCACTGTGCCCATCATATGCAGCCATGTGTGCCCATCAAATGCAGCCACTGTGCCCATCATATGCAGCCCCATGTGCCCATCAAATGCAGCCACTGTGCCCATCATATGCAGCCACTTGTGCTCATCATATGCAGCCACGTGTGCCAATCAAATGAAGCCATGTGTGCCAATCAAATGCAGCCACTTGTGCCCATCATATACAGCCATTTTTTCCCCATCAAATGCAGCCACTTGTGCCTGTCAAATGCAGCCACTTGTGCCCATCATATGCAGCCATTTGTGCCCGTGATATGCAGCCACTTGTGCCCAGTATATGTAGTCATTTGTGCCCATCATATGCAGCCAGGCGCGTCCCCCGGCTCGGCTGTCACTTCACTAAGTCCTGAAATGGGCAGGGCACATGAATTGGGAGGGCAGCGCTCGTGCACTCACAATGCACGGGCCACCACTGCCTCACACAGCCTGGCAGCTAGATGCCCCCAGGATAGGCCCAATCACCGGCCTAACAGCCCGGGGCAGATGACAGACGTCCACCCAGACAGCCGTCCGGGTGGCACAGAACATGGATCACTTGACCTCACCTAAATATATAGTTTAGAAAACCCCTGCCCATTGGCTGGGACAACCCATATACCTATAACCTGACCTTAGGTTGCCCTTCTCGTATCTAGTACCACCAAGTACCCGATCAACTAGTGGTAGAGGAGAAAAGTACAACACAGCCAAGCTTAGGGATAAATCAATGGATCCCTATCAATCGACCGAGATAACTACCCTTGGCAAGTAAATTTGTGAGGAGCTCCCCGACTAAACTCATCTGTATTCCCATAAGTCTATTGTGTGAGTACAAACTTTATTCTTTACTGGGGGGTCATGGAACATTCTGGAAGAATTTACCGGGCCCTGGTCTCTAAAAGACCGGGCACCCCTGGTCCAGATGACTACAGGTCCACTTTACAGAGCAATCAATCACAGGCATTTCGGATATTCGGTCACATGACAGCGCGATCAAAACGCGGCGGGGGAATTGCTGGGTGTCAGCTCGGCGAGGAAAGCATTAGCCCGCTCGGGAAGGCAGCACCGGCAGCTCACGTTTACAGCTTATAAACTTCTCGACACAGTTTGTCATTTTAATTAAGTGGCAGAACAGCGGGGCAGTTTCAGGTTATTGCTTTTCTAAATACAGCCGTTGTGAGAGTTGGATTGAAGGTCTATCTGTCGCGGAAATGTCGGCAATCCCTCTCGCCGGACTGTCATCTGCTCCTCGCTGTAAGTCATGAAGTGGCGCACGGATCCGGCTCTGCACGTGATTGACGCGTTACCGGGATTGATAAAGGTGAGGAGAGACAGATGGAAGATGGAGGACGCAGCGTTCGAAAAGGAAGATGGAAAAATGATAGAAGGGTGACAAGACAATGAGATTTCAGAGCCGCCGTCACCGAGAACGGAAATAGCAAATGGACTTCAAATATCACCGGAGAAACAAAATCAGATGAATTAGATTCTCAACAAACATTTCATTGGGGAGCATCTTCTGTTTTAGTCTTGTTATGTAAGGAAATTGAACTTCTAACCTAAGTGCAGGGGTCCTCCAACCTTCCCATCATTGGTGTCAGTGGGAGGAATAGTGCCCCATCATTGGTGTCAGTGGGAGGAATAGTGCCCCATCATTGGTATCAGTGGAAGGAATAGTGCCCCATCATTGGTATCAGTGGCAGGAATAGTGCCCCATCATTGGTATCAGTAAGAGGAATAGTGCCCCATCATTGATATCAGTGGCAGGAATAGTGCCCCATCATTGGTGTCAGTGGCAGGAATAGTGCCCCATCATTGGTATCAGTGGGAGGAATAGTGCCCCATCATTGGTATCAGTGGGCGGAAGTGTGTCCCATCATTGGTGTCAGTGGGAGGAATAGTGCCCCATCATTGGTATCAGTGGAAGGAATAGTGCCCCATCATTGGTGTCAGTGGGAGGAATAATGCCCCATCATTGGTGTTAGTGGAAGGAATAGTGCTCCATCATTGGTATCAGTGGGAGGAATAATGCCCCATCACTGGTGTCAGTGGCAGGAATAGTGCTCCATCATTGGTATCAGTGGGAGGAATAATGCCCCATCATTGGTGTTAGTGGAAAGAATAGTGCCCCATCATTGGTATCAGTGGGAGGAATAGTGCCCCATCATTGGTATCAGTGGGAGGAATAGTGCCCAATCATTGGTGTCAGTGGGAGGAATAGTGCCCCATCATTGGTGTCAGTGGGAGGAATAGTGCCCCATCATTGGTATCAATAAGAGGAATAATGCCCCATCATTGGTGTCAGTGGGTGGAATAGTGCCCCATCATTGGTATCAGTGGGAGGAATAGTGCCCCATCATGACTGTGTACTGAACTCTCTACTAGGAGTTCCTCTTTACCTCTCCCTCTTCTGCTCTGTATGAGGTAAGGAGGAGATATTTTAGGAAAACACCGACACCGACTATTTCCTGTCTCTGGAGTTTTATTAGTAAGGTAAGGGCCGGCATGTGCGACGTTCTCCACCATCCACAGCGCCCCGACATAAGGTGAAGGAGCGGTGTGTTTACCGCTCCTCCACCGCTGCTCCCCATTGAAATCAATGGGGCAGCACTGTAATACCGCCGGCAAAACTCAGCTATTACGGCATATTGTTGCCGGTTTTAACCCTTTCTTGGCCGCTAGCGAGGGGTAAAAGCGCCCCGCTAGCGGCCGAAATGCGCCGCAAATCTGGCGGTAAAACGCCGCTAAAAATAACAGCATTTTACCGCCCATGCTATGGGCGGTGTGGTGTGAAAGGGCTCTAACAGTTTTTGTTTCATTTTGGGATAAAGGTTTTACATCAATAAATAAAAGCTGATCATTAGAAGCACCCCTGTCAGTGGTAAATGGTTTGTCCTATCCCTCTAACTGCTACTGCTACATCTGCAAGACAGCTTGTTTTGTGGAAAAACAACAGACTTACTGGCTGGATCATCAGGTGAAGAAAAAATAAAATAAAAAAAAACGAAGAAAGCCTAAAAAAAGAAAATGAATGTGACCATCACATCTAAAAAATGGTAAGCTGCAATATAATAAATGTTCTGCTTTTGAGTTTAATACCACTTTTATATATATATATATACATTCTTACTTTACAGCATTTCTCCACACCTGCCTAAGACTTTTGCACAATATAATGTATGTTTATATATATATATATATATAAACATACATTATATTGTGCAAAAGTTTTAGGCAGGTGTGGAGAAATGCTGTAAAGTAAGAATGTTGTTTTCAGAAATATATATTTTGATTGTGTATTTTTTAGAGTGAGAGAACGGAAGAAAAATCGAAATCAAAGTCAGGGATTTCGTAGGATTAGAGTCAGGTGTATGATTAACCAATTATACCAACTAGGTGCTAATGATCATCATTTTCATGTGTAGGTTGAAAAAGAAACAGCTGTGTAGGAAGCTTAAAACTGGGTGAGGAACAGCCAAACTCTGCTACTAAGGTGAGGTTGTGGAAGACAGTTTCATATCACAGGCTGAAGGTCAGATCCACCACAAGCACTAAAACGAGTCCGGAGACAGAAAGACAAGGCAGTAGCTGACAATAGGAGAGAAAAGAAGTCAACGATCAGGATCTGCACAGAGAAACACAGTCCAAACAATACGTAAAAATAATAATCCACGAGAACGAAGCAGTCAGGGAGATGAGAAGACAAACTAACCTGTTGATCAGCCTTGGGCTGAATGTCCAGCAGTGTACTTAAGCATTCCTGATTAGGGCAGGTGTGCACTGCAGAGAGCTGTGCTGCCGAGCTGAGTGCGACCAGAAGATGGCGAAGTCTCAGGGTCGATTGTTACATTTAGTAACATTTTAGTGATAATAATATGCATTCACTCAAACTCTTGTCAGCGACAACCAGAAAAGAGGGAATCGAGGGCTAATATACCGCAAGGACAACAAGTATCTGTTAATCTGGGCCGCTTGTGATAAAAAAAGAAATGCTAATCATGGGATATTTCAAAGCTGTCTTTGTCCACTATAAACATCTAGGAAAATCTCAGCTGTGGCTGCATAAGGTCTCATGGGTTCTACTCCAAATGGTATAATATATACCGCTAATGATGGACATACAAAGGGGGCGCCTGGGTGTAGTGGGCTGCAGAAGAACTGGGTGTAGTGGGGTACAGAAGAACTGGGTGTAGTGGGGTGCAGAAGAACTGGGTGTAGTGGGCTGCAGAAGAACTGGGTGTAGTGGGGTGCAGAAGAACTGGGTGTAGTGGGGTACAGAAGAACTGGGTGTAGTGGGGTGCAGAAGAACTGGGTGTAGTGGGGTACAGAAGAACTGGGTGTAGTGGGCTGCAGAAGAACTGGGTGTAGTGGGGTGCAGAAGAACTGGGTGTAGTGGGGTGCAGAAGATATGGTGGAGTAAACAGTCTACAATCACTGCATTACTCAACAGTAATAGCAATGAGACAATATCACTGACGAAGGGGGGCCAGGCACTCAAAGCAACCTGAGAACATTCTTTGAAGCTTCCATAAAGATCAGCAATACATTGAGCTAATATAGTGCCAGTCACCATGTGAAATATCAAAGACGGGTTTTTGTTGGTTTCACCATCTTCAAAAGAATTGCCAGAAGCAATAATAATTGATCATTAACATAATCCACAGCATTGACAAGTACAATGGTTTCCACTAGACCTCCAGCTGTGCTCCAAGTGCCCAGGTGCCCCATCTTCATGCTCTTTCAGTACCCGGCATAGGAAGAGTTCCTGTGTTGTTACCATCATAGGAAGACTTCAGTGCCATCGTAGAAAAACTTCCAATTGTATTCACAGAATTCTAGATTTCCTGGAAATGACTCTGGACGGTTTCTCTGACCAAGAGGGTATTTAAGCTCCAGACGTTCAAACGCTTAGTCCTGTGTCTGATTTCCGGCTGTCCTTTGTGCAAAAGAGTTATAATATCTCTTCATTATCTTGCCTGTTGTAGATCCACACTGGCCTAATCTTGATCATGCCCACTGCCTGCCCCCCATCTCTACCTGGACCTGACTACTCTCTTGTCTGTCACCTGCTCACCATCTCTTCCTGACTAATCTCTTGCCTGTTGCTTGCCCTCCATCTCTACCTGGACCTGACTACTCTCTTTCCTGTTGCCTGCCCACCATCTCTACCTGGACCTGACTACTCTCTTTCCTGTTGCCTGCCCACCATCTCTACCTGGACCTGACTACTCTCTTGCCTATTGCCTGCCCACCATCTCTACCTGGACCTGACTACTCTCTTTCCTGTTGCCTGCCCACCATCTCTACCTGGACCTGACTACTCTCCTGCCTGTTGCCTGCCCACCATCTCTACCTGGACCTGACTAATCTCTTGCCTATTGCCTGCCCACCATCTCTACCTGGACCTGATTACTCTCTTTCCTGTTGCCTGCCCACCATATCTACCTGGACCTGACTACTCTTCTGCCTGTTGCCTGCCCACCATCTCTACCTGGACCTGACTACTCCCTTGCCTGTTGCCTGCCCACCATCTCTACCTGGACCTGACTACTCCCTTGCCTGTTGCCTGCCCACCATCTCTATATGGACCTGACTACTCTCTTGCCTGTTGCCTGCCCACCATCTCTACCTGGACCTGACTACTCCCTTGCCAGTTGCCTGCCCACCATCTCTACCTGGACCTGACTACTCTCTTGCCTGTTACCTGCCCACCATCTCTACCTGGACCCGACTACTCTATTGCCTCTTGCCTGCTCACCATCTCTACCTGGACCTGACTATTCTCTTTCCTGTCGCCTGCCCACCATCTCAACCTGGACCTGACTACTCTTCTGTCTGTTGCCTGCCCACCATCTCTACCTGGACCTGACTACTCCCTTGCCTGTTGCCTGCCCACCATCTCTACCTGGACCTGACTACTCCCTTGCCTGTTGCCTGCCCACCATCTCTATATGGACCTGACTACTCTCTTGCCTGTTGCCTGCCCATCATCTCTACCTGGACCTGACTACTCCCTTGCCAGTTGCCTGCCCACCATCTCTACCTGGACCTGACTACTCTCTTGCCTGTTACCTGCCCGCCATCTCTATCTGGACCTGACTACTCTCCTGCCTGTTGCCTGCCCACCATCTCTACCTGGACCTGACTACTCTCCTGCCTGTTGCCTGCCCACCATCTCTACCTGGACCTGACTAATCTCTTGCCTATTGCCTGCCCACCATCTCTACCTGGACCTGATTACTCTCTTTCCTGTTGCCTGCCCACCATATCTACCTGGACCTGACTACTCTTCTGCCTGTTGCCTGCCCACCATCTCTACCTGGACCTGACTACTCCCTTGCCTGTTGCCTGCCCACCATCTCTACCTGGACCTGACTAGTGATGGCCGAACGGTTCGCCCGGCGGTCGTTTCGCGGCGAATTTCCGACATTCGCGGTCCGCACGTTCGAACGCCTTTTTCCGTCGTTCGCCGCGGCGGACTTACGTGTTTAATGTATACAAGAACTTTAACCTTTGGTGACACGTTTATCATGTGATACAGGACAGCCAATTGAGACATGACAGCACATGGACACTTGTACATTCCCCCTAACCTATAAATACACCCGATCCGGTGGCCATTTTACATTCTTTCTTCTGTTACGATAGGGACAGGTTCCTGTGTGGAGTAGGGAGAGATAAACCACTAGCTATTTGGTACACAAAAGTTCTTTTCAGGACTGGTATAGGTGTTAGGTGTTGATAGGTTTGCTGTGCTGCTGATTCTTGCAGCAGCCTGAGTGTCTTTTGTTAGTTTAGAGAAAGGGAAAGGACGGTGTATGCTACAGGGACAGCCAGATTAGTCTTTCATCATCATCATCATCATCATCATCATTAGCTGTTACTATCAAGGTCCACAAAAGAGCTGTTCCAGTAACCACTAATCGTTCTCTTTTTTTGCCAATTTGTATAGGGACAGGAAGGAAGCAGTGTTGTCAGGCAGTGAGGGTAATTTTAAAGACTTGCTGTTATTATTAGTTCCACAAAGGTTCTTTTCAGGACTGGTATCAGTGGTACAGTAATAGGCTTGTACATGTATAATATTCTTTCTTCCAAATATAGAAAGGATATTATACTTGACTGCTGCCCTTCTGCTGCAGTCTGCTAAACATTCACAACTCACTTGTTCCACAAAAGTTCTTATAAGGACTGGTAACTTGGTATAGGGTGCTACGGTACATAGGCTTGAGTGCGGTACAGTCTGCTGTTCTGTAAGGACCGCTATCGGTCCACAATAGATAGGGTTGACGTGCACCACTGCTGACCGCTGCCCTATACTGCAGCAGTCCTTCAGCGGTATAGGGACTGACGTACAGTATGCTAAACACTAATACACAACCTGCTTGGTCCACAAAAGTTCTTATAAGGACTGGTAACTTGGTATAGGGTGCTACGGTACATAGGCTTGAGTGCGGTACAGTCTGCTGTTCTGTAAGGACCGCTATCGGTCCA
Organism: Lithobates pipiens; assembly: GCF_037356315.1. Taxonomy (NCBI): domain Eukaryota; kingdom Metazoa; phylum Chordata; class Amphibia; order Anura; family Ranidae; genus Lithobates; species Lithobates pipiens. The sequence continues at coordinate 13,596,450 of NW_027507789.1, forward strand.
CAATAGATAGGGTTGACGTGCACCACTGCTGACCGCTGCCCTATACTGCAGCAGTCCTTCAGCGGTATAGGGACTGACGTACAGTCTGCTAAACACTAATACACAACCTGCTTGGTCCACAAAAGTTCTTATAAGGACTGGTAACTTGGTATAGGGTGCTACGGTACATAGGCTTGAGTGCGGTACAGTCTGCTGTTCTGTAAGGACCGCTATCGGTCCACAATAGATAGGGTTGACGTGCACCACTGCTGACCGCTGCCCTATACTGCAGCAGTCCTTCAGCGGTATAGGGACTGACGTACAGTCTGCTAATCACTAACACACAACCTGCTTGTTCCACAAAAGTTCTTATAAGGACTGGTAACTTGGTATAGGGTGCTACGGTACATAGGCTTGAGTGCGGTACAGTCTGCTGTTCTGTAAGGACCGCTATAGGTCCACAATAGATAGGGTTGACGTGCACCACTGCTGACCGCTCACCTATACTGCAGCAGTCCTTCAGCGGTATAGGGACTGACGTACAGTCTGCTAATCACTAACACACAACCTGCTTGTTCCACAAAAGTTCTTATAAGGACTGGTAACTTGGTATAGGGTGCTACGGTACATAGGCTTGAGTGCGGTACAGTCTGCTGTTCTGTAAGGACCGCTATCGGTCCACAATAGATAGGGTTGACGTGCACCACTGCTGACCGCTGCCCTATACTGCAGCAGTCCTTCAGCGGTATAGGGACTGACGTACAGTCTGCTAAACACTAATACACAACCTGCTTGGTCCACAAAAGTTCTTATAAGGACTGGTAACTTGGTATAGGGTGCTACGGTACATAGGCTTGAGTGCGGTACAGTCTGCTGTTCTGTAAGGACCGCTATAGGTCCACAATAGATAGGGTTGACGTGCACCACTGCTGACCGCTCACCTATACTGCAGCAGTCCTTCAGCGGTATAGGGACTGACGTACAGTCTGCTAATCACTAACACACAACCTGCTTGTTCCACAAAAGTTCTTATAAGGACTGGTAACTTGGTATAGGGTGCTACGGTACATAGGCTTGAGTGCGGTACAGTCTGCTGTTCTGTAAGGACCGCTATCGGTCCACAATAGATAGGGTTGACGTGCACCACTGCTGACCGCTGCCCTATACTGCAGCAGTCCTTCAGCGGTATAGGGACTGACGTACAGTCTGCTAATCACTAACACACAACCTGCTTGTTCCACAAAAGTTCTTATAAGGACTGGTAACTTGGTATAGGGTGCTACGGTACATAGGCTTGAGTGCGGTACAGTCTGCTGTTCTGTAAGGACCGCTATCGGTCCACAATAGATAGGGTTGACGTGCACCACTGCTGACCGCTGCCCTATACTGCAGCAGTCCTTCAGCGGTATAGGGACTGACGTACAGTCTGCTAAACACTAATACACAACCTGCTTGGTCCACAAAAGTTCTTATAAGGACTGGTAACTTGGTATAGGGTGCTACGGTACATAGGCTTGAGTGCGGTACAGTCTGCTGTTCTGTAAGGACCGCTATCGGTCCACAATAGATAGGGTTGACGTGCACCACTGCTGACCGCTGCCCTATACTGCAGCAGTCCTTCAGCGGTATAGGGACTGACGTACAGTCTGCTAATCACTAACACACAACCTGCTTGTTCCACAAAAGTTCTTATAAGGACTGGTAACTTGGTATAGGGTGCTACGGTACATAGGCTTGAGTGCGGTACAGTCTGCTGTTCTGTAAGGACCGCTATAGGTCCACAATAGATAGGGTTGACGTGCACCACTGCTGACCGCTCACCTATACTGCAGCAGTCCTTCAGCGGTATAGGGACTGACGTACAGTCTGCTAATCACTAACACACAACCTGCTTGTTCCACAAAAGTTCTTATAAGGACTGGTAACTTGGTATAGGGTGCTACGGTACATAGGCTTGAGTGTGGTACAGTCTGCTGTTCTGTAAGGACCGCTATCGGTCCACAATAGATAGGGTTGACGTGCACCACTGCTGACCGCTGCCCTATACTGCAGCAGTCCTTCAGCGGTATAGGGACTGACGTACAGTCTGCTAATCACTAACACACAACCTGCTTGTTCCACAAAAGTTCTTATAAGGACTGGTAACTTGGTATAGGGTGCTACGGTACATAGGCTTGAGTGCGGTACAGTCTGCTGTTCTGTAAGGACCGCTATCGGTCCACAATAGATAGGGTTGACGTGCACCACTGCTGACCGCTGCCCTATACTGCAGCAGTCCTTCAGCGGTATAGGGACTGACGTACAGTCTGCTAATCACTAACACACAACCTGCTTGTTCCACAAAAGTTCTTATAAGGACTGGTAACTTGGTATAGGGTGCTACGGTACATAGGCTTGAGTGCGGTACAGTCTGCTGTTCTGTAAGGACCGCTATAGGTCCACAATAGATAGGGTTGACGTGCACCACTGCTGACCGCTCACCTATACTGCAGCAGTCCTTCAGCGGTATAGGGACTGACGTACAGTCTGCTAATCACTAACACACAACCTGCTTGTTCCACAAAAGTTCTTATAAGGACTGGTAACTTGGTATAGGGTGCTACGGTACATAGGCTTGAGTGCGGTACAGTCTGCTGTTCTGTAAGGACCGCTATCGGTCCACAATAGATAGGGTTGACGTGCACCACTGCTGACCGCTGCCCTATACTGCAGCAGTCCTTCAGCGGTATAGGGACTGACGTACAGTCTGCTAAACACTAATACACAACCTGCTTGGTCCACAAAAGTTCTTATAAGGACTGGTAACTTGGTATAGGGTGCTACGGTACATAGGCTTGAGTGCGGTACAGTCTGCTGTTCTGTAAGGACCGCTATAGGTCCACAATAGATAGGGTTGACGTGCACCACTGCTGACCGCTCACCTATACTGCAGCAGTCCTTCAGCGGTATAGGGACTGACGTACAGTCTGCTAATCACTAACACACAACCTGCTTGTTCCACAAAAGTTCTTATAAGGACTGGTAACTTGGTATAGGGTGCTACGGTACATAGGCTTGAGTGCGGTACAGTCTGCTGTTCTGTAAGGACCGCTATCGGTCCACAATAGATAGGGTTGACGTGCACCACTGCTGACCGCTGCCCTATACTGCAGCAGTCCTTCAGCGGTATAGGGACTGACGTACAGTCTGCTAATCACTAACACACAACCTGCTTGTTCCACAAAAGTTCTTATAAGGACTGGTAACTTGGTATAGGGTGCTACGGTACATAGGCTTGAGTGCGGTACAGTCTGCTGTTCTGTAAGGACCGCTATCGGTCCACAATAGATAGGGTTGACGTGCACCACTGCTGACCGCTGCCCTATACTGCAGCAGTCCTTCAGCGGTATAGGGACTGACGTACAGTCTGCTAAACACTAATACACAACCTGCTTGGTCCACAAAAGTTCTTATAAGGACTGGTAACTTGGTATAGGGTGCTACGGTACATAGGCTTGAGTGCGGTACAGTCTGCTGTTCTGTAAGGACCGCTATCGGTCCACAATAGATAGGGTTGACGTGCACCACTGCTGACCGCTGCCCTATACTGCAGCAGTCCTTCAGCGGTATAGGGACTGACGTACAGTCTGCTAATCACTAACACACAACCTGCTTGTTCCACAAAAGTTCTTATAAGGACTGGTAACTTGGTATAGGGTGCTACGGTACATAGGCTTGAGTGCGGTACAGTCTGCTGTTCTGTAAGGACCGCTATAGGTCCACAATAGATAGGGTTGACGTGCACCACTGCTGACCGCTCACCTATACTGCAGCAGTCCTTCAGCGGTATAGGGACTGACGTACAGTCTGCTAATCACTAACACACAACCTGCTTGTTCCACAAAAGTTCTTATAAGGACTGGTAACTTGGTATAGGGTGCTACGGTACATAGGCTTGAGTGCGGTACAGTCTGCTGTTCTGTAAGGACCGCTATCGGTCCACAATAGATAGGGTTGACGTGCACCACTGCTGACCGCTGCCCTATACTGCAGCAGTCCTTCAGCGGTATAGGGACTGACGTACAGTCTGCTAATCACTAACACACAACCTGCTTGTTCCACAAAAGTTCTTATAAGGACTGGTAACTTGGTATAGGGTGCTACGGTACATAGGCTTGAGTGCGGTACAGTCTGCTGTTCTGTAAGGACCGCTATCGGTCCACAATAGATAGGGTTGACGTGCACCACTGCTGACCGCTGCCCTATACTGCAGCAGTCCTTCAGCGGTATAGGGACTGACGTACAGTCTGCTAAACACTAATACACAACCTGCTTGGTCCACAAAAGTTCTTATAAGGACTGGTAACTTGGTATAGGGTGCTACGGTACATAGGCTTGAGTGCGGTACAGTCTGCTGTTCTGTAAGGACCGCTATAGGTCCACAATAGATAGGGTTGACGTGCACCACTGCTGACCGCTCACCTATACTGCAGCAGTCCTTCAGCGGTATAGGGACTGACGTACAGTCTGCTAATCACTAACACACAACCTGCTTGTTCCACAAAAGTTCTTATAAGGACTGGTAACTTGGTATAGGGTGCTACGGTACATAGGCTTGAGTGCGGTACAGTCTGCTGTTCTGTAAGGACCGCTATCGGTCCACAATAGATAGGGTTGACGTGCACCACTGCTGACCGCTGCCCTATACTGCAGCAGTCCTTCAGCGGTATAGGGACTGACGTACAGTCTGCTAATCACTAACACACAACCTGCTTGTTCCACAAAAGTTCTTATAAGGACTGGTAACTTGGTATAGGGTGCTACGGTACATAGGCTTGAGTGCGGTACAGTCTGCTGTTCTGTAAGGACCGCTATAGGTCCACAATAGATAGGGTTGACGTGCACCACTGCTGACCGCTCACCTATACTGCAGCAGTCCTTCAGCGGTATAGGGACTAAGAGTTTTGTCACAGGGTCATTTAAAAAATGACATGCAGAGGAAGAGGCAGGCCCTTCCGCAGGGGTGGTAGGGGTAGGGCAGGAGCAACAGGCTTGAGCCAAAGTGGGAAGTTGCAGAAGGTGCGTTCAATTACTTTAAAGGATGCACCAGACTTGGTTGAGTGGCTCGCTCAGCCTTACTCTTCTGCACCCTCCTCATCCTCTCGATCTGCACCCTCTTCTTCACTCTCTGCTATGTGCACCCCCAAAGACACTACCACCAACAACACGACCACCACCACCACCACCACATACCTTCCGCTTGAGTCACTGGAATTATTTTCCCATCCATATCAAGAGGACATTTCTGATGCGCAGCCACTCTTGGTATTGGATCAGGAAGAGGAGGTAGCAACAAGCGCTACTCAGCAGTCTGACGCCAGTACCCAGATCAGCCCAAGGAGGAGGTTGGTCCCCGGTGTTGCTGCCTACTCCGAGATCTCTACTTATAGCGGTGGGGAAGGTGACGTTGATGATGACGTGTCTAGTGATGTCACGTGGGTGCCCACAAGAGAGGAAGAGGAGGGGAGTTCAGAGGGAGATATGGACCAGCAGATAGGGAGGAGAAGCAGCAATGACTTACATTGCACAGCAGGGACAAAGCAGACTGCAAATGTATCAGGAGCGAGTCATCGACCATGTACGGTCACATCTGGCGCTCCCAGGACACCGGCACATGGCTCCGCAGTGTGGGCTTTTTTTAACGTGTCCGCTGCTGACAATAGCGTTGCCATCTGCAATCTTTGCAGTCAACGCGTTAGTCGCGGTAAGCCCAATACTCACCTAGGGACGACCGCCTTAAGAAGGCACATGAGCAGCCATCACCGAGCCCAGTGGGAGCAACGGAACACACAAAGCCACACTGCAGGCTCTCACCGTCCAGCCTCGTCTTCTACTTCTCCTTCTCCTCTCTCCTCACAATTGTCCTCCACTCCACCTTCCATCACGCCAAGCTCACATTTTTCTGCAAAAAGGCAGGCTTCCGTGGGCCTAATGTTTGAGCGTAAAAAAATGATGATGCCGGATAACCCTCTTGCCCAACGGTTGGCGGCTGGCTTGTCAGAACTCATAGCCCGCCAACTACTGCCATATAAACTGGTGGACTCGGAGGCCTTTCGCAAATTTGTGGCCATTGGAACACCACAATGGAAGGTCCCAGGAAGGAAGTATTTCTCAGAGAAGGGCATCCCAGAGCTATATGGCCATGTTCAGCGGCAAGTGAATGTATCTCTGGCACACAGTGTCGGTGCCAAGATACATCTGACCACAGACACGTGGTCTAGCAAACACGGGCAGGGAAGGTATATCAGTTTTACTGCCCACTGGGTGAACCTTCTGACGGCCGTCAAGCATGTAACCCGTGGCTAGTGATGGCCGAACGGTTCGCCCGGCGGTCGTTTCGCGGCGAATTTCCGACATTCGCGGTCCGCACGTTCGAACGCCTTTTTCCGTCGTTCGCCGCGGCGGACTTACGTGTTTAATGTATACAAGAACTTTAACCTTTGGTGACACGTTTATCATGTGATACAGGACAGCCAATTGAGACATGACAGCACATGGACACTTGTACATTCCCCCTAACCTATAAATACACCCGATCCGGTGGCCATTTTACATTCTTTCTTCTGTTAAGATAGGGACAGGTTCCTGTGTGGAGTAGGGAGAGATAAACCACTAGCTATTTGGTACACAAAAGTTCTTTTCAGGACTGGTATAGGTGTTAGGTGTTGATAGGTTTGCTGTGCTGCTGATTCTTGCAGCAGCCTGAGTGTCTTTTGTTAGTTTAGAGAAAGGGAAAGGACGGTGTATGCTACAGGGACAGCCAGATTAGTCTTTCATCATCATCATCATCATCATCATCATTAGCTGTTACTATCAAGGTCCACAAAAGAGCTGTTCCAGTAACCACTAATCGTTCTCTTTTTTTGCCAATTTGTATAGGGACAGGAAGGAAGCAGTGTTGTCAGGCAGTGAGGGTAATTTTAAAGACTTGCTGTTATTATTAGTTCCACAAAGGTTCTTTTCAGGACTGGTATCAGTGGTACAGTAATAGGCTTGTACATGTATAATATTCTTTCTTCCAAATATAGAAAGGATATTATACTTGACTGCTGCCCTTCTGCTGCAGTCTGCTAAACATTCACAACTCACTTGTTCCACAAAAGTTCTTATAAGGACTGGTAACTTGGTATAGGGTGCTACGGTACATAGGCTTGAGTGCGGTACAGTCTGCTGTTCTGTAAGGACCGCTATCGGTCCACAATAGATAGGGTTGACGTGCACCACTGCTGACCGCTGCCCTATACTGCAGCAGTCCTTCAGCGGTATAGGGACTGACGTACAGTCTGCTAATCACTAACACACAACCTGCTTGTTCCACAAAAGTTCTTATAAGGACTGGTAACTTGGTATAGGGTGCTACGGTACATAGGCTTGAGTGCGGTACAGTCTGCTGTTCTGTAAGGACCGCTATCGGTCCACAATAGATAGGGTTGACGTGCACCACTGCTGACCGCTGCCCTATACTGCAGCAGTCCTTCAGCGGTATAGGGACTGACGTACAGTCTGCTAAACACTAATACACAACCTGCTTGGTCCACAAAAGTTCTTATAAGGACTGGTAACTTGGTATAGGGTGCTACGGTACATAGGCTTGAGTGCGGTACAGTCTGCTGTTCTGTAAGGACCGCTATCGGTCCACAATAGATAGGGTTGACGTGCACCACTGCTGACCGCTGCCCTATACTGCAGCAGTCCTTCAGCGGTATAGGGACTGACGTACAGTCTGCTAAACACTAATACACAACCTGCTTGGTCCACAAAAGTTCTTATAAGGACTGGTAACTTGGTATAGGGTGCTACGGTACATAGGCTTGAGTGCGGTACAGTCTGCTGTTCTGTAAGGACCGCTATCGGTCCACAATAGATAGGGTTGACGTGCACCACTGCTGACCGCTCACCTATACTGCAGCAGTCCTTCAGCGGTATAGGGACTGACGTACAGTCTGCTAATCACTAACACACAACCTGCTTGTTCCACAAAAGTTCTTATAAGGACTGGTAACTTGGTATAGGGTGCTACGGTACATAGGCTTGAGTGCGGTACAGTCTGCTGTTCTGTAAGGACCGCTATCGGTCCACAATAGATAGGGTTGACGTGCACCACTGCTGACCGCTGCCCTATACTGCAGCAGTCCTTCAGCGGTATAGGGACTGACGTACAGTCTGCTAAACACTAACACACAACCTGCTTGGTCCACAAAAGTTCTTATAAGGACTGGTAACTTGGTATAGGGTGCTACGGTACATAGGCTTGAGTGCGGTACAGTCTGCTGTTCTGTAAGGACTGCTATCGGTCCACAATAGATAGGGTTGACGTGCACCACTGCTGACCGCTGCCCTATACTGCAGCAGTCCTTCAGCGGTATAGGGACTGACGTACAGTCTGCTAAACACTAATACACAACCTGCTTGGTCCACAAAAGTTCTTATAAGGACTGGTAACTTGGTATAGGGTGCTACGGTACATAGGCTTGAGTGCGGTACAGTCTGCTGTTCTGTAAGGACCGCTATCGGTCCACAATAGATAGGGTTGACGTGCACCACTGCTGACCGCTCACCTATACTGCAGCAGTCCTTCAGCGGTATAGGGACTGACGTACAGTCTGCTAATCACTAACACACAACCTGCTTGTTCCACAAAAGTTCTTATAAGGACTGGTAACTTGGTATAGGGTGCTACGGTACATAGGCTTGAGTGCGGTACAGTCTGCTGTTCTGTAAGGACCGCTATCGGTCCACAATAGATAGGGTTGACGTGCACCACTGCTGACCGCTGCCCTATACTGCAGCAGTCCTTCAGCGGTATAGGGACTGACGTACAGTCTGCTAAACACTAATACACAACCTGCTTGGTCCACAAAAGTTCTTATAAGGACTGGTAACTTGGTATAGGGTGCTACGGTACATAGGCTTGAGTGCGGTACAGTCTGCTGTTCTGTAAGGACCGCTATCGGTCCACAATAGATAGGGTTGACGTGCACCACTGCTGACCGCTGCCCTATACTGCAGCAGTCCTTCAGCGGTATAGGGACTGACGTACAGTCTGCTAAACACTAATACACAACCTGCTTGGTCCACAAAAGTTCTTATAAGGACTGGTAACTTGGTATAGGGTGCTACGGTACATAGGCTTGAGTGCGGTACAGTCTGCTGTTCTGTAAGGACCGCTATAGGTCCACAATAGATAGGGTTGACGTGCACCACTGCTGACCGCTCACCTATACTGCAGCAGTCCTTCAGCGGTATAGGGACTAAGAGTTTTGTCACAGGGTCATTTAAAAAATGACATGCAGAGGAAGAGGCAGGCCCTTCCGCAGGGGTGGTAGGGGTAGGGCAGGAGCAACAGGCTTGAGCCAAAGTGGGAAGTTGCAGAAGGTGCGTTCAATTACTTTAAAGGATGCACCAGACTTGGTTGAGTGGCTCGCTCAGCCTTACTCTTCTGCACCCTCCTCATCCTCTCGATCTGCACCCTCTTCTTCACTCTCTGCTATGTGCACCCCCAAAGACACTACCACCAACAACACGACCACCACCACCACCACCACATACCTTCCGCTTGAGTCACTGGAATTATTTTCCGATCCATATCAAGAGGACATTTCTGATGCGCAGCCACTCTTGGTATTGGATCAGGAAGAGGAGGTAGCAACAAGCGCTACTCAGCAGTCTGACGCCAGTACCCAGATCAGCCCAAGGAGGAGGTTGGTCCCCGGTGTTGCTGCCTACTCTACTTATAGCGGTGGGGAAGGTGACGTTGATGATGACGTGTCTAGTGATGTCACGTGGGTGCCCACAAGAGAGGAAGAGGAGGGGAGTTCAGAGGGAGATATGGACCAGCAGATAGGGAGGAGAAGCAGCAATGACTTACATTGCACAGCAGGGACAAAGCAGACTGCAAATGTATCAGGAGCGAGTCATCGACCATGTACGGTCACATCTGGCGCTCCCAGGACACCGGCACATGGCTCCGCAGTGTGGGCTTTTTTTAACGTGTCCGCTGCTGACAATAGCGTTGCCATCTGCAATCTTTGCAGTCAACGCGTTAGTCGCGGTAAGCCCAATACTCACCTAGGGACGACCGCCTTAAGAAGGCACATGAGCAGCCATCACCGAGCCCAGTGGGAGCAACGGAACACACAAAGCCACACTGCAGGCTCTCACCGTCCAGCCTCGTCTTCTACTTCTCCTTCTCCTCTCTCCTCACAATTGTCCTCCACTCCACCTTCCATCACGCCAAGCTCACATTTTTCTGCAAAAAGGCAGGCTTCCGTGGGCCTAATGTTTGAGCGTAAAAAAATGATGACGCCGGATAACCCTCTTGCCCAACGGTTGGCGGCTGGCTTGTCAGAACTCATAGCCCGCCAACTACTGCCATATAAACTGGTGGACTCGGAGGCCTTTCGCAAATTTGTGGCCATTGGAACACCACAATGGAAGGTCCCAGGAAGGAAGTATTTCTCAGAGAAGGGCATCCCAGAGCTATATGGCCATGTTCAGCGGCAAGTGAATGTATCTCTGGCACACAGTGTCGGTGCCAAGATACATCTGACCACAGACACGTGGTCTAGCAAACACGGGCAGGGAAGGTATATCAGTTTTACTGCCCACTGGGTGAACCTTCTGACGGCCGTCAAGCATGTAACCCGTGGCACCCGTGTAGATTTGGTTTTACCGCCACGGATTGCATGCAGGCCTGACTCTTCTTCTCCTCCTCCTACTCCATCCTCCTCCCTCTCCTCCTCAGCTGCCTCCTCCTTTTCCGCTGCTAGCGTCTCTTCCACTGCACCGCCCAAGCTCCCCAGAACCTATTCCACATGCCAGGTGAGACGTTGCCATGCCGTGCTGCGTCTGTTGTGCCTGGAAGCAAAGAGCCACACTGGCCCGGCACTCCTTTCAGCTTTGCGTTCACAGGCAGATGAGTGGCTAACACCGCTCAATTTGACAGTTGGTAAAGTGGTGTGTGACAACGGTGCCAATCTGCTTAGCGCATTGAAACAGGGCAAAATCACGCACGTGCCGTGCATGGCACACGTCTTAAACTTGGTCGTGCAGCGATTCCTTGTCAAATACCCTGGGGTCCAGGACATCTTGCGGCAGGCAAGGAAAATCTCGGCCCATTTCAGAAGATCTTACACGGCCATGGCTCGCCTTGCTGACATTCAGCGGCGACACCATCTGCCGGTCAGACGTCTTATTTGCGATTGCCCGACGCGATGGAACTCAACCTTCTATATGCTTGATAGGCTGCTCCAGCAGAAACGTGCAGTTAACGTCTACCTGTATGAACTCTGCGAAAGAAACGGTTCTGGGGAGCTGGGTTTTTTTTCACCGCGCCAGTGGCTGCTCATGCGCGACACATGCAGACTTCTGCGGCCATTTGAGGAGATCACCAAACTGGTCAGTCGCAGCCATGGCGCCATCAGTGACATGGTACCTTATGCCTTCTTTCTGGAGCGTGCATTGCGTCGTGTCATTGATCAGGCTGTGGAGGAGCAGGAGCGGGAAGATGAGGAAGTCGCAATGCTGGATGAATTCCCAGGGGGGGCTACTCTATCTGAGACAAGTCAACAACAGGAGTCTGATGAGGAGTCAGAGGAGGATGGTGCCGGGGCGGATGAGCAGGAGCAAGAAGAGCATGCTTTAAACCTTTCTGGGATCCCTGTTGTGCGAGGATGGGGAGAGGAGAATGAAGAGGACGACATTATCCTGGATGATGAGCAGGAGCCAGGCCACCACACCGCTTCCACTTTAGTGCAAATGGGGGCCTTCATGCTCCAGTGTTTTAATAGGGACCCCCGTATAAAAAGCATGAGGGTCAAGGACCAGTACTGGGTGGCAACGTACTTAGACCCCCGGTACAAACACAAAATGGCGGAAATGTTACCGCCGTCGCAGAGGGCTGTCAGAATGCAGCACTTCCAGGCCTTGCTTCGAGAAATGCTGCATTCTGCTTTTGCGTGCGCTGGCAGAGGAGCAATTCCCACTCCCAGAGAAGGATTTGCGGGTACCAATCCAACAGCGCCTGCAAGAAGAGGCCGGTTTGAAGATGTGTTGGTGACTTCGGATATGAGGTCATTCTTTCAGCCGACCCATCGACAGGTGTCATCCGGATCCAGCATCAGGGAACGCCTAGACCGTCAGGTGTCCGACTACATTGGGTTAACGGCCGATGTGGACGCTCTGAGGAGTGATGAACCCCTAGACTACTGGGTGGGCAGGCTTGACCTCTGGCCAGAGCTTGCCCAATTTGCAATCGAACTGTTGGCTTGCCCCTCATCCAGTGTCCTGTCCGAAAGGACGTTCAGCGCAGCAGGGGGGATTGTGACCGATAAGCGTACTCGCCTAGCTCACCACAGTGTTAACTACCTCACATTTCTAAAAATGAATGAGGCATGGATCTCGGAGGAATTCAACACATGTGATCAGTAGACCATGTATATGTCTATAAACAATTTTTGGAATCAAGCACACAGACCTTCTTAATTCATTTGGCTCACTTCCCTGACCCAAAAAAGCACACCGTACTATATGCCCCTACCCTCCTCTTTGAAGAGGTTGAGCGGTGTCATATTTCTACTGGGGCTGCTTATTATGAGGGGTTCCCACCATCCCTGTGCTGTGCTGACTTCCTCCTGGGTGTTCTTATTATGAGGGGCTCCCACCATCCCTGTGCTGTGCTGACTTCCTCCTGGGGGTTCTTATTATGAGGGGATCACACCATCCCTGTGCTGTGCTGACTTCCTCCTGGGGCTGCTTACGGTGCTGCTGTCAGCGCTGTATGTCACGGAGCTGCTGTCAGCGCTGTATGTCACGGAGCTGCTGTCAGCGCTGTATGTCACGGAGCTGCTGTCAGCGCTGTATGTCACGGAGCTGCTGTCAGCGCTGTATGTCACGGAGCTGCTGTCAGCGCTGTATGTCACGGAGCTGCTGTCAGCGCTGTATGTCACGGAGCTGCTGTCAGCGCTGTATGTCACGGAGCTGCTGTCAGCGCTGTATGTCACGGAGCTGCTGTCAGCGCTGTATGTCACGGAGCTGCTGTCAGCGCTGTATGTCACGGTGCTGCTGTCAGCGCTGTATGTCACGGAGCTGCTGTCAGCGCTGTATGTCACGGAGCTGCTGTCAGTGCTGTATGTCACGGAGCTGCTGTCAGCGCTGTATGTCACGGAGCTGCTGTCAGCGCTGTATGTCACGGAGCTGCTGTCAGCGCTGTATGTCACGGTGCTGCTGTCAGCGCTGTATGTCACGGAGCTGCTGTCAGCGCTGTATGTCACGGAGCTGCTGTCAGCGCTGTATGTCACGGAGCTGCTGTCAGCGCTGTATGTCACGGAGCTGCTGTCAGCGCTGTATGTCACGGAGCTGCTGTCAGCGCTGTATGTCACGGTGCTGATGTCAGTGCTCTGTATTACGGTGCTGCTGTCAGTGCTCTGTATCTCCTGCACCCTCTTGTTTGCCTACCCTGGTCCCTGACCTTCCCTCTCCTCCATTGCCTTCATTAGCTCCATAGTCCTGAATTGTCAGAACAATTTCCCAAATAAAAAAAAAATGCTTGTAGTTATCGATCCCAAATTCACCTCATACATGTATTATGCTATTGTCCAGGTGGTGGGACTACGTGCTACCCCCTAATAATTACCCCGTGGCCGCAAATTCGACCTAAAGGTTTGCGAAATTCGCCTCCCATTGAAGTCAATGGAGCCCGCGGCGAACGGTCGTTTTCGCGAACGTTTGTGTCCGTTCGCGTTTCGCGTTCGCGAAACGTCCCGTCGGAAGTTCGTCCATCACTACCCGTGGCACCCGTGTAGATTTGGTTTTACCGCCACGGATTGCATGCAGGCCTGACTCTTCTTCTCCTCCTCCTACTCCATCCTCCTCCCTCTCCTCCTCAGCTGCCTCCTCCTTTTCCGCTGCTAGCGTCTCTTCCACTGCACCGCCCAAGCTCCCCAGAACCTATTCCACATGCCAGGTGAGACGTTGCCATGCCGTGCTGCGTCTGTTGTGCCTGGAAGCAAAGAGCCACACTGGCCCGGCACTCCTTTCAGCTTTGCGTTCACAGGCAGATGAGTGGCTAACACCGCTCAATTTGACAGTTGGTAAAGTGGTGTGTGACAACGGTGCCAATCTGCTTAGCGCATTGAAACAGGGCAAAATCACGCACGTGCCGTGCATGGCACACGTCTTAAACTTGGTCGTGCAGCGATTCCTTGTCAAATACCCTGGGGTCCAGGACATCTTGCGGCAGGCAAGGAAAATCTCGGCCCATTTCAGAAGATCTTACACGGCCATGGCTCGCCTTGCTGACATTCAGCGGCGACACCATCTGCCGGTCAGACGTCTTATTTGCGATTGCCCGACGCGATGGAACTCAACCTTCTATATGCTTGATAGGCTGCTCCAGCAGAAACGTGCAGTTAACGTCTACCTGTATGAACTCTGCGAAAGAAACGGTTCTGGGGAGCTGGGTTTTTTTTCACCGCGCCAGTGGCTGCTCATGCGCGACACATGCAGACTTCTGCGGCCATTTGAGGAGATCACCAAACTGGTCAGTCGCAGCCATGGCGCCATCAGTGACATGGTACCTTATGCCTTCTTTCTGGAGCGTGCATTGCGTCGTGTCATTGATCAGGCTGTGGAGGAGCAGGAGCGGGAAGATGAGGAAGTCGCAATGCTGGATGAATTCCCAGGGGGGGCTACTCTATCTGAGACAAGTCAACAACAGGAGTCTGATGAGGAGTCAGAGGAGGATGGTGCCGGGGCGGATGAGCAGGAGCAAGAAGAGCATGCTTTAAACCTTTCTGGGATCCCTGTTGTGCGTGGATGGGGAGAGGAGAATGAAGAGGACGACATTATCCTGGATGATGAGCAGGAGCCAGGCCACCACACCGCTTCCACTTTAGTGCAAATGGGGGCCTTCATGCTCCAGTGTTTTAATAGGGACCCCCGTATAAAAAGCATGAGGGTCAAGGACCAGTACTGGGTGGCAACGTACTTAGACCCCCGGTACAAACACAAAATGGCGGAAATGTTACCGCCGTCGCAGAGGGCTGTCAGAATGCAGCACTTCCAGGCCTTGCTTCGAGAAATGCTGCATTCTGCTTTTGCGTGCGCTGGCAGAGGAGCAATTCCCACTCCCAGAGAAGGATTTGCGGGTACCAATCCAACAGCGCCTGCAAGAAGAGGCCGGTTTGAAGATGTGTTGGTGACTTCGGATATGAGGTCATTCTTTCAGCCGACCCATCGACAGGTGTCATCCGGATCCAGCATCAGGGAACGCCTAGACCGTCAGGTGTCCGACTACATTGGGTTAACGGCCGATGTGGACGCTCTGAGGAGTGATGAACCCCTAGACTACTGGGTGGGCAGGCTTGACCTCTGGCCAGAGCTTGCCCAATTTGCAATCGAACTGTTGGCTTGCCCCTCATCCAGTGTCCTGTCCGAAAGGACGTTCAGCGCAGCAGGGGGGATTGTGACCGATAAGCGTACTCGCCTAGCTCACCACAGTGTTAACTACCTCACATTTCTAAAAATGAATGAGGCATGGATCTCGGAGGAATTCAACACATGTGACCAGTAGACCATGTATATGTCTATAAACTATTTTTTTAATCAAGCACACAGACCTTCTTAATTCATTTGGCTCACTTCCTTGACCCAAAAAAGCACACCGTACTATATGCCCCTACCCTCCTCTTTGAAGAGGTTGAGCGGTGTCATATTTCTACTGGGGCTGCTTATGATATCCCTGTGCTGTGCTGACTTCCTCCTGGGGGTTCTTATTATGAAGGGATCACACTATCCCTGTGCTGTGCTGACTTCCTCCTGGGGGTTCTTATTATGAGGGGATCACACCATCCCTGTGCTGTGCTGACTTCCTCCTGGGGCTGCTTACGGTGCTGCTGTCAGTGCTGTATGTCACGGTGCTGCTGTCAGCGCTGTATGTCACGGTGCTGCTGTCAGCGCTGTATGTCACGGTGCTGCTGTCAGCGCTGTATGTCACGGTGCTGCTGTCAGCGCTGTATGTCACGGTGCTGCTGTCAGCGCTGTATGTCACGGTGCTGCTGTCAGCGCTGTATGTCACGGTGCTGCTGTCAGCGCTGTATGTCACGGTGCTGCTGTCAGCGCTGTATGTCACGGTGCTGCTGTCAGCGCTGTATGTCACGGTGCTGCTGTCAGCGCTGTATGTCACGGTGCTGCTGTCAGCGCTGTATGTCACGGTGCTGCTGTCAGTGCTCTGTATTACGGTGCTGCTGTCAGATGCCTCTATCACGGTGCATGTGTCATTCCGGTATGTCACGCTGCTGGTGATCATCTCCTGCACCCTCTTCTTTGCCTACCCTGGTCCCTGACCTTCCCTCTCCTCCATTGCCTTCATTAGCTCCATAGTCCTGAATTGTTAGAACAATTTCCCAAATAAAATAAAAATGCTTGTAGTTATCGATCCCAAATTCACCTCATACATGTATTATGTCATTGTCCAGATGGTGGGACTACGTTTTACCCCCTAATAATTACCACGTGGCCGCAAATTCGACATGAAGGTTTGCAAAGTTCGCCTCCCATTGAAGTCAATGGGGCCCGCGGCGAACGTTCTGTTTCGCGAACGTTTGGGTCCGTTCGCATTTCGCGTTCGCGAAACGTCCCGTCGGAAGTTCGTCCATCACTAGACCTGACTACTCCCTTGCCTGTTGCCTGCCCACCATCTCTATATGGACCTGACTACTCTCTTGCCTGTTGCCTGCCCACCATCTCTACCTGGACCTGACTACTCCCTTGCCAGTTGCCTGCCCACCATCTCTACCTGGACCTGACTACTCTCTTGCCTGTTACCTGCCCACCATCTCTACCTGGACCTGACTACTCCCTTGCCTGTTGCCTGCCCACCATCTCTATATGGACCTGACTACTCTCTTGCCTGTTGCCTGCCCATCATCTCTACCTGGACCTGACTACTCCCTTGCCAGTTGCCTGCCCACCATCTCTACCTGGACCTGACTACTCTCTTGCCTGTTACCTGCCCGCCATCTCTATCTGGACCTGACTACTCTCTTGCTTGTTGCCTGCCCGCCATCTCTACCTGGACCTGACTACTATCTTGCCTTTTGCCTGCCCACCATCTCTACCTGGACCTGACTACTCTCTTGCCTGTTGCCTGCCCGCCATCTCTACCTGGCCCTGACTACTATTTTGCCAGTTGCCTGCCTGCCATCTCTATATGGACCTAACTACTCTCTTTCCTGTTGCCTGCCCACCATCTCTACCTGGACCTGACTACTCTCTTTCCTGTTGCCTGCCCACCATCTCTACCTGGACCTGACTACTCTCTTGCCTATTGCCTGCCCACCATCTCTACCTGGACCTGACTACTCTCTTTCCTGTTGCCTGCCCACCATCTCTACCTGGACCTGACTACTCTCCTGCCTGTTGCCTGCCCACCATCTCTACCTGGACCTGACTAATCTCTTGCCTATTGCCTGCCCACCATCTCTACCTGGACCTGATTACTCTCTTTCCTGTTGCCTGCCCACCATATCTACCTGGACCTGACTACTCTTCTGCCTGTTGCCTGCCCACCATCTCTACCTGGACCTGACTACTCCCTTGCCTGTTGCCTGCCCACCATCTCTACCTGGACCTGACTACTCCCTTGCCTGTTGCCTGCCCACCATCTCTATATGGACCTGACTACTCTCTTGCCTGTTGCCTGCCCACCATCTCTACCTGGACCTGACTACTCCCTTGCCAGTTGCCTGCCCACCATCTCTACCTGGACCTGACTACTCTCTTGCCTGTTACCTGCCCACCATCTCTACCTGGACCCGACTACTCTATTGCCTCTTGCCTGCTCACCATCTCTACCTGGACCTGACTATTCTCTTTCCTGTCGCCTGCCCACCATCTCAACCTGGACCTGACTACTCTTCTGTCTGTTGCCTGCCCACCATCTCTACCTGGACCTGACTACTCCCTTGCCTGTTGCCTGCCCACCATCTCTACCTGGACCTGACTACTCCCTTGCCTGTTGCCTGCCCACCATCTCTATATGGACCTGACTACTCTCTTGCCTGTTGCCTGCCCATCATCTCTACCTGGACCTGACTACTCCCTTGCCAGTTGCCTGCCCACCATCTCTACCTGGACCTGACTACTCTCTTGCCTGTTACCTGCCCGCCATCTCTATCTGGACCTGACTACTCTCCTGCCTGTTGCCTGCCCACCATCTCTACCTGGACCTGACTACTCTCCTGCCTGTTGCCTGCCCACCATCTCTACCTGGACCTGACTAATCTCTTGCCTATTGCCTGCCCACCATCTCTACCTGGACCTGATTACTCTCTTTCCTGTTGCCTGCCCACCATATCTACCTGGACCTGACTACTCTTCTGCCTGTTGCCTGCCCACCATCTCTACCTGGACCTGACTACTCCCTTGCCTGTTGCCTGCCCACCATCTCTACCTGGACCTGACTACTCCCTTGCCTGTTGCCTGCCCACCATCTCTATATGGACCTGACTACTCTCTTGCCTGTTGCCTGCCCACCATCTCTACCTGGACCTGACTACTCCCTTGCCAGTTGCCTGCCCACCATCTCTACCTGGACCTGACTACTCTCTTGCCTGTTACCTGCCCACCATCTCTACCTGGACCCGACTACTCTATTGCCTCTTGCCTGCTCACCATCTCTACCTGGACCTGACTACTCTCTTTCCTGTCGCCTGCCCACCATCTCAACCTGGACCTGACTACTCTTCTGTCTGTTGCCTGCCCACCATCTCTACCTGGACCTGACTACTCCCTTGCCTGTTGCCTGCCCACCATCTCTACCTGGACCTGACTACTCCCTTGCCTGTTGCCTGCCCACCATCTCTATATGGACCTGACTACTCTCTTGCCTGTTGCCTGCCCATCATCTCTACCTGGACCTGACTACTCCCTTGCCAGTTGCCTGCCCACCATCTCTACCTGGACCTGACTACTCTCTTGCCTGTTACCTGCCCGCCATCTCTATCTGGACCTGACTACTCTCTTGCTTGTTGCCTGCCCGCCATCTCTACCTGGACCTGACTACTATCTTGCCTTTTGCCTGCCCACCATCTCTACCTGGACCTGACTACTCTCTTGCCTGTTGCCTGCCCGCCATCTCTACCTGGCCCTGACTACTATTTTGCCAGTTGCCTGCCTGCCATCTCTATATGGACCTAACTACTCTCTTGCCTGTTGCCTGCCCACCATCTCTACCTGGACCTGACTACTCTCTTGCCTGTTGCCTGCCCACCATCTCTACCTGGACCTGACTACTCTCTTGCCTGTTGCCTGCCCACCATCTCTACCTGGACCTGACTACTCTCTTGCCTGTTGCCTGCCCGCCATCTCTACCTGGACCTGACTACTATCTTGCCTGTTGCCTGCCCACCATCTCTACCTGGACCTGATTACTCTCCTGCCTGTTGCCTGCCCACCATCTCTACCTGGACCTGACTACTCCCTTGCCTGTTGCCTGCCCACCATCTCTGTATGGACCTGACTACTCTCTTGCCTGTTGCCTGCCCACCATCTCTACCTGGACCTGACTACTCTCTTGCCTGTTGCCTGCCCACCATCTCTACCTGGACCTGACTACTCTCTTGCCTGTTGCCTGCCCGCCATCTCTACCTG
The DNA here is from genome assembly GCF_037356315.1 of Lithobates pipiens. NCBI lineage: Eukaryota > Metazoa > Chordata > Amphibia > Anura > Ranidae > Lithobates > Lithobates pipiens. The sequence continues at coordinate 13,616,118 of NW_027507789.1, forward strand.
GACCTGACTACTATCTTGCCTGTTGCCTGCCCACCATCTCTACCTGGACCTGACTACTCTCCTGCCTGTTGCCTGCCCACCATCTCTACCTGGACCTGACTACTCCCTTGCCTGTTGCCTGCCCACCATCTCTACCTGGACCTGACTATTCTCTTGCCTGTTACCTGCCCACCATCTCTACCTGGACCCGACTACTCTATTGCCTCTTGCCTGCTCACCATCTCTACCTGGACCTGACTACTCTCTTTCCTGTCGCCTGCCCGCCATCTCTACCTGGACCCGACTACTCTCTTGCATGTTGCCTGTTGCCTTCCCACCATCTCTACCTGGACCCGACTACTCTCTTGTCTCTTGCCTGCCCGCCATCTCTAGCTGGACCTGACTACTTTCTTGCCAGTTGCCTGCCTGCCATCTCTACCTGTACCTGACTACTCTCTTGCCTGTTGATTGCCCGCCATCTCTACCTGGACCTGACTACTCTCTTGCCTGTCACCTGCCCGCCATCTCTACCGGGTCCTGACTACTCTTTTGCCTGTTGCCTGCCCACCATCTCTACCTGGACCTGACTACTCTGTTGTCTGCCACAAGCCACTATGACCTCAATCTGGAACTGACTACTCAAATCAAACTATAGTTTAGTCAAGAAATCAAAAAAAAAAATATATTCCACATTGCCTGAGATTCTGAGAATGGCAGCTTCCATCCAAGGCTTCTCACATTTTTCTTTCGTGTGTCTTTCATATACTGTAAGTGTTCCTTGCCCTTCATGTTTCAATTTGCACACTGTCTCCTTTCAGGACACATGTCGGACGACCGAGTCAGGGGCGATAGCGCTCTGCTCCTCTCCAGTAGCCGCCACCCTGCCCTCCCGTCCTCACTTGTTAAAGCCAGCTGACATAACATTTCCTGGCGGCAAGTTTTTGAGCCCATGCCTTTAGTGTCATTAACAAGACACTTGGAGCCATTAAAATTCACTAAAGCGCCGTTCCCCTCTCAATTATAACTAATTGGAATGTCAGTTGTCGGCTTTACAAGCGGCGAGGCGTCTGAGCGATGTCTACGGCGGAACGCGGCCCATCATCCTACACGGCGCACCCGCAAGAGGTTTTTGGTCTATTTCCATTTAAATTAAGAGTCCTTCCGGCAAGATAGTCAGCTCCTAATTATTGACCATCTGAGCCGAGATAAAAGAAGAACTTGGATGGGAGCGGCAATGACAGACTTTGCTGGATTTTATTTTGTGCCGGACAAGTATCAATCGATAATTTGTTTTAAATTTTGGCTAAAGGCTTACAGTATTGTTAGGGTGAGTGATTAGGGCGTTAACAAATGTTTAGGGTAACACTGGACCTAGCATCTGATATACTTATTTCTTTTGAATGCAGAGTAATGTGCCCCTAAACAATGCCTTCATCTACTTTTCATATCGGTGCCATATTTGTTCAGGTATCATCCAGGGTCACCATCTGAGATTGGGTCTTTGGGGTCTAATTGTTGCACGGATGCCATCGTACAAGCTGAACAAAATGTCGCCATCATTTTTGCTTGTATCATCAGCTCCATCCAGTGGCCAAAATGGGGTAAAGTTTTCTCATTGAGGCGTTTCAGCAAACTGTACCCCATTTTGGCCAGTAGATGGAGCTGAACGAAATGTCACCATTGTTTTTGCTTGTATCATCAGGTCCACCTAGTGGTCAAAATGTGGTTTACTTTTTTCATTGAGGCATTTCAGAAAACTGTACCCCATTTTGGCCACTAAATGGAGCCAAACAAAATGTTATTATAATTTTTGCTTGTATTGTCAGATTCATCTAGTGGCCAAAATGCAATCTACTTGTTTCATTGAGGCATTTCAGAAAGCTGTACCCCATTTTGGCCACTAGATGGAGCCAAAACTAAACGTCACCATCATTTTTGCTTGGACTGTCAGCGCCATCTAGTGGCCAACATGTGGTATAGTTTTCTCATTGAGGCATTTCAGAAAACTGTACCCCATTTTGGCCAGTAGATGGAGCTGAACAAAATGTCACTGTCATTTTTGCTTGTACCATCAGCTTCACCTAGTGGTCAAAATGTGGTTTACTTTTTTAATTGAGGCATTTTCGAAAACTGTACCCCATTTTGGCCACTAGATGGAGCCAAACGCAATTTCACCATCATTTTTTGCTTGGATTGTCAGCGCCATCTAGAGGCCAACATGTGTTATAGTTTTCTCATTGAGGCGTTTCAGAAAATTGTACCCCATTTTTGCCGCTAGATGGAGCCAAACGAAATGTCACCATCATTTTTGCTTGTATTGTCAGCGCCATCTAGTGGTCAAAATGCAGTATTTTTTTTTCATTGAGGCATTACAGAAAACTGTATTCCATTTTGGCCACTAGATGGAGCTTAACGAAATGTCACCGTCTCTTTTTTCTTGTATCGTCAGCTCCTTCTAGTGGCCAAAATGCAATATACTTGTTTCATTAAGGCATTTCTGAAAGCTCTACCCCATTTTGACCACTAGATGGAGCCAAAACGTGGTTTACTTTTTTCATTGAGGCATTTCAGAAAACTGTACCCCATTTTGGCCACTAAATGGAGCCAAACAAAACGTTATTATAATTTTTGCTTGTATTTTTAGATTCATATAGTGGCCAAAATGCAGTATACTTTTTTTTATTGAGGCATTTCAGAAAGCTGTACCCCATTTTGGCCACTAGATGGAGCCAAACGAAATGTCCCCAACATTTTTTTCTTGTATCGTCAACTCCATCTAGTGGCCAAAATGCGGTATACTTTTTTCATTGAGGTATTTCAGAAAACTGTAACCCATTTTGGCCACTAAATGGAGCCAAACAAAATGTTATTATAATTTTTTCTTGCATCGTCAGCTCCATCTAGTGGCCAATCGAGGCAATGGCCTCAATTGAGGTAATGCCTGAAATTGAGGCTTTTCAGATAACTGTACCCTATTTTGGCCACTAGATGGTGCAGAGCGAAATGCCACTATCATTTTTGCTTGTATTGTCACCTCCATCTAGTGGGCAAAATGGGTATAGTTTTCTCATTGAGGTATTTCAGAAAACTGAAACCCATCTTGGCCACAGGATGGAGCCAAATGAAATGCCACCATCTTTTTTTTCTTGTATCCTCAGCTATATCTAGTGGCCGAAACGTGGTATACATTTTTTCATTGCGGAATTTCACTTAATTTTGGCCACTAGATGGAGCTGATAATACAGGCATTGATCTCTTACAAAAATTATGGTGACACATCGCTTTGCTTGCATGAGCAGAGCCATCACGGGGCCCCCTACAGCAGTGATGGCGAACCTTGGCACCCCAGATGTTTTGGAACTACATTTCCCATGATGCTTCACTACACTGGAGAGTGCATGAGCATCATGGGAAATGTAGTTCCAAAACATCTGGGGTGCCAAGGTTCATCATCACTGCCCTACAGCCTACCTGACAGGACGCTTTACCGTAAAATGCAGAAATGCACCTTACATTCCTTCTGAATGATACCCTGACAAACCTTATGGTTGTTGTGCCCTGGTTTAGATTAGAGGCACCCGGGGTGTCACACTCATTGCCTTTGCTAGGCTGATTGGTTCTGCTAGTCCTGGACGCACTTCACGCCTTATAGAGACATTTCCAGGTGAAAAACAGTATCGGCACAAGTCTGACCAATCAGAGTACTCCACTCCCTCTCTGTCTACCTGCAGCATGACAAATTAAAGACAGTGAGGCAGACAGGGTAGAAGTCAAACCTGCCCCCCCCCCCCCCGCTGCTGGCTTGGGCCCCGTACTAGAGGACTGACTGCACCCCCCTTACATTCATGCAACTACAGTGGAACTTGGTTTACGTGTAACGCGGTTAATGAGCGTTTTGAAAGACAAGCAACGTTTTTTAATTCTGACTCACGAGTGTTGTCTCACAAAACGAGCAGAATTCAAGCTAATGGGTGGTGCAGTACCGCATTTGGCCAGAGGTGTGGGGGCACCGGGGACACTCGGAATGGTTCAGAGCCATTCGGAAATACTTGGAATGACTCGGAAATACTCAATTTCCGAGTGTTTCTGAGCCTTTCCGAGGCAACCGAGTTCAAATATGTGTCCTTAAGATTTATTATAGATAGATAGATAGATAGATAGATAGATAGATAGAGATATATATAACTCTCTCTCTCTATATATATATATAGAGAGAGAGAGAGAGAGAGAGAGAGATCTATATAGATATATAGATATAGAGATCTCTCTCTCTCTCTCCCTACAGTGGTGTGAAAAAGTGTTTGCCCCCTTCCTCATTTCCTGTTCCTTTGCATGTTTGTCACACTTTAGTTTTTTCGGAACATCAAACCAATTTAAACAATAGTCAAGGACAACACAAGTAAACACAAAATGCAATTTGTAAATGAAGGTGTTTATTATTAAAGGTGAAAAAAAATCCAAACCATCATGGCCCTGTGTGAAAAAGTGATTGCCCCCCTTGTTAAAACATACTATAACTGTGGTTGTCCACACCTGAGTTCAATTTCTCTAGCCACACCCAGGCCTGATTATTGCCACACCTGTTCACAATCAAGGCATCACTTAAATAGGAGCTGCTTGACACAGTAAGGTCCACCAGAAGATCCTTAAAAGCTACACATCATCCTGAGACCCAGAGAAATTCAGGAACAATTGAGAAAGAAAGTAATTGAGATCTATCAGTCTGGAAAGGGTTATAAAGCCATTTCCAAAGCTTTGGGAATCCAGCGAACCACAGTGAGAGCCATTATCCACAAATGGCGAAGACATGGAACAGTGGTGAACCTTCCCAGGAGTGTCCGGCCGCCCAAAATTACCCCAAGAGCGCAGCGACGACTCATCCAAGAGGTCACAAAAGACCCCACAACAACGTCCAAGGAACTGCAGGCCTCACTTGCCTCAGTTAAGGTCAGCGTTCATGCCTCCACCATCAGGAAAAGACTGGGCAAAAATGGCCTGCATGGCAGAGTTCCAAGGAGAAAACCACTGCTGAGCAAAAAGAACATCAAAGCTCGTCTCAATTTCTCCACAACACATCTTGATGATCCCCAAGACTTTTAGGACAACATTCTGTGGACCGATGAGACAAAAGTGGAACTCTTTGGAAGGTGTGTGTCCAAGTATATCTGGCGTAGAAGGAACACTGCATTTCATAAAAAGAACATTATACCAACAGTAAAATATGGTGGTGGTAGTGTGATGGTCTGGGGCTGTTTTGCTGCTTCAGGACCTGGAAGACTTGCCGTGATAAAAGGAACTATGAATTCTGCTGTCTACCAAGAGATCCTGAAGGAGAATGTCCGACCATCTGTTCGTGTACTCAAGCTGAAACCAACTTGGGTTCTGCAGCAGGACAATGATCCTAAACACACCAGCAAGTCCACCACCGAATGGCTGAAGAAAAACAAAATGAAGACTTTGGAGTGGCCTAGCCAAAGTTCTGACCTGAATCCTATTGAGATGTTGTGGTATGACCTTAAAAAGGCCGTTCATGCTCGAAAACCCTCTAATGTAACTGAATTAGGACAATTCTGCAAAGATGAGTGGGCCAAAATTCCTCCGGGACGCTGTAAAAGCCTCATTGCACGTTATCGCAAATGCTTGGTTGCAGTTGTTGCTGCTAAGGGTGGCCCAACCAGTTATTAGGTTTAGGGGGCAATCACTTTTTCACACAGGGCCATGATGGTTTGGATTTTTTTTCACCTTTAATAATAAACACCTTCATTTACAAATTGCATTTTGTGTTTACTTGTGTTGTCCTTGACTATTGTTTAAATTGGTTTGATGTTCCGAAACACTTAAGTGTGACAAACATGCAAAGGAACAGGAAATGAGGAAGGGGGCAAACACTTTTTCACACCACTGTATATATATATACAATTTTTATTCTGTCTGTCTATATATATATATAAATAAAGACTGACTATGCACCTCTAGTTTCCAATGAAATCAGTGCAGGGATTGTACGGTGGTCATTAATCCAGCCGGTTATCACGGGGTTAATATAACTAAGCGGAGAAGTCCAATGGCTGCCGTTAAATGCGTCTCTTTATCTCACACACAGAATATGTCCTCTGGCTGTTGTTCAATAAGTCCATTTAACTCCCTGTCTGGTGCTATAAACACAGGCAGCCCATTAGAAGTGAGAGCGAGGCGGGAGCGTTTTCTGTACCTGGCTCCTGACGCATCCTAAAATCAGCTCAGACCATCTTACATTAGGTCTAAAAAAAAAAAAAAAAAAAAGAATAGAGAAACTTTTGAAAGTCCATTTCATCATCGGTTCGATATCCGCGGATGGATGGGGCCGGATGTTATTACCAAGGGGGATTATTTTTATTCTCTTTTGCCTAAAAGGTACATTAGAGACTTGAAATAGAAGTCTTTCTGCATCAACCTTCCCTGTTGTTGGGGGGGGGGGTTCTGATGAGCTGCGAATACCAAATGTTGGGGCCCCCCCATATGGTCAGCCTGACTGGGTCCCCCCATGCAGCTCCCCTCAGTCCCCACACAGAGAAAGGACTTTAATACCATATTGTGCCCACACAGTAATCCCGCCATACGCGGCTCCTGGCAATTAAATAAAAGTTCTTGCGGTGCACGAGGTGCATGCATTAGGCTGATCTGAGGTGCATGCATTGGGCTGATCTGAGGTGCATGCAATGGGCTGATCTGAGGTGCATGCATTGGGCTGATCTGAGGTGTATGCATTGGGCTGATCTGAGGTGGATGCATTGGGCTGATCTGAGGTGCATGCATTGGGCTGGTCTGAGGTGCATACTGATCTGAGGTGCATGCATTGGTCTGATCTGAGGTGCATGCATTGGGCTGATCTGAGGTGTATGCATTGGACTGATCTGAGGTGCATGCAATGGGCTGATCTGAGGTGCATGCATTGGACTGATCTGAGGTGCAGGCAATGGGCTGATCTGAGGTGCATGCATTGGACTGATCTGAGGTGCATGCAATGGGCTGATCTGAGGTGCATGCAATGGGCTGATCTGAGATCTGGGGTGCATGCATTGGGCTGATCTGAGGTGCATGCATTGGGCTGATCTGAGGTGCATGCAATGGGCTGATCTGAGGTGCATGCAATGGGCTGATCTGAGGTGCATGCAATGGGCTGATCTGAGGTGCATGCATTGGACTGATCTGAGGTTCATGCATTGGACTGATCTGAGATCTGAGGTGCATGCATTGGACTGATCTGAGGTGCATGCATTGGACTGATCTGAGGTGCATGCATTGGGCTGATCTGAGGTGCATGCATTGGGCTGATCTGAGGTGCATGCATTGGACTGATCTGAGATCTGAGGTGCATGCATTGGACTGATCTGAGGTGTGAAGTGCATGCATTAAGACTGATATAAGATCTGAAGTGAATATATTGGGCAGTGGTGGCTGGTGGTAATTTCTTTGGGGTGGCTGGGGGGGGGGGGGGGGGCGGGTTGGTCGGTAGGTGCACTTACATCAACCACGGGCATCTTCTCCTCACATGCGGGTATCTCCTTCCCCTACTCTGTGGCTTCTGTCTCCTCCCTCCTCCTCGGCGGACTATCAAAACGCTTCTCCTTTCGGCCAATGGGGAAACGTGCCTCACACCCGCGCTTCCTGATTGGCGGAGAGGCGATCCAGTGATAGAATAGTGAATATTAATTCGCTATTCTAACACACCTGCGTGGGCTCTGAGCGCAATGCTCTGCGTCCAGGGCCTACTCTATTTGGAAGCCTATTAGAGCCTCTGGCCACTTTAATTCAGGCCTCCGGAAAGGGGCCAGAAGCATGAATAGGACGGTGATGGCAGAAGTAGAAAGGGGAGGCGACGCCCGTACGCCCTTAATGGATGGGCCACCCCTGATATTGGGGCTGATCTGAGGTCTGAAATGCATGCATTGGGCTGATCTGAGGTCTGAAATGCATGCATTGTGGCTGATCAGTCCAATATTTTGCACTGGTTGTTTATTGCTTGTGAACATGACACTTAGGGGTGTATTTATAAAAAAATTGCACAACTGTTCACCCATCACTCTGTAAGATAAGGGGAAAAATCAAATGTTCTTCAGGTAAGTTCTCTGCAACTCCAATGTGTGAACCTGGAATATATTGCATTATGCCCACTAGATGGCACTGTGGAGCATACCTATTTCCTATCATGCTCCTTGCCATCTAGTGGCCATAATGCAGTATTTTCCTCATTCACACATTGAAATTGCAGAGAACATTCCCATTTTCACAGAATGATGGATGCAACAACTATGCAAAGTTTTTTTTTTCTTCTCTAGAAATACACCCCAATATGTGAAAGGGATTGATGACCCCTGATCTATATACTTTGTTACCTTTGCATGCACTTAAAGCGGGAGTCCGCCGTTTTTTTTTTTTTAAAAGCCAGCAGCTACAAATACTGCAGCTGCTGACTTTTAAAATAATGACACTTACCCGCCCAGCGCGCCTGCGATGTCGGCACCCGAAGCCGATCTCTCGATCGTCTCTCAGGTGCTGCCGCCGCCATCTTGGGTATGGGAATCAGGAAGTGGAGCCTTTCAGCTTCATTTCCCGGTTCCCTACTGCGCATGCGCGAGTCGCGCTGCGCAATAAGGATGGTCCCCTCTGTCTCTGGGATCCGTGTGTTTCCCAGCAGGCAGCGGGGGACCTTCGGAAAGGGGCGTAGATTCTGCGGAAAGGGGCGTAGATTCTGCGGAAAGGGGCGTAGATTCTGCGGAAAGGGGCGTACCTTCTGCAGAATCTACGCCGGAAGTGGGTGCAGATACCTGTACTGTACAGGTACCTGCACCCCCCTCCCCCCTGAAAGGTGCCAATTGTGGCGCCGGAGGGGGGGAGGATTCCAATGAGCGGAAGGTCCACTTTAGGGACGCAAGCTGAACAGTTCCCAAACAGGGCAAATGGGGTTTCTAAGGCTTGTTGTTCATCCAGCATTCGTCAGTCAAAAGAAAAGGCCACAAAAGTGGGCGGCGGAACATAGTCTACCCTATCACAGGAAGGGAACATGATTGTCACGCTCTTTCATATCTTATACTGTAGAACACACCATAGGTGGGGGCAGGCATGTACTGGCCACTGGGACAACCAGGAGTTTCCCGGTGGGCCGATGGCTCAGTGGGACACTCTGATGTAAGGGGGCTGCTGATGGGACTCTCTGATGTAAGGAGGTGCTGATGGGACACTCTGATGTAAGGGGGCTGTTTATGGGACTCTCTGATGTAAGGGGGCTGGTGATGGGACACTCTGATGTAAGGGGGCTGGTAATGGGACACTCTGATGTAAGGGGGCTGGTGATGGGACACTCTGATGTAAGGGGGCTGGTGATGGGACACTCTGATATAAGGGGGCTGGTAATGGGACACTCTGTTGTAAGGGGGCTGGTAATGGGACACTCTGTTGTAAGGGGGCTGGTGATGGGACATTCTGATGTAAGGGAGTGCTAATGGGACACTCAAAATGTAAGTGGGCCGGTCTGGATGAAGTCCAGGGCCAAATTTCTGTCCCAGTCCAGCCCTGGGTGGGGGAATGGCGGGAGTACGTGAATCGCTTTTCCAAATCTCCTGTCACCAAAAAAAAGGTTTAGCAGTGTATTTTAGCTGTTGAGTCGGGGTTCTCCTTTAAACCTAGTTAATAATTGTATCACACGTTCCAGTCAATCCGCGTTCCCCCCCGCAACATTCCCGCTGACAAGCGGCTATGAATGGGCGCCTTGCACATCGCTCGGACCGGCTTTTGCTCCGTCTGATAACTGTGGCCGTATTTTCGAAAACCAATTACCGCTCAGCTTCCCGTCCCACCGCTGAGAGATTAAAGGTATATTTTATGGACTGGAGCAGTAAGTTAAAGGCTCAGCGTTGCGTCGGACCGGCGGCAAGGCTCAATAAATTAGGAGTGAGCGCAGCCCCCCCCCCCCCCGTGTGCGCGGGACATCAAGGTCCTCTCAGGACAAGCAGGAGATGAGATGATCAGGAAAACAAGAAAACTTTAATGACAGCTAAATAAAAAGATGGATTAAAATCCGACAAAAGAAGTCTACAGGAGGAGCAAATCCAGATAATGTGCGCGATGGACGAGTCTCATCAGAAAGTTCCTTCATCTTCCCCGACTGAGCCAAATCCTCCTCTTCGTTGGTGTCTCACGCGCTCCCCCCTCCAAGACACTGCAGCTCACTGTGGGAGGGGCTCAGTGACAGAGACAGTGTAGCCAATTCAGAAAGCAGGGGGTGGGGCTTGGTGGGGGCCAGATGCTGATTGATAGGTTACAGCGGAAACAATGCTGATAGCCACACCCAGTGCCGGTACAAGGTCATCTAGTGCCCAGGGTGAAGATGCCAAAGCAAGCTCCTCCCATGATCAGTATCCCCCACCCACCCCCCCCCCCCCCAAAAAAAATCCTGCATTTATACCCCCCTGTGGCAAACAATGCACCCACAGACACACCCATACCTCCCAACATTTTGAGATGGGAATGAGGGACACCTGCTAGCAAACGTATGTAGGTATAGGACACGCCCCCTGCCACACCCCCTTAAAGGGGACATAACCTCCCCAAAAAAAAGTTATCTAAGTCCACAAGTGCTTTTTTTATCTTTATATTGGCTTTTAAAATTTACTGCATGAAAAGGTGGATGAAAGGTTTAGCGCTGGGAAACACTTTTTTAAAGATAAAAAGTGCATTTTATATATAGATATATATAGATCAGAGCAAAATGAGGGACAAATGAGGGGGGGAAAGAGGGACAGGCGGACATTTCTCCAGATCAGGGACAGTCCCTTGAAATCAGGGACAGTTGGGAGCTATGGCCATGCCACACCCCCCCAGTTGGTCAACCAGGTCACCGAGCCAACACCCCCCCCCCTCCCTGGTCCATTCTGACGGGCTATCGGCCCCACACTTACCCCATCTAGGCATCTAGGTTGAGGCATAATCCATGTAGATTAGGGTGCCAGATGCATGGGTGATGGATGGGGGGGCGGCATGTATGGAGGGGCCACCACTGTCCAAAACGTTCCCCCATCCCCCTTCTAGTTCCACTCCCCCACATGCCCCTTTCTAGCACAAATCCCCCCACCCCCACCCCTCCTAGCACAAATGCTCTCCTCCAATCCCTACTTCAAGCACATATCCCAGCCCCCTGTTCGCCCTCCTAACACAAACCTCCCCCACCCGAAATCACCCCTTCTTCCACAGTTCCTCCCCCCCCACCCAAATAATCCCACCTACCACAACCACCCCCCCCATCTCCCTCCCAGCACAAATCCCCCCCCCCACACTAAATCATCCCCTCCTAGTACAACCTCCCAACTAGCACAAGTCAGCCACACCCTAAATCATCCCCTCTAAGGATAAATACCTGCCAATCTCCCCTCCTAGCACTAATCCCCCCAACCCATCCCCATACCTCCTAGTACAACCTTCCCGCCACCCCCACCATCCATTCCCCCTCCTAACATGAACCCCCCTATCCCAAATCACCCCTACTAGCACAAATCCCCCAACCCATCCCACCTCCAAGCACAAATTATTTTCCCCATTTGCAGTGTCTGGGGACCCGGGGCACCCCGCAAAAGAGGCAGGGCACAGAGCTAATGATGCCACTGGCTGTCAGTTCTGCACTTTGTAGGGTTTTCTTACCCACCCCCGCACCCATATTTGCCAGGATAGGGTAGGTAAGAAAGCCCAGTACAGTCCCGATCTGACAGCGTTCCTATGTTACCTCCTATAACCAGCACTGGCAGTACTGAGGCCGAGGTGCTGGGATTTTTTCAGGAAGCCATGTACATCACTCTGCCGGCCCCTCCCACCAGCCGTGATCTGCCTGCATTGCATAGAGAAGGGCGGAGGCCCAGGATTGACATTGCGTTTTTCCTTTCTTGGTGTCACTGCTCCGCCTCCTAAATTAGAGACCTAGTTCTAAGGCACGGAATAACCCCTCTGGATTTTTAGAAGGCAGACCAGGTGTTGAGTAAAAAATGTATTTATTGAAAACATGCAAGAAAATTACAGTATCAAAAAAAAGTAGAATATAAAAGTACAATGATAATAACAAGTAAGCTCAGCACAAGACCATAAGCATGAAACGTAGCTGCCCTAGAGACGTAGATCGGCTAGCGAGAGTGCATGCTGGGAAATGACGCCTAACATGTTTCGGACCGTGCCGTCCTTCCTCAAAGGCTTAATGCCATTTAGGGCAATGGTATAATGTTACGGGTGAGCTGATCACCGATAGACAACCAGAGATGGAAATAGTGAAACTCAACTGGAGTAGCAAAAACGGCCAAGACCGGATCCAAGCGGCAGATGGCCAAGGGAAGGGGCCACCATCGGCGGTAGGGAATGGGAGACAGGGCACCTGAAACCACTGCTAGAACTTCCAGCTGATAGGGGTGTGAACACCTACCAAGGCAGGCCGGTCACTAAGTTATGGGGTATACCAGTGATGGCGAACCTTGGCACCCCAGATGTTTTCGAACGACATTTCCCATGATGCTCATGCACTCTGCAGTGTAGATGAGCATCATGGGAAATGTAGTTCCAAAACATCTGGGGTGCCAAGGTTCGCCATCACTGGAGTATAGTGTATAGCTGAAAGTGAGAGTATTTGTGTCTCTTTAAAGTGGTTGTAAACCCATTACAACCACTTAAAGCGGGAGTCCGCCGGGACTCCGCGTTTTTTTTTTTTTTAAAAGCCAGCAGCTACAAATACTGCAGCTGCTGACTTTTAAAATAGTGACACTTACCTGTCCAGCACGCCCGCGATGTCGGCACCCAAAGCCGATCTCTCGATCGTCTCTCGGGTGCTGCCGCCGCCATCTTGGGTATGGGAATCAGGAAGTGGAGCCTTTCGGCTTCATTTCCCGGTTCCCTACTGCGCATGCGCGAGTCGCGCTGCGCAATAAGGACGGTCCCCGCTGCCTCTGGGATCTGTGTGTTTCCCAGCAGGCAGCGGGTGACTTTCGGAAAGGGGCGTAGATCTACGCCCCTTTCTGCAGAGAGCTATCCCGGAAGTGGGTGCAGATACCTGTACTGTACAGGTACCTGCACCCCCTCCCCCCTGAAAGGTGCCAATTGTGACGCCGGAGGGGGGGAGGGTTCCGATGAGCGGAAGGTCCACTTTAGGGTGAACCTCTGCTTTAAACCTACAGGTAAGCCTAGATTAAAGGGGTTGTAAAGGTTTGTTTTTTATTTTCTAAATAGGTTCCTATAAGCTAGTGCATTGTTGGTTCACTTACCTTTTCCTTCGATTTCCCTTATAAATGTTTTTTTTCTTTGTTTTCTTTGTCTGAATTTCTCACTTCCTGTTCCTCCTCAGTAAGCTGTTCAGGCTGACTAACCACCACTCGGATGATGGTGTGAAGTTTACTGAGGAGAAACAGGAAGTGAGATATTCAGACAAAAAAAAAAAAACATTTAGAAGGGAAATCGAAGGAAAAGGTAAGTGAACCAACAATGCACTAGCTTAGAGGAACCTATGTAGAAAATAAAAAACGAACCTTTACAACCCCTTTAAGGCTTACCTGTAGGTGCAAGAAATATCTCCCAAGCCTAAAAGGCAGAAGTAGCGGCACCAATGTCTACGGTGCATGCGCCATAGACATCGAGCGCAGGCGCACTGAGCGTGCCGTTTCTGACGGCGATCATGCCGTTAGTGACGGCACCAACGCGCATGCGCGGGAGTGACGTCATCGTGGCTCCGGCCAGTCACAGCGCTGGAGCCGCGATACCCAGAATTCACTCTGGGATAGAGGCGAACTAGGGCTGAGCAGGGGCTTCGATCTCTGGTAAGTTATTCATAAGGAGCTAGTATGCTATGCATACTAGCTCATTATGCCTTTGTCTTGCAGGGTGTATTTTTTTATTTTTTTTAAAGGCTTTACTTCCTCTTTAAGCTGTGTGCCTGGATTAGACTGGTACCGCCAGCATGGCACCATCAGCTCCGCCTCCTAAGACATGCCTGGAATTTCTGTGCCACCTGAACCCCTCCTGCTGTCAGAACTCATATTGCAGATTACATTTAGGGTGGAAAACATTGGTACGGAAGGGAAGTTGGTAAATACGAGATGAATACAAAGCTCGGGGGGGAAATCGACTTTTCTTGGCTTTTACTTTGTTATCTTCTCCTCTGCTGGGCGCTCTTCTATACAGAATGGTTCTCGTCCCTATATATAGATACAGTATACAGCGTTATGGCGTGTGCGATCTCGCCAACTCTTTGATAGCCTCTTGGAGGCACATTATGCGTCTGGGCTCCCTCCCGCCTTGTTTGATGGAGGCCGGCTTCAAGTACATTAGGAGGGCTCCCTGTCTTCTCTATCGATTGTGCTTTCAGCGAGAGATGAGCACCGAGGAGTCAGAACTAAAACCTCACACAGCCAAAGTTTAATGGCGGCATCTATATACTGCGTGCTGAGCAAGAGAAGAGAACTACAGAATAATGAGAAGAGAGAGGAGAGAGAGAGGGGGGGGGGGGGATAGGGGAGAGAGAGAGAAAAGAGATAGAGAAGGAGATAGAGAAGAGGGGGTAACTATGAAATAATGAGAGAGGGAGAGAGAGAAAAGAGAGGAGAGAGAGAGAAGGAGAGAGCGAAGGGGGGTGAGAGAGAGAGAAGAGAGAGAGAGGGGAGGAACTACGGAATAATGAGGAGAGAGGGAGAGAGGGGGGAGAGAGAGAAAAGAGAGGAGAGAGAGAGAAGGAGAGAGCGAAGGGGGGGTGAGAGAAAGAAGAGAGAGAGGGGGGAGGAACTACGGAATAATAAGGAGAGAGAGGGAGAGAGGGGGGAGAGAGAGAAAAGAGAGAGAAGGGGGAGAGAGAGAAAAGAGATAGAGGAGAGAGAGAGGGGAGAGAGAGAGAAGATAGAGGGGGTGGGAGAGAGAAGAGAGAGAGGGGGGAAGAACTATGGAATAATGAGGAGAGAGAGAGGGAGGAGAGAGGTGGGAGAGAAAGAGATCGAGAAGAGAGGGGGGAGAGAGAAGGGAAGAGAGAGGGGATGAGAGAGAAAAGAGTTAGAGAAGAGAGAGAGAGAGGGGAGAGAGAGAGGGGGAGAGTAAGAAAAGAGATAGAGAAGAGAGAAAGGGAAAGAGAGAGAGAGAGAGGAGAGAGAGGGGGTGTGAGAGAGAGAGAGAGAAGAGAGGGGAGGGGGGGAGAACTATGGAATAATGAGGAGAGAGAGGAGAGAAAGAGGGGAGAGAGAGAAGGAGAGGGGGAGAGAGAGAGAGGAGAGAGAGAAGGAGAGAGAGAAGAGATGGGGGGAGAGAGGAGGAGAGAGAGAGAAAGAGAGGGGGAGAGAGAGAGAAAAGAGATAGAGAAAAGAGGGGGGGGGAGGAGAGATAGAGAAGAGAGAGGGGGGGAGAGAGAGAGAAAAGAGAGGGGAGGGAGGAAGAACTACAGAATAATGAGGAGAGAGAGAGGGAGAGAGAAACAGACAGAGAGAAGAGAGAGAGAAAGGGAGAGAAGTGAGAAAGAGAGCGGGGGAGGGATAGAGAGAGACAAAGCGAGAGAGGAGGAGAGAGAGAAGAAGAGAGGGAGGGAGAGAAAGAAGAGGGAGACAGAGGGGGAGAGGGACAGTGAGAGGAAAAAAAAGAGGGGGGGAGAGAGACAGCCAGAGGGAAAGAGAGAGAGAAAGGGAAAGATAGAGGGGGTAGAGAGAGAAAGAAAGAGTGAGGAAAGGAATAAGGAAAGAGGGAAAGAAGAAGGAAAATAAATGAAAGGAAGGAAGGAAGGAGACATGGAGGAGACAGGAAGGAAGGAGACTCCTTGAGATAAGAGCAAGAAAGAAGGACATAGAGAGGGAGAGAGAGAGCGAGGAAAGGAAGAAGGAAAGGGGGAAATAAGTAAAAGAATGAAAGGAATGAAGAAGACTCGCTCCTTGAACAAAATCCTACTTCAGATACCTACAGTGCCAGCTCTCTTCTCTTTCCACAGTTACCAGCTGTTCCCGATGATGCTCGTCTGACCTGCCTATTTAAAGCCTTCCAGCTCACTCTTTGCTTTGCCTTCACGTTGGTCACATCACTAGGAACCATCTCCTGCTGTTTGTTTCAAGACTGGCTTGCTGATGTCCCTCCTGGCTTCTATCCTGCTTGCAGTTGCTCTCCTTGGATCCCTGACGTCTGGACTGGCTGATTACTCAATCTGGCTACTGGTCTCTGGCTATGCTTGACTACGCTTTTTCCTATTTACCTTTTTATTCTTATTAATAAACAAGTGTGATTTGATTGTACTTCTGTCTCTGTCTGTTTCATGGTTCCTGACACTTATCAAGACTGATTCCTTTCAGTCTTGATAAGGACAACCTGTTTTTTTTTTATATATGCATTATTCTTCGATTGAGTGACACTACCCACATTGGGTACACAATGTTTTGAGGTTATATTAGTGTGTTACTACACACATATTTAGGCCCTTCTCTTTTCTTTTTTTGTTTATGCTTGAGATACTTACCTACTGGACATATTGGAGAAAATCCATCTTGAGATACCTACCTCATGGACACCTTAGAGGGAATCCCGCTTAAGATACCTACCTCTTGGACACTTAGTAGGAAATCCCACTTGAGATATCTACCTCTTGGATAGATTGGAAAAACCATGCTTAAGATACCTACCTCCTAGACACATTGAAGGAAATCCCACCTGAGATACCTACCACCTGGACATCTTGGAGTGAATCCCACTTGGAAATACCTACCACCTGAACTCCTTGGACAAAATCCTACTTGAGATAACTACCTTTTGGACACTTTGTAGGAAGTCTATCTTGAGCTACCTACCTCGTGGACACCTTTGGAGGAAATCCTGCTTGAGATACCTACCTCCCGGACGCATTGGAGAAAATCCTGCTTGAGACACCTACTTCCCGGACACTTTGGAAGAAATCCTGGATTTGATACCTACCTCCTGGGCTTCTTGGAGGAAATTCCTCATGAGATACCTACCTGTGGCAGGAAATCCTGTATCTAGAAATTTTCATAGCAAGCCGGCACTGATGACTTCTCCACAATGGAGTCAGGAACACGTGGACACCATAAAACAGAAAGGTCACTTCTCCACATAAAGTCTTATAGACCATAAAATCAACAGCACAATGTAAATCACCGAATTCTGATTGTGAGCCGGTACTGAGCATTTCTCCAGAATAAAATCATAAAAGTTCACCGGCTTTATTTCTTCTCCAATCATAAAAGCCGTGCCCGATAATGCCGCACAAACAACTCCATTAAAGCTGAGCAGCAGACAGAGGATTCAAAACACATCTGAAAAACATAGAACCGATCTTTCTTACCTGGCGAAGATCTTGTGATTCTGCTTAGCCAGTCCTGTGATCCAGACACCAGAACCGGGTCAGGGACCTCACTGTCCTCGACTGCAGGGGGGATGAGTTGACTGTCCGGTCCAGAAAGAACTTTGGCTGTTTAGGACACTTTTACCCGTTTGGCCCCCTGATTGGCAGGAGTCAAACTATATATATATAGAATTGGCATTTCTACTTCTATATATGACAGCTTCCTGCTGTCGCTGGTTGCTAAGGAAGGAGAGGAAGCTGGCACCCACCTTGTCCCTAGCAACCTCTGATGTCACGGGCACCATTGACTTAGAGTGCTGGGAATCCCCAATGCATTAATCAAAGGGTGGGGATAGTGAGGACATCACTACCCCCATATAGCCACTTGCAATATTCAGTCAGTGATGTCACCATTACCCCTGCCCCTTCCCTTATATACAGTGAGGAAAATAATTATTTGATCCCCTGCAGATTTTGTACCTTTACCCACTTACAAAGAAATGAAGAGCCCTGTGGACTCGGATTTAGGGTGAGCCCTGTGGACTTTGATGTAAGGGGAGCCTTGTGGACACGGATGTAGGGTGAGCCCTGTGGACTCTGATGTAGGGTGAGCCCTGTGGACTTTGATGTAAGGGGAGCCTTGTGGACTCGGATGTTGGGTGAGCCCTGTGGACTCGGATGTAGGGTGAGCCCTGTGGACTTTGATGTAAGGGGAGCCCTGTGTACTCGGATGTAGGGTGAGCCCTGTGGACTTTGATGTAAGGGGAGCTCTGTGGACTTTGATGTAAGGGGAGCCTTGTGTATTCTGATGTAAGGGGAGCGCTGTGGACACTGTGGAGCGCTGTGTATGAGCCGAACACCCCCCGGTTCGGTTGGCAACAGAACCTGCGAACAGACCTAAACTTCATGTGAACTTTAGAACCCTATTAAAGTCTATGGGACTCGAACGTTCAAAATCTAAAGTGCTAATTTTTAATGGCTAATATGCAAGTTACTGTCCTAAAAAGTGTTTGGGGACCCGGGTCCTGCCCCAGGGGACATGGATCAATGCAAAAAAAAGTTTTAAAAGGACGTTTTTTCGGGAGCAGTGATTTTAATAATGCTTAAAGTGAAACAATAAAAGTGTAATATTCCTTTAAATTTCGTACCTGGGGGGTGTCTATAGTATGCCTGTGAAGGGGCGCATGTTTCCCGTGCTTAGAACTGTCCCTGCACAAAGTGTAATTTCTGCAGGAAATGTATCATTTATTTATCAAGTCATTTAAAATCACTCGCGGCTATAATGAATTGTCGCCTCCCCATAATACAGAGAACACTCATTGAAAGTCATTGACAAAAAAATAAAAAAAAGCGGGGGGTTCCCCCAAATTCAATTACCAGGCCCTTCAGGTCTGGTATGGATATTAAGGGGAACCCCGTGTCAAATTGAAAAAAAAATGACGTGGGGTTTCCCCAAATATCCATACCAGACCCTTCAGGTCTGATATGGATTTTAAGGGGAACTCCACGCCAAATTAAAAAAAAAAATGGCGTGCAGTTCCCCCTAAAAATCCATACCAGACCCTTTATCTGAGCAAGCAACCTGGCAGGCGGCAGGAAAAGAGGGGGGAAAGAGTCCCCCCCCAAAGCACCATGTCCCCATGTTGATGAGGACAAGGGCCTCATCCCCACAACCCTGGCCGGTGGTTGTGGGGGTCTGCGGGAGGGGGGCTTATCAGAATCTGGAAGCCCCCTTTAACAAGGGGACCCCCAGATCACGCCCCCCTTGTTTGAAATGGTAAGGGGGTACAAAATTACCCCTACCATTTCACAAAGAAAGTGTAAAAAATTGTTAAAAAAGACACACACACACCTTTGCAAAAGTCCTTTATTAAAAATAATAAAAAAAAAAAAAAAGATTCTGTGGTAATGCACTCTTGGCTGATCTGATCCAGCGACGGTTGATCTCTCCCTCCAGCGCAGTGCATCCATCCTCTGTCTCCACCAGCGACACTGCGGGGATCCCGGCAGCCTGACACTTCTTATATGAGGAGGGCGGGGCCACCCGTCACCTGACCATGCGGCCCTCTGACGCAAGGGGAAAGCCCGGCTTCCCCAATGACGTGCAGGTGACCCCGCCCCCCTCTGATGTAACGCAGGAACTCAAAGCTCATCCCTAATTCTGATGTAAGGGGAGCCCTGTGGACTCTGATGTAAGGGGAGCCCTTTGGACTTTGCTGTAAGGGGATACTCTGATGTAAGGGGAGCCCTGTGGACTTTGATGTAAGGGGAGCCTTGTGGACTCTGATGTAAGGGGAGCTCTGTGGACTTTGATATAAGAGGAGCCCTGTGGACTTTGATGTAAGGGGAGCCCTGTGGACTCTGATGTAGGGTGAGCCCTGTGGACTTTGATGTAGGGTGAGCCCTGTGGACTCGGATGTAGGGTGAGCCCTGTGGACTTTGATGTAAGGGGAGCCCTGTGGACTCTGATGTAGGGTGAGCCCTGTGGACTCTGATGTAGGGTGATTCCTGTGGAGTTTGATGTAAGGGGAGCCTTTTGGAATTTGCTGTAAGGGGAGCCTTGTGGACTCTGATGTAAGGGGAGCCCTGTGGACTCTGATGTAAGGGGAGCCCTGTGGACTCTGATGTAAGGGGAGCCCTGTGGACTCTGATGTAAGGGGAGCCCTGTGGACTTTGATGTAAGGGGAGCCCTGTGGAATTTGCTGTAAGGGGAGCCCTGTGGAATTTGCTGTAAGGGGAGCCCTGTGGAATTTGCTGTAAGGGGAGCCTTGTGGACTCTAATATAAGGGGAGCCTTGTGGACTCTGATGTAAGGGGAGCCCTGTGGACTCTGATGTAGGGTGAGCCCTGTGGACTTTGATGTAGGGTGAGCCCTGTGGACTCGGATGTAGGGTGAGCCCTGTGGACTCGGATGTAGGGTGAGCCCTGTGGACTTTGATGTAAGGGGAGCCTTGTGGACTTTGATGTAAGGGGAGCCCTGTGGACTCTGATGTAAGGTGAGCCCTGTGGACTCTGATATAAGGTGAGCCCTGTGGACTCTGATGTAAGGTGAGCCCTGTGGACTCTGATGTAGGGTGAGCCCTGTGGACTCTGATGTAAGGTGAGCCCTGTGGACTCTGATGTAGGGTGAGCCCTGTGGACTCTGATGTAAGGTGAGCCCTGTGGACTCTGATGTAGGGTGAGCCCTGTGGACTCTGATGTAAGGTGAGCCCTGTGGACTCTGATGTAAGGTGAGCCCTGTGGACTCTGATGTAGGATGAGCCCTGTAGGGGTGCTTTGAGAATTCTAATTTAATCGGGAATGCTGGGAACTCTGATGTAAGGGGGAGGTGTGTGGCTAAAGTGTTCATGTTAAAGAAAAATTGGCAACCCTACAGGGCCCCCGATCCTCGATCGCCCGGCGTCTCCTTCCGGGGGGGGGGGGGGGCGGGTGTGATCGTTACATTTCCAATCCACTGTAGACCTTTTCTGATTTGATTTTCCTTTATTTTGCGGACGTCCCTCGCTCGGCTGGAAATCGCAGTTTTAGGCCATAAAATATTCCACAAGCTAACTATGAAGTCTTCTCCCTCCGCAACTGTTCCTTCCGCACTCACACCGCAGATTATTCACGAATCGTTCGGCGCCTCCAGCGTTTTCCTAAACATTCCTCTATTTTCTGGTAAAAGGCCGTTCTGTGGTTTTTATGGGGGGGAGGGGAGGGGGGGGGGCGATCACACGTGTAAAGTCTCTAATCTCTTTATTGACATCCTCCTCACCGCTCAGGTTTAAAGGCAAAAAAATGTTGTGTTCGGCGGTCGTGTTTTTAGAAATATCCTCCGTTGACCTCCAATCCTTTTGTTCTAGAGGCCAGAAAAAAGAAACGTGCGCGTGTCCGCCCGGCCCGCCGCTTACAGGATGATAAAAGCGGAAGATCGGAGGTCCGCATTCATAAATAACGGAGGCGATCGTCTGCTCTGAGCGATCCCCCCTCCCCCCCCCCGGACACAGAGGACCTAACAATTCCCCAATAATTCATTCCTGATGTGTTACAATGTAAGAAATACTCCAAACTTTATCATTAAGAAAGCCAACACTGAGCTCCAATCAGTGACTCCGCCTAGGCTGAGATGATGTCATCAGTCTGCTGGCGGCTCAGTCTCCTCCCCCCAGTGATCCGACTGTACATTGTAACTTTGTAGAAGGAGGAGAAAGCATTTCCTCAGTCTCCTCCCCCCCCCCCCCGAGTGATCAGACTGTACATTGTAACTTTGTAGGAGGAGGAGGCATTTCCTCGGTCTCCCCTCCCTCAGTGATCAGACCGTACATTGTAACTTTGTAGAAGGAGGAGGAGGCATTTCCTCAGTCTCCCCTCCCCCAGTGATCAGACTGTACATTGTAACTTTGTAGAAGGAGGAGGAAGCATTTCCTCAGTCTCCCCTCCCCCAGTGATCAGACTGTACATTGTAACTTTGTAGAAGGAGGGGGAAGCATTTCCTCAGTCTCCCCTCCCCCAGTGATCAGATTGTACATTGTAACTTTGTAGAAGGAGGAGGCATTTCCTCAGTCTCCCCCCCCCGAGTGATCAGACTGTACATTGTAACTTTGTAGAAGGAGGAGGAGGCATTTCCTCAGTCTCCCCTCCCCCAGTGATCAGACTGTACATTGTAACTTTGTAGAAGGAGGGGGAAGCATTTCCTCAGTCTCCCCTCCCCCAGTGATCAGATTGTACATTGTAACTTTGTAGAAGGAGGAGGCATTTCCTCAGTCTCCCCCCCCCGAGTGATCAGACTGTACATTGTAACTTTGTAGAAGGAGGAGGAAGCATTTCCTCAGTCTCCCCTCCCCCAGTGATCAGACTGTACATTGTAACTTTGTAGAAGGAGGAGGCATTTCCTCAGTCTCCCCCCCCCCCCCCCCGAGTGATCAGACTGTACATTGTAACTTTGTAGAAGGAGGAAGAAGCATTTCCTCAGTCTCCCCTCCCCCAGTGATCAGACTGTACATTGTAACTTTGTAGAAGGAGGAGGAGGCATTTCCTCAGTCTCCCCTCCCCCAGTGATCAGATTGTACATTGTAACTTTGTAGAAGGAGGAACAGGCATTTCCTCAGTCTCCCCTCCCCCAGTGATCAGACTGTACATTGTAACTTTGTAGAAGGAGGAGGAAGCATTTCCTCAGTCTCCCCTCCCCAGTGATCAGAATGTACATTGTAACTTTGTAGAAGGAGGAGGAAGCATTTCCTCAGTCTCCCCTCCCCCAGTGATCAGACTGCACATTGTAACTTTGTAGAAGGAGGAGCAGGCATTTCCTCTGTCTCCCCTCCCCCCCAGTGATCAGGCTGTACATTGTAACTTTGTAGAAGGCAGGAAGAAGCATTTTCTTACCCTGGCTCCTTTAACTGATGAAATTTGATTGGTGTATGAAGGAAATCTGCACACCCTCCCCCACAGCGACTGGGTGAGCGTTTTTAAAGAAAATCATTGCAGTGAAGCTAATCCAGCATCCAATAATCAGGATCCGGGCAGAGACATTGATAAGAGCGGCATTAATTATGTTGCTGGTTTTATAGCATTTAATTAAAACTTGTAATGAGCTGCTTCGGCGGTGACTTACTGCTCCGCTCCAGACACATTTCATTGCTAACTGAGAGCCCCGATGTCAGATAGAAGAACACCTCCACCTCCTTAAAGCCGTATTACACCCGAAACCAAAAATGACAAATATTGCAGCTTACCAATCATTAGATGTGGCGGCTGCATTAGTTTTCTTTTTCACCTGCTGGTCTGTCCAGTAACACACCTCCTGTATTACAGCACCCCCATTCTGGATGAAGGAGCACAGGGGGGGGGGGGGCACATTTGGACAGCAGCATTGTCTGGGCACTGTTAGATGTATTAGTAGATTTAGATACATATTGCAGCTTATAAAGCCCTCCTTGGGTTTGGTGGCTGCATTAGTTTTCTTTATTTCAGGCTTTACTGCTTTTAATTTCACATGATGATCTCCCATCCTAGGGTGGCTATGCGTACTTTCTGTACTGTATCTATGGAGGAAGCCATGGTTGTCACCCAAATAGGTCTTCCGTTCTTCATTTCCATTACACGGGGCCAGGGAGGTTGGCAGTTTTTCTTTACTTTGTCTTTCTTTTGACAGCTCATGACAAGGTCACGGCATCTGTGGCAGGATTTCCAGGGATTTCTGCTCTTGATGAAAATGTTCTCAACCTGAAAAATAAAAACAGACGCAACGCCACCATCTCTCACAAAACTGGTGGAGGGACCCCGAAGTGAGAACAGTCTCTCCTATACCTTTGCCTCGGGGCTCCTGGTGAGGTGAACGGGTCGCGTAAGAGCTCAGAGATTCACAAGTGTCTCATAGCTCTTGTTAGCAGCAGGTTCGGAACCTTAGCAGAGTCAGGCCTGGCAGCAGGTAGAAGGTCAGCAGAGTCAGGCTGGGCAGTAATTAGAAGGTCAGCAGAGTTAGTCTGGGCAGCAAGTAGGCCAGCAGAGTGACACTGGGCAGCAGGTAGAAGGTCATTAGAGTCAGGCTGGGCAGCAGAGTCAGGCTGGGCAGTAAGTAGAAGGTCAGCAGAGCCAGTCTGGGCAGCAAGTAGGCCAGCAGAATGGCACTGGGCAGCAGGTAGAAGGTAAGCAGAGTCAGGCTGGACAGCAGGCAGAAGGTCAGCAGAGTCAGGCTGGGTAGCTGGCAGAAGGTTAGTAGAGTCAGGCTGGGTAGCAAGAAGAAGATCAGCAGAGATAGGCTGGACAGCAAGGAGAAGGTCAGCAGAGTCAGGCTGGGCAGCAAGGAGAAGGTCAGCAGAGTCAGGTTGGGCATCAGGTAGAAATTCAGCAGAGTCTGGTTGGACAACAAATAAAAAGTCAGCAGAGTCAGGCTGGGCAGCAGGTAGAAGTCAGTAGAGTCAAGCAGGGCAGCAGGTAGAAGGTCAGCAGAGTCTGGCTGGGCAGCAAATTGAAGGTCAGCAGAGTCAGGCTGGACAGCAGGCAGAAGGTCACAAGAGTCAGGCTTGGCAGCAGGCAGAAGTTCAGCAGAGTCCGGCTGGGCAGCAGGGAGGTCAGCAGAGTCAGGCTGGGCAGCAGGCAAAAGGTCAGCAGAGTCAAGCAGGGCAGCAGTTTGAAGGTCAGCAGAGTCAGGCTGGGCAGCAAATTGAAGATCAGCAGAGTCAGGCTGAGCAGCAGGCAGAAGGTCAGTATAGTCAGGCTGAGCCGCAGGCAGAAGGTCAGAAGAGTCAGGCTTGGCAGCAGGCAGAAGTTCAGCAGAGTCATGCTGGGCAGCAGGTAGGTCAGCAGAGTCAGGCTGGGCAGCAGGCAGGTCAGCAAAGTCTGGCAGGGCAGTGGGTAGAAGGTCAGAAGGGTCACGCTGGGCAGCATTCAGAAGTTCAGCAGAGTCATGCTGGGCAGCAGGTAGGTCAGCAGAGTCATGCTGGGCAGCAGGCAAAAGTTCAGCAGAGTCATGCTGGGCAGCAGGCAGAAGTTCATCAGAGTCATGCTGGACAGCAAGTAGAAGGTCAGCAGAGTCAGGCTGAGCAGCAAGAAGGTCAGCAGAGTCAGGCTGGGCAGCAAGAAGGTCAGCAGAGTCAGGCTGGGCAGCAGATATAAGTTCAGCAGAGTCGGGCAGGGCAGAAAGTAGAAGGTCAGTAGATTTCGGCTGGCCAGCAGGCAGAAGGTCAGTAGAGTCAAGATGGGCAGCAGATAGAAGGTCAGCAGAGTCGGGTTGGGCAGCAAGTAGAAGGTCAGCAGATTCAGGCTGGCCAGCAGGCAGATAATCAACAAAGTCCGGCAAGCCGAATCGGTAACTGAAGATCAGATCAAGTATAAGCATGTAAGCAGAAGCATAGTCAGAATTCAAGCTGGAGTCAGTAACAGATGAGCAGGTAAGGAACAGAGGGAACAGGCAGAAGCATAGTCCAAGAGCAAGCCAGGGTCAGTACAGGCAAATATCAGGAGTAGTCTAGGCAAGCTGACTCGATAACGGATAATCAGATACAGACTTGTAGGTAGTAGGTTTCACATGAATTCTGCAGACAAGACAGCGCTGATCATGTGCTGCAGATCAGTGTAAATATCCCGCTTGGTGACAGCATTAGTTACAGATGCGCACACGGGGCCGTTGCAAGAATTTTTGTCTCTTTAGCTGAAGGTGCATTTTTGGGATTACCTGCAAACTGGACAGCCTTGATATCACCTCCCTGGGGAAGACTGGAATGTTGTGGAGGCCTCTCTTACACCTCCCACCTAACACTCCTGAAGGTGGGGACAGAGGCAAGGCAAGGAGTGGCACAAGTGCTGTAGCAGCTGGCTGATGATGTCCACTCTGTAGGTGGGTAGAGCTGGTAGTCACAGTCCTCGGAACAGGATGCAAGAGCAGCTTGGCAAGCAGAGGTCAGTGGCAACCAGGCAGTGAAGTACAGAATCAGCAGGCAAAGCCAGAAGATAAGCCAGGGTCAGTAACAGCCGGGCAATGCAGTCAGCAGGCAGATCAGATCCAGTAAACAAGCCAAGGTCAGGATACTAGGTAACAGCTAGAGCCTGAGCAGAGTCAAAGTCCAAAGGCAAGCCGGGTCATACACAAGTAAACAGGAACAGCAGATCAGGTCTTGAGAAGTCAGGAACAAGCTGAAGACCATACAGCAACTGTTCACAGTGATAGAGCAGTTTAACCCTTTAAAGTTCTGCTCCACCGTTTGGTCGCACACATTTTGAGTCACCGTAGTTTTTTTTCTAAGTGAGGACTTTAAAGGGTTAAATAGGCCACTGGGCACCAAGTACTAATTGGTACGTGCGCGTGTGCGCACGCACGATGGATTCGCGCATTTGCGCACAAATACGTGCGCGATGAACTGGCACTGCAGAAATGACATTGGTCTTTTGCTTATAAATATTAGCACGTGTGCAGTGTGCACGAACATAAACATGTACCGGCACTGGCCTCTTGGTGGTAGAGATCCGGTTTACCTTACATTTGACTTCTGCAGAAGTCAGTACTAAGCTCCGCCCACCTTCTGGAGATAGGCCACCCCCTCTGCTTAAAAGTCCAGTTTTTAGTTGTCTTTAAAGAGGAAGTAAACCCTGATGAGTTTACTTCCTCTTTCATTCCCTGCAAAGGCAAAGCATAATGGACTACTATGCATCGCATCGCATCGCATCGCATAGTAGTCCATTATGTGTCACTTACCTGACACAGGAGCCAGCGAAGTCACCGCTGTCCCCTGTAGTCCGCCGCATCCATCTTCTTGGTGGGGTCTCGCAGCTCCGCCGCTGTCATTCGGCGAAGCCGCGATGACGTCACTCCCGCGCACACACGCGTGGCAGCTCCGTCGTTGAGAATTCCGCGCTCAGTGCGCATGCGCCGTAGACAGCGGTGTCTGTTTTCGGGCAAATATCTCCTAAACCGTGTAGGTTTAGGAGATATTTCTTGGACCTACAGGTAAGCCTTAATCTAGGCTTACCCGTAGGTCAAAGTGGTTTGTAAGGGTTTACAACCACTTTAATCAGAAAGGCAGAGCGAGTGCAATGGCAGTTAGCTAACCACTAGGGGGAGAATAAACAAATCTGCTTAAGTAACAATAAAAATATGGAACAGCAAATGCTTAAAAAACATGAACGCCACATCAGAAATTACTCTAAGGTTAACACAATAATAAGAACTCATCTTATGGTTTCCTTGTAAAGCACCCGGGCAGAAATGAAATGCGCTGCTCTTTTACCTGGCTGTGTGTTTTGGCTGCTACTCCGCTAATATATTATTTTTTTCCTCTTCTCCGGCTCTATGTCGAAACACAATTAAAATGTTTTGCCAGCTGGCTAACGACCTGCATCCAATATAACAAACCTCATTAATGAGCTTCTTGCATCTGACAAAGCTGCAAACAATTCGTTTGGAAAAAAAAAAAAAATGAACATAACAAAAAGCAATAAAAACAAAACTTATCTGAGCAAAGTGCGCGTTAGGTGAGACTCTGCTGCCTCCCGGTGGACAAATGAATTAATGCGATTCGCCGAACTCAGGAAAAAATGTTAAAGTGATTGTAAAGGATCATTTTTTTTTTAAATAACAAACACGTCGTACTTATCTTCACTGTGCAGCTCGTTTTGCACAGAGTGGCCCCGATCATCCTCTTCTGGGGTCCCCCGGTGGCTCTCGCGGCTCCTCCCCGCATCAGATAACCCCCTAGGACAGTGATGGCGAACCTTGGCACCCCAGGTGTTGCTCATGCACTCTGCAGCTTAGGTGAGCATCATGGGAAATGTAGTTCCATAAGATCTGGAATGCCTGGGTTCGCCATCACTGCCCTAGGAGAAGCGCTCCTGAGTCCAGCATTTGCATCCACAAATGCCAGAGCGCCCCCCGGTGCCCGCGTCATTGGATTTGATTGACAGCAGTGGGAGCCAATGGCTGCACTGCTATCAACCACCTATCCAATCAAGAGCCGGGACCCCCATGGAGAGAGGGGCAGCGTGTCCCAGCCGAAGAGATGAGGGGGCTCAGGTAAGTAAAACGGGGGGGCTGGGGGGCGGTGACTGCTAGATGTTTTTTCAAGGGTGCATTAAGGTGAAAAAAACACGAGGGTTTACAACCCCTTTAAGCTCTACATAACTGATATGTCAGCTGAAAAGTTATTGGCCTTTGTTGGGCTTTTGTATTAATCTACAAATAATCATCAATCAACAGGAAACAAGCCCTGTGTGCAATATAATACATAGCTGCCAACACTTTAAAAAAGAGCTGAATCCCCGTTCTTTCATTATTTGGTGGAGTATATATAACTTAACCCTTTGCCGTCTAAGGGTAAAACAAATCTTAATGCCTAAGCCCAATTTTGCAACTTTGACATGTGTTAGTAAAATCGTACATCTCATCATCACAACTACTTTGTGCATCCAGGTGGGTTGTACTGCATTTTTTTCAGGACAAATTTGGCTTTTATTTGTGATGGATATCTCCTGATTATTTTTTTTTAGATATTAGCAGTGGCGGCTGGTGCTCAATTTTTGGAGGGGGGGCACAAACAAACTGAAAAATACTTAACCCCCCCCCCCCATCAGTTGCAGCCTCACTGTGTCGCCCATCAAACGCAGCCACTGTGCCAATAATTTGCAGCCACTTGTGCCCATCATATGCAGCCACTGTGCCCATCATATGCAGCCACTTGTGCCCATCATATGCAGCCATCGTGCCCATCATTTGCAGCCACTGTGCCCATCAAATGCAGCCACTGTGCCCATAATTTGCAGCCACTTGTGACCATCATATGCAGCCACTGTGCCCATCATATGCAGCCATCGTGCCCCTCATATGCAATCACTGTGCCCATCATATGCAGCCACTGTGTCCATCATATATAGCCACTTGTACCCATCAAATGCAGCCACTTGTGCCCATCATATGCAGCCATTGTGCCCATCAAACGCAGCCACTGTGCCTATAATTTGCAGCCACTTGTGCCCATCATATGCAGCCACTGTGCCCATCATATGCAGCCACTGTGCCCATCATATGCAGCCACTTGTGCCCATCATATGCAGCCACTTGTACCCATCAAATGCAGCCACTTGTGCCCATCATATACAGCTATTGTACCCATCATATGCAGCCACTTGTGCCCATCATATGCAGCCACTTGTGCCCATAATATGCAGCCATTGTGCCCAACATATGCAGCCACTGCGCCCATAATTTGCAGCCACTTGTGCCCATCATATGCCCATCATATGCAGCCACCGTACCAATCAAATGCAGCCACTTGTGCCCATCATATGCAGCCACTTGTGCCCATCATATGCAGCCACTTGTGCCCATCATATGCAGCCATCGTGCCCATCATATGCAGCCACTGTGCCCATCATATGCAGCTACTTGTGTCCACCATATGCAGCCATCGTGCCCATCATATGCAGTCACTGTGCCCATCATATGCAGCCATTTTGCCCCTGGGTGGCAGGGTGAGGATGTCAGAAAGAGCAATTTGGCCACACCCACCATTCGCTGCGGCACGCTATGCGCACCACATTACTACTCTCCTTGGGGCACCCAAAGGTGTCCCAGGCCACTGAAGTGTTCGGGTTTGGCTTGAAGAAATGGTTGCAACCCTAGCTAAGGGGTTAAAGCTGAACATTCAGGATAATAAATCCATTGGTCATGTGTCGTATTCTGGAATCTCGGTGTGCTTTGTATATATATTGTATATATATATATATATATATATATATATATATATATATATATATATATATATATATATATATATATATATATACACACAACTATAGAGATCAGAGTATAGATAAGTAGTGCATTTTATATACAACTATAGAGATCAGACCAAAATGAGGGACAGTCCCTCGAAATTAGGGACAGTTAGGAGTTATGAGCCCTGCTATGTCACACATTTAACAGAACCCGCCTTCTGAGAGGAGGAGCTTCAGGAGGCGGAGTCAGTACAAGAATCAGCAAGGTACCGTGGAATATGTAGTCCTTAGAAATGGAAGAGAAGATGCAAAACATACTGGGAATCCAGGAAGTTGTGGAAAGAGGCGGCCAGCAGACAGGCAGCACTCACAACATGAAAAGAAGATGTTTCCAGTAATCTTATATTGGATGGGTAGTGATAAGTATTTGTTGTATTGTTATTACAATGCTGATGGAATAGCTCCCAACTATCCCTGATTTCGAGGGACTGTCTCTGATTTGGAATGTCCCTCTGTCCCTCTTTTCTCCTCATTTGTCCCTCATGTTGGTCTGATCCATATAGTTGTATATTAAATACACTATTTATCTTTCAAAGAGTGTTTCCTATTGCTAAACCTTTCATCCAATATCTAAATTGCTGCATTTGTAAATTTCAAAAGCCAATATAAAGGAATAGTAGTGGTAAGCGTTTGTGGGTTTAACCCCTTAACACCGGCCATACGCAAATTTGCGTTCGTGGCTTGAAGGGGTCACCCCGGAATTTTTAGAGCGGGCGGTTGGCTCTTTAGTGATACAATAGATGGCGCTAAAAGCCGCTCGGCTGTTATCCTAAAGCAGCGGGAGGGGACGTCCCCCCTCCTTCCGCCGCTCTTCCCAGGGCCTCCTGTCCCACCGAGAGACCCGATCCGAGATCCGGCACTTCCGCCGGCTAGGGTGGGACTAGAACGAAGCTGGAAGCGGCTTCGATTGAGTCTCCTATGTAAAATCCCGGAAGCGACGTCACTTCTGGATTACTGGGCTGCCAATGGTGCAGATTTTTTTTTTTTAAATCACAGTTTTTGGTGATCTGAATACTTTTAAAGCGGGAGTCCACCGGGACTCCGCGTTTTTTTTTTTTTAAAAGCCAGCAGCTACAAATACTGCAGCTGCTGACTTTTAAATAGTGACACTTACCTGTCCAGCGCGCCCGCGATGGCGGCACCCGAAGCCGATCGCTCGCTCGCCTGGCGGGTCTTGGGTATGGGAATCAGGAAATGGAGCCTTTCGGCTTCATTTCCCGGTTCCCTACTGCGCATGCGCGAGCCGCGCGGCGGAATCCGGACGGTCCCTGCTGCCTCTGGGAGCTGTGTGTTTCCCAGCAGGCAGCGGGGCACTTGCTGAAGGGGGCGGGCGCTTGCGGAAAGGGGCGTAACGTACGCCCCTTTCCGCAGAGAGCTAGCCCGGAAGTGGGTGCAGTTACCTGGATTATCCAGGTAACTGCACCCCCCTCCCCCCTGAAAGGTGCCGATTGTGGCGCCGGAGGGGGGGGGGGATTCCGATGAGCGGAGGTCCATTTTAGGGTGGACCTCCGCTTTAAGTGCAAAGGAGGGATTTGGGGTCTCTTAGACCCCCGATCCCTCCATAAAATGTACCTGTCACCACCTATTACTGTCACAAGGAATGTTCACATGCCTTGTGACAGCAATAAAAGCGATCAGAATTTTTATTTTTTTTAAAGGGACAATGTAAAAAAAAATAAAAAAGAATAAAATAAGAATTTTTTTTTTTTTTAAAGTGCACCCGTCCCCGCGTGCTCGCGCAGCAAAGAAAACGCATGCATAAGTCGCACCCGCAAATGTAAACGGTGTTCAAATGACCCAAGTGAATATAAATAATGTCTTCCTCTGTTACTCTAACCTGGTAACCGTTCCTTTTTTTAAAGCATCTCCTATGAAGACCGCCGGGCACTCGCATCGGCTCCGGGGGTGCGCGCACCTAGTAGCCACAGGGTAGAGCGACGTCATTGTTTCCCCCAGCCGTGCCAGTAAAACTGCGGCGGCTGGTCGGGAAGTGGTTCACTTCTAAGCAACAATTGTCAGAAATAGGCTTATGCCGCGTACACACGAGCGGACTTTTCAACATCCAAAGTCCGACGGACTGATTCCGTCAGACTATCCGATCGTGTGTGGGCTGCAACGGACTTTTGATTCGCAAAAGTCTGACGGACTTTAGAAATGAAGCATGCTTCAAATTTTTCCGACGGAACTCCGCCGGACCCGGTCCCTCCGAAAAATTTGCTCGTGTGTATGCTATTCCGACGGACTAAAACCGACGCTAGGGCAGCTATTGGCTACTGGCTATGAACTTCCTTATTCGAGTCCAGTCGTACGTCATCACGTTCGAATCCGTCGGAGTTTAGTGTGATTGTGTGTGGCCAAGTCCGCTCAGTCGAAAAGTCCATTAGAACTCTGTCGGAACTCCGGTAGAACTCCGGCAGAACTCCTTTGGAAGTCTGTCGGACATAAGTCCTCTCGTGTGTACGGGGCTTTAGTCATGAAAGGGTTAACCAATCTCTCTTTTTTTTTTTTATAATTCTCCTTTAAAGAGGAAGTAAACCCCGATGGGTTTACTTCCTCTTTGATTCCCTGCAAAGGTAAAGCATAATGGACTACTATGCATCGCATCGCATCGTAGTCCATTATGTGTCACTTACCTGACACAGGAGCCAGCGAAGTCACCGCTGTCCCCTGTAGTCCGGCGCATCCATCTTCTCGGTGGGTCTCGCTGCTCCGGCGCTGTGATTCGCCGGAGCAGCGATGACGTCACTCCCGCGCATGCGCACGGGAGCCGACACTTGCAGCATATCGCTGCGATCTGCGGCTTACCCAGCATGCGCCGTAGACAGCGGTGGCTGTATTCAGGTAAATATCTCCTAAACCGTATAGGTTTAGGAGATATTTCTTGGACCTACAGGTAAGCCTTAATCTAGGCTTACCTGTAGGTCAAAGTGGTTTGTAAGGGTTTTACAACCACTTTAAGGGGGGCGTGGCAAGGGGGTGTGTCCTGTGCCTACATACTTTTGCTAGTAGGTGTCCCTCATTCCCATCTCAGAAAGTTGGGGCGGTGTGCTGATGGTATAAGATGGGGGTGTACGCCGGGACCCCAAATCCTGACATTGCGTATTTGTCACATGTCTGGTCTGGATGACCTTAAAAGAAAAGTTATAAAAGTTCTCGGTAACTCGCGGCTAACGAGACGCGGAGTGAATTTGGGGTGTTGTATTTGGCGGTGGAGTGACAGGCGCGACAAATTAATAAGCAGCCGCCGGCTTCAGAACGGATCCTTCAGAAACCTTTTTTTTTTTTTTCCCGTCTTCACCAGAGAAAACGGAGAAGATAATTGAAGTCCGTCCTCATCAAATATTGAGGTCTAATTAGAGCCTCTTCCCGGGGACGGAGGACGGGATTGGCTGTCGCAGCAGCAGATTGACGCTGAGAACGCGCCGTCCGTCCCCGACTCCTTCACATGTCACGGCGGAAGCTTTCATGTCTGCCGATTGTGTATGAAGATTGGCTTTGTATTCCCACCTGGAAGGTAAATCGTCTTTGTAGCCGACAGATCCGCCGGAGATGCCGATATAATAAGCAAATTTCTGAGCGGAACACAAACTGGGGGGATCTGAGAGGAAGACTGAAGAGAGAAAATGTCACTTTCTACGGATTACATTCAGAGAGGAAACAACTTTCATCATCTGGATTCTGGAGATACATTGTTACAAAGTACAAAATACGACAATCCATAAAAACGAATGGTGGCCATACACACTTCAATAAAAGATTGATTCATTTTCTGGTCAATCTCTTCTAATCGGAATAATCAATCTATAGTCGGCAACAGTGGCAGGACAAGGTCACCCAGTGCCCAGGGCAGAGATTCCAAATTGTGCCCTCCCCTGCCCCACTCATGAGGTGCAAACATAGTGGATCCTACTTCCAGAAGTCACTAGTTTGTCAAAATCACTGCCGCTGTCACTACTCCTGTCAGCATTGCAAAAGAAGGAAGGCGCCCATGGCAGCCGCCCCCCCCCCCCCAAGGCTCTTGCTAGTAATCATGGGGCCCCATATAGCCTTCCTGACGGGGGCCCCCCCAAGCCCTGCCTACACCACACCCACCCCCCCAGAAGTCACTCACTTGTCAAAGCCACTGCCGCTGTCACTACTCCTGTCAGCATTGCAACAGAAGGAAGGTGCCCACAGTAAACCACTGCACCCATGGCAGCCGCCCCCCACCGGGCTCCTGCTAGTAATCATGTGGCCCCATATAGCCTTCCTGATGGGGCTCCCCAAACCCTGCCTATGCCACACCACACCCACCCCCCCCAGAAGTCACTCGCTTGTCAAAACCACTCCCGCTGTCACTACTCCGGTCAGCGTTGCAACAGAAGGAAGGCGCCTGCAGTAAACCACTGCGCCCATGGCAGCTGACCCTCCTGCCCCCCCCCCCCCCCCCCAGGGCTTTATCTAGTAATTATGGGGCCCCGTATAGCCTTCCTGACGGGGCGCCCCAAACCCTGCCTACACCGCACCCACCCCCCCCACCCCCCAAATGACTCGCTTGTCAAAACCACTCTCGCTGTCACTACTCCTGTCAGCATTGCAA
The DNA here is from genome assembly GCF_037356315.1 of Lithobates pipiens. Taxonomy (NCBI): domain Eukaryota; kingdom Metazoa; phylum Chordata; class Amphibia; order Anura; family Ranidae; genus Lithobates; species Lithobates pipiens. The sequence continues at coordinate 13,650,241 of NW_027507789.1, forward strand.
CAGAAAGAAGGCACCTCCAGTAAACCACTGCGCCCATGGCGGCCGGCACGCCCACCCTGGGCCCCCCCTGTTGATCTGTCGGTGGCCCATGGAAATGTAATTTAAGCCCTGGTTAACAAGTAGTAGTGGGGGTGTGGCCTAAAAAAATGAATTTATTTGTTCAGACAGAAATGAACGATAAAGTTTAGCTGATGAGGCCTGGACCCAGTACAACAGGACCAGTTGTACTGTCTTATCAGTGGCCCTGTGCCCACCCATTGTTCTGGCCCTGGTCGACAACACATCAGGGTCCTTATCAGAGTCCCCCTTACCACCTTAGGAATCCCCCCGCTTACATCAGAATTCCTATCAGAATCCCCCCTTACATCAGAGTAAGCCTTAGGAGTCACCCCTTACATCCAGGGCTGGTGCAAGGGTTTTTGACACCCTAGGCGAAATCTCTTTTTGCCGTTCCCCTCAATGGCTCTACCCCTGACTCCACCCCCTTTTCCCTGCCCATGTAAACCCCACCTTTTTAATGAAAAAAGCATCAAATGCAGCCTCACCAGTGCCCATCAAATGCAGCCTCACCAGCATCCATCAAATGCAGCCTCACCAGCGCCCATCAAATGCAGCCTCACCAATGCCTATCACATGTGGCCTCACCAGCGCCCATCAAATTTGGCCTCACCTGCGCCCATAAATGCAGCCTTACCAGTACCCATCAAATTCAGCCTCACCAGTGCCCATCAAATTTAGCCTCACCAGCGCCCATCAAATGCAGCCTCACTAATGCCCATCACATGTGGCCTCACCAGCGCCTATCAAATTTGGCCTCACCTGTGCCCATAAATGCAGCCTCACCAGTGCCCCTTTAAATGCAGCCTCACCAGTGCCCCTTTAAATTCAGCCTCACCAGTGCCCATCAAATAAAGCCTACCAGTGCCCATCAATGCAGCCTCACCAGTGCCCATCAATGCAGCCTCACCAGCGCCCATCACAGCAGCCTCACCAGCGCCCATCAATGCAGCCTCATTAGCGCCCATTAAATGCAGCCTCAACAGCATCCAATAAATGCAGCCTACCACCGTCCATCAGATGCAGACTCACCAGCACCCATCAATGCAGCCTACCAGTGCCCATTAATGAATGTTTGCTTGCTTCCATTCATTCGGGAGTCAGAACACAGACACAGTCCTCCACCACTGCTGCTCCTCTGACACTATGTGCGAACGGTGTGCAGCTGCTTACTGATGCTGAGCGCCCTAGGCAGCTGCCTAGTTTGCCTAGTGGTAGCACCAGCCCTGCTTACATCAGAGTCCCCATCAATGCCCCCCCCCCCCTTCTTTAGAGAGCCCATCAAAATCCTCCCTAATATCAGAGTCGCCATCAGCGTCTCCTCTTACATCAGAGTCCACCTTAGGAGGGTCCTTTTACATCAAGGTCCCCATTAAAATACCACTCATATCAGGGCCCTTTTACATCAGTATCCACTCTAGCACCCCCCCCACCCCCCAGATCAGAATTCCTATCAGAGTTCCAGCTTACATCAGGGACCTTATTAGAGCCCCTTTACATCGGAGCCCAGCATAGGAGTCCCCCTTACATCAGAGTGCCCATTAGAGTCCTCATTGAATTTACCTCAGCCCCCACCATACATCAGAGCCCCCTTTACATCACGCCCTCCTCAGAGGGGGAACCCAACCCTAGCTGCGGGGGCTGGATTTGGGCCATGGACCATAGCTTGGAACCCCCATCCTTAAAGGTGAAGGTCGTTAACAATCCCATTTGAAACTCGTTACCTTTTATCAACGAGTCAATGGCGGGTGATATCTGTCAGTGTCTGGAGGAGTCACATATGGGGGGGGGGGGCCCCGCAGCTTCACTGCTGATACCCCCCCCCCCCCCAGTCTCTGCTCCACATAAACCATCTGCATCCATAGAAAACATGAATTAAACAAACTGCGGCTTCCCTCTGAATAGCGTCCAGGCGGGTTCTACACAGACATTGTCAGCAATCTATCAATAACATTATTAGGAATACAGATGTAGCGATCAATAAAGCAGACAGATCCAAGCCGTATAACAGATCGAGCACCTATACAATTACACTTATAAGATGAGAGCCATCGATTTCCCCGTCTTGCAGGAAAAGTAACGTTTTAAAGATGCATTAGCTGTGCGGGAGAATCGTTCCACAATAAGTATTATTTTATCCTCAATCAGCAAAATCTCCGTCCCATCGATTAAAAACGGGAGAATCCTGCCCAGAGACGATCTCCTGAAATATTTATACTCCGCGGACGCTTCATTCCGTACGCCCGCCGCCGGGCATAAACAGCCAAACGGTACTGTGCACAAAACACGCGCAAACACAGTCAGGACGTTCAGCCGTAGTTCGATGTGTGATGTATGGGGGCCGTTCACTATGGAGCCGTTGTCGGTGTTGGAGGTGGTGGTGGTGGGGGGAGGGGGCAGCGCCACGGAAACTGCCCACCTCCTGAAATTAGCATTTCACACACTGCAGCATCTAGAATTTACACCGAAAGGGGCAAAATACACACAATGATTACATGGCACAGAGCGGCTCCGATTGGCTCTGTGCCTTTAGCTAGTGCTCTCTGCTGGGCTGGGTGTGTGCGCCAACAGAAGGACATGTGGGCCCAGCAGGCTCCACCCACTACAGGTTGCATGCAGAAAACTACAGGAGGGGGCGGAGACAAAACTAGTCACCCTGCACAAGGAGAGAGAGAGAGAGAGAGAGAGAGAAAGAGAGCACAACTGTGGGAGGGGCCCAGCAGGCTGCACCCACTACAGGCTGCCTGCAGAAAACTACAGGAGGGGGCGGAGACAAAACTAGTCACCCTGCACAAGGAGAGGGGATCAGTGGGAGGGTCCCTGCAGGCTCAACCCTCTATAAAAAAAAAAAAAAAAACTACAGGAGGGGGCGGAGACAAAACTAGTCATCCTGCACAAGGAGAGAGAGAGAAAGAGAGCACAACTGTGGGAGGGGCCCAGCAGGCTCCACCCACGACAGGCTGCCTGCAGAAAACTACAGGAGGGGGGCGGAGACAAAACTAGTCACCCTGCACAAGGAGAGGGGATCAGTGGGAGGGTCCCAGCAGGCTCAACCCTCTATAAAAAAAAAAAAAAAAACTACAGGAGGGGGGCGGAGACAAGACCAGTCCCCCTGCACAAGAAGAGAAAGTAGAGTTGTGATAGGGGCCCAGCATTCTCCACCCACTACAAAAAAAAACTATTGTAGGAGGGGGCGGAGACAAGATCTGTCACCATGCACAAGGAGCGCAGAGCTGTGGGAGGGGCCAAGCAGGCTCAACCCACAACAGAAAAATACAGGAGGGGGCGGAGACAAGACCAGTCATCCTGCACAAGAAGAGAGAGCAGAGATGTGGGAGGGGCCCAGCAAACCCCCACCCACTATAGGCTGTATGTGAAAACTACAGGAGGGGGCGGAGGCAAGACCGGTCACTTTTCACAAAGAGAGAGCGAGAAGAGCTGTGGGAGGGGCCCAGCAGGCTCCACCTACTACAGGAGGGGACAGAGACTAGACCAGTCCTCCTGCACAAGAAGAGAGAGCAGAGCTGTGGGAGGGGCCCAGCAGACCCCACCCACTACAGGCTGTATGTAGAAAACTTCAGGAGGGGGGTGGAGACAAGACCAGTCACTTTAAAAAGAGAGAGAGAAGAGCTGTGGGAGGGGCTCAACGGGCTCCACCTACTACAGGAGGGGGCGGAGACAAGACCAGTCACTTTACACAAAGAGAGAGAGAGAAGAGCTGTGGGAGGGGCTCAACAGGCTCCACCTACTACAGACAACTACAGGAGGGGGCGGAGACAAGACCACTCACTTTACACAAAGAGAGAGAGAGAGAAGAGCTGTGGGAGGGGCTCAACGGGCTCCACCTACTACAGACAACTACAGGAGGGGGCGGAGACAAGACCAGTCACCCTGCACAAGGAGAGAAAGCAGAGCTGTCGGAGAAGCCCAGCAGACCCCACCCACTACAGGCTGTATGTAGAAAAGTTCAGGAGGGGGCGGAGACAAGACCAGTCGTGTAGCGCAGAGAGAGAGAGAGATAGAGAGAGAGCAGAGCTGTGGGAGGGGCCCCACAGGCTCCACCTACTATAGAAAAAATACAAGAGAGTGAAGAAAAGGCCAGCCTCCCTGCACAAGACGAGAGAGTGGGGTTGTGGGAGGGGCTTAGCAGGCTCCACCTACTACATGAGGGGGCGGAGACAAGACCAGTCCCCCTGCACAAGGAGAAAAAGCAGCAGTGGGCGGTCTTTATTACAGGAAGTCTCACACTGGATTACTGCACAGATCTGGGAGAAGAATTACACAAAGATCACCGGGATTCTAGAAGAATAGATGACAGGAAGTGTCGTTTCATTTGTTTGTTTTTTTGTTGCGGTGTCACCGGCACCGAGGAGGAGGTCATCAAATATTACCAAGAGAACGAAGTATGTGGAATAATTAGATTAGAGGTGGAAGGTGTAGAAAGGGTTACCTCGGCCCATAATCCGAGCGATTTATCGCCGGCACGTCCTCACTCGACATTCAAAAAAAAAAAATCCGTATTGATTTCACTCTGTAATTGCGTTTTGCTCTATGAATAAATTTGAATAAGTGGCATTGTATTCGGATTCGCGCAGAACGTCGTTCATAATGGGCTCTCCGGAAAAAGAGAAAAGAAAATAAATCAAGCCGGCGCTTCCCAACAGAGGAAACGTTCGGCGCCTTTGTGTTCCGGCGTCGGTTCCCTTTTAATGTTCACCAAAGCCGTACGCGGCGATCGCAGAATTACCATTACAAAGGTCACAACTGTGATAGGAAAATAAGAGGACGGCGGCTTCTGCGCTCCATCAAGGTGGAAATATGTTGTGCTAAATGCGCCGTTTCCTCCGACACATTTCACTCTAATTATTTTCAAGTGTCGTGAAGAGGAGATGACGGCTTACGTGTCCCGCCTACCCCTCCCCCGTTATGTCCCACTAAGATCACAAAACTTTCCTCCTGATAGGACCGCGGGCCATCGACGAATGGAAAGCCGGATTGGCAGGAAAAAAAATGTATACTATAAGGAGGCGAGAAACCATCAAACACCGACACATAGCGAGTCTCACCTACTAATCACCACTCTTCATATTCCAGGGATGGAGATTATACTAATTATACTATATATTATATTATAGTTACAGCTTCCATCAACTCTGTATATACCTGGGAGATGGAAATCACTGTATAGACACTGATACTACACTGATACTACACCACTTCTACCCCCACTACTACACCACTACTACCCCCACTACTACACTGCTTCTACCCCCACTACTACACTTCTACTACCCCCACTACACCACTACTACCCCCACTACTACACTGCTACTACCCCACTACTACCCCCACTACTACACTTCTACTACCCCCACTACACCAATACTACCCCCACTACTACACTTCTACTACCCCCACTACACCACTACTACCCCCACTACTACACTGCTACTACCCCACTACTACCCCCACTGCTACACTGTGACTACCCCACTACTACACTGCCACTACCCCACTACTACCCCCACTACTACACTGCTACTACCCCACTACTATACTACCACTACCCCACTACTACACTGCTACAACCCACTACTACTCCCACTACTACACTGCCACTACCCCACTACTACACTGCTACTACACTGCTATTACCCCCACTATTACACTGCCACTACCCCACTACTACACTGCCACCACCCCCACTACTACACTGCCACTACCCCACTACTACCCCCACTACTAAACTGCCACTACCGCACTACTACCCCACTATTACACTGATACTACCCCACTACTACACTGCCACTACCCCACTACTATCCCCACTACTACACTGCCACTACCCCACTACTACCCCAATATTACACTGCTACTACCCCACTACTACACTGCCACTACCCCACTACTATCCCCACTACTACACTGCTACCCCAATATTACACTGCTACTACCCCACTACTACACTGCCACTACCCCACTACTATCGCCACTACTACACTGCTACCCCCACTACTACACTGCCACTACCCCACTATTACACTGCTACTACCCCACTACTACACTGATACTACACCATAACTACACTGCTACTACCCCACTACTACACTGCTACTACACCATAACTACACTGCTACCCCCACTACTACACTGCCACTACCCCACTACTACACTACTACTACCCCACTACTACAATGCTACTACACCATTATTACATTGCTACTACCCCACTATTACCCCATTATTACACTGCTACTACCCCACTACTACACTGCTACTACACCACTACTACCTCCCTACTACACTGCTACTACCCCACTACTACACTCCCACTACCCCACTGCTATCCCCACTACTACACTGCTACTACACCGCTTCTACACTGCTACAACCCCACTACTATGCTACTACCCCACTATTACACTGCTACTACCCCACTACTACACTGCTACTACACCACTACTACCCCCACTACTACTACACCACTACTATCCCCACTACTACACTGCTACTACCCCAACTACTACACTGCTACTACACCACTACTACCCCCACTACTTCACTGCTACTACCCCACTACTATTCTACTATGATGCTGCTACTGCCCCACTTCTACACTACACTACTACTACTACACTGCTACTACCCCCAACTACACTACTACTACTACCCCCACTACTACACTGCTACTACCCCACTAATACACTTCTACTACCCCACTACTACTCCCACGACTACATTGCTACTACCCCCTACTACACTACTACTACACTGCTACTACCCCCACTACTACACTGCTACTACCCCCAACTACACTACTACTACCCGCACTACTACATTGCTACTACCCCACTACTACTACGATTTTCTACCAAAAATATGTAGAAGAATACATATCGGCCTAAACTGATGAATAAATTCATTTTTTTATATATTTTTTGGGGGAATAGTATCATAGCAGAAAGTAAAAATCTTTTTATTTTTTTTATTGTCATTTTATTTTTGTTTATAGCGCAAAAAAAAAAAAACGCAGAGGTGATCAAATACCACCAAAAGAAAGTTCTATTTCTGGGGAACAAAAAAGACGTAAATTTTGTTTGGGTGCAACATCGCACGACCGCGCAATTGTCAGTTAAAGCGATGCTGCAGTGCCGAATCGCAAAAAAGTGCTCTGGTCAGGAAGAGGGTGAAATCTTCCTAAGGAGGCGTGGCAGGGGGCGTGTCCTATGCCTACATACTGTCGCTAATAGGCGTTCCTCGATCCCATCTCAGAATGTTGGGAGGAGTGCTGATGACACCGGCTGGGAAGGGGCAATGAAGGGGTGAAGTGTGTGCCCATGTAAAGTGCTTTGTACTAAAGATCTCTTTGTTTCTGATCCCTGCTTCGCAGGAAAGAGAAGCAGAGAGATTGCTCCCTGTGTGCAAAGCAGAGAGAAGCAGAGAGATTGGCTCCCTTATCTGTATTTCATCCATGTTTTTATCCGGTTGCCCGGAGTTCTGCTTTAAACAATTCAAACTTCTGCCACCCTGACCCCGACCTTGTTATTTATAAATAAAGTTTTTATTAGGTATTAGATAAGTACAGAACACAAACATGACGTCATTGTGATCTGTGTGGACGATGTATACACATAATTCGTTCGTTTTACGGCCCTACACCCAACTTTTACAGCATCTCAGCCTCAGCACCTCGCACGGGTCACATGACCCATCCCCGCCACGCCCTCCGCAGCTCGCGCTCTCACTAAGTTTGTCCACACCCGGCCGCCGGTTCCGGGTTAAAGGCCAGGAAGCCGGAAGTGACGTCCCTTTTCTTTCCTCTGGTTTCAGGATCCGTAGCTGGTGAGTGTCTCGGCCGTGCGATCCGCTGTCATCCTCCTTGTAGGCCGGTGCCCGGCGGCGGAGAGGTGTGCTGGGGGCCGGGGGAGGGGTGGAGGAGGCCGGGTGGGGAGATATGTGTTGGGTGGGGAAAGGGAGATGAGGAGTGTGGAGGATAATTGTGTGTTTTCTTCTCCCCGCAGATCCCGGATAGAGCTGCAGCCATGGTGAGTCCTGAGTGTGGTCCCTGAAGAGGAGCTGTCCCCCCTCCCTCCATATCATAGAGGAGCTGTCCCCCCGTAATAGGAGAGTTGTCCCCCCCCCTCCCCCCATATCATAGAGGCGCTGCCCCCCCATATCATAGAGGAGCTGCCCCCTCCCCCCTCATATCAGAGGAGCTGGTCCCCCCTCCCCCGTAATAGGAGGGCGGTCCCCCCGTAATAGGAGGGCGGTCCCCCCGTAATAGGAGAGCGGTCCCCCCGTAATAGGAGAGCGGTCCCCTCCCCCCCATATCATAGAGATGCTGCCCCCTCCCCCCCATATCATAGAGATGCTGCCCCCCCTCCCCCCCATATCATAGAGATGCTGCCCCCCCTCCCCCCCATATCATAGAGGAGCTGCCCCCCCTCCCCCCCATATCATAGAGGAGCTGCCCCCCCTCCCCCCCATATCATAGAGGAGCTGCCCCCTCATATCATAGAGGAGCTGGTCCCCCCTTCCCCCATATCATAGAAGAGCTGGTCCCCCATAATAGGAGAGCTGTCCCCCGTTAATAGGAGAGCTGTCCCCCTCTCCCCCGTCATCAGTCTACTCATCCATGTCTGCCTGAAATAGACCTCTGCACCCCCCCAATAAGTTCCCACCCCACCCCCCGGAGCTGGTGTCCCATCAAGTTTACACCTGCGCCTTGGGTGATGTTCAGTATTTAAAGATGTTGTAAACCCCTCACCGTTTTTCACCTTAATGCATTGAGTGAGCCCCGAAATTTGCGTGATTGGGATGGATCGCTCCAGCCGGTGTCTCGTGTCCTTATTGGATGGATTGCTGGCAGCACAGCCATTGGCTCCCGCTGCTGTCAATCAAATCCAATGACCCGAGAGGGGCGAGTCCGGCATTCATGTCTATGGGTGCCAAATGCTCGACTCGGGAGCGAGCCCAGGAAGTCACGTGCATCCTGCCCTCCTTCCTCTGGCGGGTGGCAGGCCTTTCCTTCACCCACTGGCAACGCATCCTGCCCTCCTTCCTCTGGCGGGTGGCAGGCCTTTCCTTCACCCACTGGCAACCCATCCTGCCCTCCTTCCTCTGGCGGGTGGCAGGCCTTCCCTTCACCCACTGGCAACGCATCCTGCCCTCCTTCCTCTGGCGGGTGGCAGGCCTTCCCTTCACCCACTGGCAACGCATCCTGCCCTCCTTCCTCTGGCGGGTGGCAGGCCTTCCCTTCACCTACTGGCAACGCATCCTGCCCTCCTTCCTCTGGCGGGTGGCAGGCCTTCCCTTCACCTACTGGCAACGCATCCTGCCCTCCTTCCTCTGGCGGGTGGCAGGCCTTCCCTTCACCCACTGGCAACACATCCTGCCCTCCTTCCTCTGGCGGGTGGCAGGCCTTCCCTTCACCCACTGGCAACACATCCTGCCCTCCTTCCTCTGGTAGGGCTGAAGTAAGTTTGAGAAACGCACTGCCCTAAAGCATCACATTATAAGGGGGAGCTTTTTTGACAGTGGCCTCCGTCAGTCTCATGTTACAGGTCTCCAATCTTAAAGAGGAAGTAAACCCTCTAAAAAAGACAACCTGCAAGACAAAAGCATAATGAGCTAGTATGCATAGCATACTAGCTCATTATGTATTCCTTACTTCAGATTGAAGCCATCCTCTTCTCCCCCTCCGGCCGCCGACGTTGTCCTGGAGTTACTTCCGGGGCATCTTGGCTCCGGCACTGTGTGCGCGGGAGACACTGGTAATGGCATGCAGACTGATGCAGCGGCGTCAGTTTGCTCTGGGGCCGAGGTCGTCGGCACATGCAGGGGACGGGGATATCTCCTAAAACCATACAGGCCTTAATACAGGCTTACCTGTAGCATAAAGTTTAAAAACGGGGGTTACAACAGCTTTAAGGCCTGGTTTGCACTTGGGGCAGCATTGACTATTGTAACTCCCTTCTCATTGGCCGGCCTCTCCATAGGCTCCTCCCCTCTTCAGTCTATCATGAATGCTGCTGCTGCCAGACTAATCCACCTTACCAACCGCTCACTCTGCCAACCCTCTCCTCCAATCCCTACACCGGCTCCCAATCACCCAGTCAATTAAATTCAAAATACTAACTACAACATGCAAAGCCGTTTACAACTCTGCCCCCCCCCCCCAGCTACATCACCAATCTTCAAATATCACCCAAATCATCCTCTCCGCTCTTCTCAAGACCTCCTACTCTCAAGCTCTCTCGTCTCCTCCTCCTCCCATGCTCGTCTCCAGGATTTCTCCAGAGCCACTCCCATCCTCTGGAACTCGCTACCTCCACCTGTCCGGCTATCCCCTACTCTTGCTACCGCCAGGCGATCCCTGAAAACTCATCTCTTTGGGAAAGCTGATCACACCTCCAACTAATCTTCTACCACTTCCATTGGCTCATTCCCCAGAGTTACAACCTTTTTGTACCACCTGCCCCACCCTATTAGATTGTAAGCTCTTCTGAGCAGGGCCCTCTTAATCCAACTCTATTCTATTGTGTTATAACTGTATTGTCTCCTTTTTATATTGTAAAGCACTGTGTAAACTGTTGGTGCTGTATAATAGTTGAGCCAAGGCAACCATACAGGGGTACGTAGTGCTGCAGCTGTGATACTTTGTGGTATGCTGAAATCCCCCCCATTTTTGGATGGGCTCGGTATCTAAATGCAACACTATAGGAAACAATAGATCCCTATACACAGGTGTGTATACAAACAGTGCTTGGTGCTGCACACACCTGGATCTGCCATCGTACAAATTGTATACAGTCATTAGGCCTCATCTATCTCATCCAATCAAAGGCTTTGTATTTATGGACTAAAAAGCTGCCTAGGAATGGCTGAGTGCCGTGTAAATGCCTGCGCTTATATACCGCCCCCTGGCTACCATGTGAAGGCATATCAAAAAAAGGACCAAGGAAAGTCCCAAGCTCTACTTGCTGACCAACCAGATTAGCCTGTCTAACAGTATGCATTTAGAAATGCATTTGGTTACATGAATTTGCAAATGCATGCGTAAGCTACAGGCCCCGGAAAGTCACCTCCCTACTGTTAGAGAGGCTAATCTGGTCGCAGGCTGGTCAGTAAGTAGAGCTTGCAACTTTCCTTGTGTTTTTTTGGGGGGTTTTTTTTGCACTCCAATGCTCCTTGCTTTGAGGGCAATGGCTAATGTTTTGTACCATATGAAGGCAGCCTGACCCCCCCCCCCCCCCGCCTCTACCAGTCTGTGCAGCAGTGAGTAGATCAGAGCATGAGAAATGTAGAGTGATTTGCAGCAACCTTGATGTCTGCCATGTGTTGGCCGTCCTGAAGTAAAACAGTTTTTTGTCCTTTTTCAGCCTCGCAAAATTGAAGAGATCAAAGACTTCCTGCTGACAGCCAGAAGGAAGGACGCCAAATGTGAGTATTCACTTCCCAGCACAACTTCACCGATACCTGTCCAGGTCCTCCGTCCTCCGCTCGGTTCTGATGAAGAACCTGAAGCCCAGTCCTGGTTTCACAAGTGATGATCAATGTACAGGATCACATTGTACCCTTTGTGTTGACCCCGTTACCTGTGAATTACTGACAATGCCCACCTTGCAGGTGGTTATTCCTGCTCTCCCCTCAGTGTTGGTACCCAGAATCTGAGCTGCTTCATGGAGAAGCTTTCTTACTCTGCACATGTTTGTCGGCAGCGCTGCTCAGTTTGAAAGGTCTTATAGGTCCTCCGTCCCTCATTTTCTGTAGCAGACTGGGAGACTAACCACTTCCCACTGGGAGGACGTCCCGTCATTGGCTTATCTGACAGGTTTGCTCATCTAACAGAACACCATTGATCAGACCAGTCTGGTTGCATTAGAGGCTAATAGACCCTCGACTCTCTTCATAAAGAGGACCGGTCATGGCCCATCCTATTGGCACCAGGGCCCACCCACTGAGAGGCTGTATATTTGCATACAGTTGGCACCTAGGGGTTAAATATTGGCAGGCATTAGAGTTGGGCCAGGTTCGCACTGCTACAACTTAAAGCGGGAGTAAACCCAGTTTCAAAAAACACTTACATTCCCGGCATGCCGGAAATGCTAACTTTCACATTGGTTGTGCTCTCAACCAAACTTTCAAACCATCCAATGGCTGGTTTCATAACTGATCACATGTGCAGCATTATGGCAGTTGAAGAATCATTAGAGGCCAAGATGGCGGCTTCCTTGACTGAAAACGATAGGAGGGTTTACTTCCACTTTAACTGTTGTACTACTGTTATCCTACTTTGCCCTGGGACATTAGTCCTACTTTCATCCGACTTGAATGAACAGGATAAGATTTTGCTTTGGCTTTGAGAGTCTGACTTGTCCTTTGACCAATCAAAAACGATCCCAGTGTGAGAACTTTCTTTTGCTGCTGTAATCACCATGTCTTATGTAACAAGACAGATGGTAAGGACAAGGATCCGACTTCAATGATATTCAATGGGCTGAAGTTGGACCAAAGGAGTGCAGTAACTTTTTTCAAAGTCAGGCCGACTTGTGTCGGACCAGTTAGAGGGATTCCACCTACAAAAAAAATATTAAAAGCCAGCAGCTATAAATACTACAGCTGCTGACTTTTAATAAATGGACACTCACCTGTCCCGGGGTCCAGCGATGCCGAGGCCGATCGATCTCTCGGCTGCTGCCGCCACCATTCTAGGTGAGGGAATCAGGAAGTGAAGTGAATCGGCTTCACTTCCCGGTTCCCTACTGCGCATGCGCGAGTCGCGAAGTGCAATAGGAATTGTCCGCGCTGTCTCTGGGACCCAGGTGTGTCCCGGCAGACATCGCGGCAGGACAGGAAGAGGCATAGACTCCCTCTTTGACAGGTATCTCCACCCCCCTCTCCCCCCTGAAAGGTGCCAATTGTGACACCGGAGGGGGGGAGGGTTCCGATCAGCGGAAGTTCAACTTTAGGGTGGAACCCCGCTTTAAGACGGCTCTCATAGAGAACCATTGATTTACATGCGACATGGGCTCCCAAAGTCGGAGCATTTGTCGAAGTAGCAGAATTTTTTTTTTTTGCAGGAGCTGTCATCGCTTTCACTTATGTGGCCTCATATTAAAGCTTCTCTCTTCCTTACAGCTGTTAAGATTAAGAAGAACAAGGATAATGTGAAATTCAAGGTCCGCTGCAGCAAATACCTGTACACCCTGGTCATCACCGACAAAGAGAAGGCAGAGAAACTGAAACAGTCTCTTCCTCCAGGTGGGTTCACCATGTCTGTTCTCGGACTTCACCAGTCTTGTATCTATAGGTGTCATTCATATCTCTATCAAAAATGTCACCAATGTACACGGGGCAATACATACAAAAAGTTAAGCCATACAGGGAAATATGTAGCATGACTTGCCTCCCCCCCTCCCTCTGCTTTTACTAGCACTGTAATTTACATGGTCCCTTCTATTTCGGTATATGGATGACGGCTCTGTAATTGTAAAAGAAAAGTTGTTTCCCTAATGGACATCCAGCTGTCGCATGACCCGGCTCTCTCCCAGCCTGTCTGCAGGGAAACATAAGCAGGAGGCGCTTCTAGTCTGCTGGTCACATGGTCAAAGACTGGCATGCAGAGTAAAAATAAATATTGATAAACCATTTTAACGATGTCAGGACTAGGTCTTTTTCTAACTAGTTGCTTGCACGTTAAAATCAGTATTTTTTGTTATGAGATATATTATATATAATAGCGTGTGTATGGGACAAAGTATTCAGACCCCCTTAAATTTTTCATTTTGTTATATTGCGGCCATTTGCTAAAATCATTTTAAGTTCCTTTTTTTTCTTAATGTACACGCAGCACCCCATATTGACAGAAAAACACAATTGTTGATATTTTTGCAGATTTATTAAAAAATAAACTGAAATATCACATGGTCAAGTATTCAGACTCTTTGCTGTGACACTCATATATTTAACTCAGATACTGTCCATTTCTTCTGATCATCCTTGAGATGGTTCTACACCAGGGATATGCAATTAGCGGACCTCCAGCTGTTGCAAAACTACAAGTCCCAACATGCCTCTGCGTGTCATGCTTGTGGCTGTCAAAGTCTTTCTATGCCTCATGAGAATTCTGCAACAGCTGGAGGTCTGCTAATTGCATATCCCTGTTCTACACCTTCATTTGAGTCCAGCTATGCTTGATTATACTGATTGGACTTGATTCGGAAAGCCACACACCTGTATGTGTGTATGTATGTATTGACCTTACAGCTCACAGTGCATGTCAGAGCAAACGAGAATCATGAGGTCAAAGGAACTGCCTGAAGAGCTCAGACAGAATTGTGGCAAGGCACAGATCTGGCCAAGGTTACAAAAAGTCTGCTGCACTTAAGGTTCCTAAGAGCACAGTAGCCTCCATAATCCTTAAAGAGGAAGTAAACCCTAATGGCATGCTGCTAACGGCGATAGTGCGCCGCTGTCTACGGCGCATGCGCCGTAGACAGCTGTGCCTGTCTTTTAGTAAATTTCTCCTAAACTGTTCTTAATCTAGGCTTACCTGTAGGTCAAAGTGGTTTGTAAGGGTTTACAACCACTTTAAATGGAAGATGTTTAGGACGACCAGAACCCTTCCTAGAGCTGGCTGTCCAGCCAAACTGAGCCATTGGGGGAGAAGAGCCTTGGTGAGAGGTAAAGAACCCATATATCACTGTGGCTGAGCTTCAGAGATGAAGTCAGGAGAAAGTTGTAGAAAGTCAACAATCACTGCAGCCCTCCACCAGTCGGGGCTTTATGGCAGAGTGGCCCAACGAAAGCCACTGTTCTGTGCAAGACACATGAAAGCCCACATGGAGTTTGCTTTTAAAAAAAAAAAAAGCACCTGAAGGACTCCAAGATGGTGAGAAATAAGATTCTTTGGTCTGAGTCCAAGATAGAATTAAGGCCAAAAAGTTCTAAGTGGTATGTGTGGAGAGAACCAGGCACTGCTCATCTGTCCAATACAGTCCCAACATTGCAGCATAGTGGTGGCAGCATCATGCTGTGGGGGTGTTTTTCAGCTGCAGGGACAGGATGGCTGGTTGCAATCGAGGGAAATATAAATGCGGCCAAGTACCGGGATATCCTGGACGAAAACCTTCTCCAGAGTGCTCAGGACCTCAGACTGGGCCAAAGGTTTACCTTCCAACAAGCCTATGACCCTAAGCATACAACTAAATAAAATTGAGTGGCTTCACAACAACTCTGACTGTTCTTGAATGGCCCAGCCAGAGCCCTCACACCCAATTGACCATCTCTGGAGAGACCTAAAAAATGGCTGTCCACCATTTACCATCCAGCCTGACAGAACTGGAGAGGATCTGCAGGAGGAATGGCAGTGGATCCCCAAATCCAGGTGTGAAAAACTTGTCTTTCCCAAAAAGACTCATGGCTATATTAGATCAAAAGGGGGCTTCTACTAGATACTGAGCAAAGGGTCTGAATACTTAAAACCATGTGATAATTGAGTTTTCTTTTTTAATCTGCAAAAATGGCAACAATTCTGTTTTTCTGTCAATATGGGGTGCTGTGTACCGTAAGGGGGGAAAAAAATGAACTAAAATGATTTTGGCAAATGGTTGCAATATAAGAATGAAAAATTTAAGGGGGTCTGAATACTTTCCATCCAGTGTGTGTGTGTATAGATCTGGAGTCTAGAAAATTCCAAAGCATTCAAAACACAAAGTTTGGCTGTTTTTTGAATGCTGAATTTTTTTTTGGGGGGGATTTGGCACCTTAAAGGTTTCAGCAATCTGGAAGGGATGTTGTGACATTGCTTTTGGGTTACTAGATGCGATCAAAGCTGATTTCTGGCTTTGTTCGGGTCTCCAGCGGACATGGAGGCTGGTGGCTCAGGCCTCCTGGTGGGTCACAAGAGCCCAGGCAGAGGGAGGGGATGCCTCTTTGGGATAACATCACATTGATTATCATAAGAGCCAACCACCTGCTCTAAAAAAAAAAACTACTTGGGTGATGCTTGCAGCTGCATATCATCCTGGTACAACCACTTGAAGAAAAATGACGCACAGGTACATGATTTTGTGGCAAGTGGTTAAACAAATATATATTTAATCAAATCAAACCCCTCCAGCCCGTGTCTTAGAATAAGCGAGAGGTGAAGCCTCCATTAATCTACGTATGATATCCCACCCCCGTTGTGTTTATCTGGTTAGTATGCATTGAGGGAGGGAGTGGGCGGTCATTTACCACTGTATATGCCCACATGTGACTATAGTCACATGGGCTGCTCAGATGTGATAGAGCAGGGATATGCAATTAGCGGACCTCCAGCTGTTGCAGAACTACAAGTCCCATGAGGCATAGCGAGACTCTGACAGCCACAACCATGACACCCAGAGGCAGAGGCATGATGGGACTTGTAGTTTTGCAACAGCTGGAGGTCCGCTAATTACATATTCCTGTGATAGAGGAAATGCTGAGCATAGAAACTCGCTGAACACTGGGGATTTCGCAGAGCTGTGTTGGCAGCTTTGCACATGCTCAAATTACATTGGGGACATGAACAGGAGGAGGACAGAGCGGTTAAAGTAGCGCAGTGCCATCTAACAAAAATGGCCTGGTCATGAAGGGGGGTATAACCTCTCAGAGCTGAAGTGCAGATGTTTTATTAACGAGAATGAGTTCTGCATTATTGTCTTCATATCCACAGCTTTGTTTTGAACTAAAATGCTATGCTAAACCCCTACAGGTGGGTAGGACTGTCCCAGACCACTTCTAATAATGGTTTTCTCTTTTTGTTTTGCAGGTCTGTCAGTAAAAGAACTGAAGTAAATCCTTTTTCTTGTCCTTTGTTCAATAAAAAAAAAATGTAAAAAAAATCAAACCGACTCGGTGTGTGTTTTTCTTTACCAAAAAAAATGTTTCAGGCATTCAGCTACTAGAATTATTATATTATACAGGATTTATATAGTGCCAACAGTTTGCACAGCACTTGACTAAATGAAGACAGACATTAGTTGCATTACAATTTTTGGTTCAAGAGGAACTGGAGGGCCATTTTTTTTGGGGTGGTTACCTGTTTTCATCCCACAAAAGTTGTGCCCATCGCTAGGCCATTCAGAAAGCCCAGTGCACTTCATGCATGCTCTGTAGGGAACCTTGTGGCTTCACTGCTGGTTTCCCTCTGAAGCAATGGCAGCAGCACCCAAGAGCCAATGGGGCTGGGGTGCTGACGTCACAGGATCCCTGGACAGGTAAGTGTCCTAGTAAGTCAGCAGCTACAGTATGTGTACAAGAGATTTGTAGCTGCTGATTTATTTTTTATTTAATTTTTTTACTGAAGGAGGCTGGAGCTTCCCTTAAGTTTAAAAAATAAATAAAAATAGTTGCATTCCCAGCACATGGCGGGAATGTAACTGTCCCATAGTCTTGTGTTCTCATCCAAACTGTCAAGCCATCAAATGGTCTGAGTCATAACTGATCTTATGTGCAGCATCATGGCAGTTAAAGATCAGAGGCTAAGATGGCCGCTTCCTCGGCTGAAAAAGATAGGAGGGTTTGTTCAGCCTTAAGCCCTGTACACACTATCAGAAAAGAGAGAAGTGGTGTAGGTAACCGCGGTGATCTATGCCTGGAAGTGGATTATACAGCTATCTGCACCAATGAGAGGTGCCAAATGTGACACCAGAGGGGGGGTGGTTTCCGAAAAGCAGAAGTTCAATGTTTGTGTGGGTCGAGGCTTGTCATAGGCCGCCATAAGTGCACTGTGAGGGTGCGGAGCTCAGCAGGCAAGTGCTTGGCTGAAGCGGCCTTTTTGGATGTCAGGCTTCAGTCTGGAACATAGGCAACAGTGGCTTCTGGGAGTAGCAAGATGGTTGTGGCTCCAAACAGCACCTAGGGGGGAGGGGGTTACATGTTTCAGGGCAGATGTGACCTCCCCTTTATCAAAGCATAGAAAACTGAACAGGTAACATCCTGTGCTGCTGTCTTTATTAAAGCAGAGTTTTGCCAAAAAAAAATTAAGTCAGCAGCTACAAATACTGCAGCTGCTAACTTTTTTAAAATAAGGACACTTGCCTGTCCCAAGGTGCCCATGATGTCCTAACCCAACCTGTCCCTTGGCTCCAGGTGCAGGCGCCTGGTTCCCTACTACACATGTGCGAGTCATGCTGCATGTCCTGACTGGTCCCTGCTGTCTTCTGGGACCTGTGCGTCTCCCAGAAGACAGCCGAGGGGCCGCACATGGCGTAGATTGCTGCGGATACTGCGGCAATCATTCGCTGGAAGTGGGAGCAAATATCTGTATTAGAGCTATCTGTTCCCGATAGGTGCCAAATGTGCCCTTGGAGAGGGTCAGGAAGCGGAAGTTCCATTTTTGGGTGGAACTATGCTTTAGTGCAAAACTTCACATTTATGAAGGGGGTTGGGTGGTCTTGTAGCCCTGCTGTAGGGTGTCATTTCTGCTCTACCATGGTGTCATTGCAGCGAAATGTGTGTTGTCACCCAAGTATAGGAAGTGAAAATGACATGATCACCCAGTGCAAATACAAATCTTACATTAAAAAAAGGTATATTTGGATAGAATATAATTGGAACCAAGCATGTGATGTAGCTTATAGCAATTGAGCTGGCTGCTTTCAATTAGTGTAGAGGATCCGTGAAATTGTACAAGAATTGGTTCCAATGTAATTGAATTGGCGGCCAGCATCTGACTCGGCCGTCCTGTCATGTGAAGATGGTTAAAGGAAATGGGTTTTTCCCTAAAAATCACATTACTTGCTGGAAACTTCATCTCACAAAACGTGTTAGGAACAGAAGTGTGTTGGCTTCCCTCTTAAAACCCAACTCTGGACAAATAAAAAAAAAAAGGTTAATTGCTTATGTCTAAGGCCCCTTTCTTTCACACTGGGGCGGTGCGGCCGTCGGTGGTAAAGCGCCGCTATTTTTAGTGGCGCTTTACTGTAGTTTTAGCGGCGGTCTGCGGGTGCTAGCAGGGTGGTTTTAACCCCCGCTAGCAGCCGAAAAAGGGTTAAACCCGCCCTTCAAGCGCCGCTGCAGCGGTGCTTTGCCGGCGGTATAGCCGCGCTGTCCCATTGATTTCAATGGGTAGGAACACACCGCTCCAAAGATGCGGCTAGCAGGACTTTTTTCACCGTCCTGCCAGCGCACCGCTCCTCCGGCTTTCACACTGGAGTGAAAGGGGCCAGTTTTTTTTTTTTCAGGCGCTATTTTTAGCGCTGTAACGCCTGAAAACCGCCCAGTGTGAAAGGGGCCTTAGGGAACAATAAAATCTTACCTGATCCTCTGC
Organism: Lithobates pipiens; assembly: GCF_037356315.1. NCBI lineage: Eukaryota > Metazoa > Chordata > Amphibia > Anura > Ranidae > Lithobates > Lithobates pipiens. Next base: position 13,669,598 of record NW_027507789.1, read on the forward strand.
TGGGTGAGGCAAACTCCCTTAACCTGTCATAAGGGCCTCCACTGCAACTCGAGACTTGTAGCCAGATCCTCCCAATTCCTATATTATCCTCAGTGTGTCCCAGATCCATCCCTGTACAGCGGAGATCTCAACTTTTTGAAGAGGCTGACTGCGGTCATTAGGAGTGGAAAATGTTCTGGTGTCAAAGGCATTATACCATGCCCCATCATTGGTGCCTGTGGGAGGACTAGTGCCCCATCATTGGTGCCAGTGGGAGGACTAGTGCCCCATTGTTGGTGCCAGTGGGAGGACTAGTGCCCCATCGTTGGTGCCAGTGGGAGGACTAGTGCCCCATCGTTGGTGCCAGTGGGAGGACTAGTGCCCCATCGTTGGTGCCAGTGGGAGGACTAGTGCCCCATCGTTGGTGGAAAGGATAGTGCTCCATTATTGGTGTCAGTGGGAGGAATAGTGCCCCATTTGTGTCGGTAGAAGGAATAGTGCCCCATTGATGTCAGTGGTAGGAATAGTGCCCCATTGTTGGTGTCAGTGGGAGGAATAGTGCCCCATCATTGGTGTTGGTAGAAAGAATAGTACTCCATTATTGGTGTCAATGGGAGAAATTAGTGTCCCATCATTGGTACTAGGGTAAGGAATAGTGTCCCATCATTGGTGTCAGTTGTAGGAATAGTGCCCCATCATCGGTGTCAGTGGAAGGAATTGGCGGCCCATCATTGGCATTAGAGTAAGGAATAGTGCACCATTGTTGGTGTCGGTGGGAAGAATAGTGCCCCATCATTGGTGTTGGTAGAAAGAATAGTGCTCCATTATTGGTGTCAATGGGAGGAATTAGTGCCCCATCATTGGTGTTGGTAGAAAGAATAGTGCTCCATTATTGGTGTCGATGGGAGGAATTAGTGCCCCATCATTGGTACTAGGGTAAGGAATAGTGTCCCATCATTGGTGTCAGTTGTAGGAATAGTGCCCCATCACCGGTGTCCGTGGAAGGAATAGTGCCCCAATATTGGTGTCGGTGGAAAGAAATTGGCGGCCCATCATTGGTGGCGATGGGAGAAATAGTTCTCCATTGTTGTTGGGGGCAGTGACAGGAATTATGCCCCCATTGTTGGTGGCAAAGGGAAGAATAGTGCTCCAAAGGGCCACAGTTTTCAGACCACTGCTGAGTATTATCTCGGACCTTCCCACGGAAATAGAACAGGTCAGGCTACTGGGATGCTGATTGTACTAACTGTTTTTGAGCCCCCACGGTTTCCTGCAGTCACCCCAGAATTGCAGGGTAGTCTGGGACCCTATTGACCCAATGTCTACGATCCTGTATTTGGAGGATCCACCTGCTTTCTCCAGCCTCGGGTCTCTTGAATTTTTACAGCTGGAAGGACTTTTTCACGTCACCTGCTATTCAAGGCATTTCTCTGTCAACTGAAAGCACCCTAAAGAGTCCGGGGTCCCACCTGAGTGTTGGAACTATTCAGTTTTCAGAAAGAATTTGTTAAACGGCAATCTAATACCCACTGTGGATCCGTCAGTGACTAGGTCCTCCCCTTGTGGGGACCAGTTACGAGTTACGACCGCCTATTTTTCTGGGCTTTTGCTCAACAGATCATTAAAATTTCCAAATGGGAAGCTCAGTTGTCATCACAAGAAGTGACGTGTGCTGGTGACCAGACCACTCCAAATTTTTGGTGGCTGTTATGTCCAACTAATGACTTTTAGGCAATGAAGTTGGGGTGCTGGCTCTCGGAGCTTGCATCTGTAAAGGCTCCCTCCATTGTGTGTTGTGCTTGCTGGTGTCGTTCATCGTTAATGGCACCCCAAATGTAGGAGCGTGCAAAGATCAACACCAAAAAAAGGTACATGTGCTTGTTTGGCGCGTGTAGGGCAGCCCATTAAAGTCAATGGGCTTCCCTCTGCATGTAGCATGAACATGTGCGTTCATGAAATAAAGCGAGGATGACCATATTATCTCTGCAGCTCTAGGACATGCAGAGGTGAGGAACAGCCTAGGCCAGTGGTGGCGAACCTTGGCACCCCAGATGTTTTGGAACTACATTCCCCATGATGCTCAGTGTGTAGTTGAGCATCATGGGAAATGTAGTTCCAAAACATCTGGGGTGCCAAGGTTCGCCGCCATCGCTGGCCTAGGAGGAATTGTATTTATAAATAAGGACCTACATTTGTTTCAGGGGTGTAACTATAGGGGTCGCAATTGCAACCTAGTGTTCTGCCATATAGTGTCCGGCCATCATATAGTGTCCGCAGTACGGAGCAGACGAAGCTTCGGAAAGTCTCCGAAGCTGAACGGCGCCTGCACCGTGAGTGGAGGTGGTAGCCCCACCATCCAAGCGGACATAGGGTTGTGAATATTAGAGGGCCCCTCGCGGGCGAGCTTCGCTCGCTGCGCTCAGCTCTTTTATATTCCTACTCTATGTCCACTTGGGTGGTGGGGCTAGGACCTGGACTCACGGCGCAGGCGCCGTTCATCCTCTGCAATTTTCTGAATCTGTGTTGCTGTGTACTGTGCATGCGCAGTACGCAGCGGACACTTGGATGGAGGACCTTATATGATAGGACACTGGCCCTATGCTCCAGGGGGCCCATGCAGCTCCTCTGTACACCTGGATAGGAAGGAGGGGCAGCATGTAGAGCAGTGGTCTCCAAACTTTATAAACAAAGGTCCAGTTTACTGTTTTGCAGGCATTGGGGGAGGGGGTACACTATGGCTGGTGGGATTAGAAACTGCCATGCTGTCGGAGTAAGCAATACCCCATCATTGGTTTAAATGGGGGGGGGGAATAGTGCCCAATTGTTGGTATCGGTGGGAGGAATAGTGCCCTATTGTTAGTGTCATTAGGACGAGTGGTGTCCCTTCAGTGGGAGGAACATTGCTCTAAGGGTCAGAGAAAGGCAAGCAGAGGGCCGCAGTTTGGAGACTAGTGATATAGAGGAACCAATCCCCTCCACTTTCCTCCTGCAGCTGCTGAAAGCCGGCTTCTCCCTTCTGCAGGCATTCAGAAGCTGCAGGAGGAAAATGGAGGGCAACGGTTCCTCTATATGCCACCCCTTCTGTCCAGTTTACTTGTCTCCTGCTGCCCCCTGTGTGACCCCCTGCAGCACTGCCGGTGTCCTGACAAAAAAGGTCCCCTGACGGATAATGCCCCCCGGACTGAGCAGGCGCAACGCTTGCGCAGTACGAACCACAACGGAGCCGCCGAAAATAGCCGAAGATGAGCAGCTCTGAGTTAGCTGAACATGGCGCCTGCGCAATGACCATGACATTGTGCCAGACGCTTCCGATGCTCATGCTACTCTGCAAGGGACGGTTCTATAAACTGTTGTATCATGTAAGGGGCGGGTGGCTACAGAAGAGGCTGAATTTTAAATTGATGGGCAGAGCTCATAACTTAGGAGTAGCTCAAAATCCGCACCGATACTGTGATTAATTCATTGTGTTAGTTACTTAAATAGGTCGCCCATCAATTTAAGATTCGCCCTCTTCTGTAGCCATCCGCCCCTTACACGAGATAACAGTAATAGACTCGCCCCTTGCAGAGTTGCATAAGCATCGGGAGCGTGCGGCAGCCTCTGGCACAATGTCGGCGTCTTTGTGCAGGTAGTGCCATGTACAGCTGTTCATCTTTGGCTATTTTTGGCGGCTCCGTTGTGATTCGTACTGCGCAATTGCTGCGCCTTCGCTGTACAGGGGGGTCGTTATCCGCCGGGGGGGGGACCTTTCTCAGCAGAACACCAGCTTCCCCTCTACCGCTGGCTGCTGCAGAGGATGTGTCATGATATAGAGCTGGGAAGGGGCCCGTAAATGTCATTTACTGGCCCCTTCCCTTTCTTAATGGACACAGTGATTGTTACCGATCTCTCCTGTTTCCATTCATAACTGAAGCATAGTAAACTGTGTTTACCATGCTTCACTTTGTGAATGAACAGGAAGCCTCTGTACAGAGCTATTCCTGTCCATTCATTCTGTGCACCTGAGTCCACGGAGATGGAGGCTGATGGTTGTGTCCTCAATCTCCTTTCTCTGTCCCAAAGGTGGAAACATCAGATGTCTATTTAGATCCCTGCTATCTCACCAGTGAATGAACAGGAACCCTCTGTACAGAGCAATTCCTGTCCATTCATTCTGTGCACCACCTGAGTCCGCGGAGGTGGAGGCTGATGGTTGTGTCCTCAATCTCCTTTCTCTGTCCCAAAGGTGGAAACATGAGAGGTCTATTTAGATCCCTGCTATCTCACCAGTGAATGAACAGGAACCCTCTGTACAGAGCTATTCCTGTCCATTCATTCTGTGCACCTGAGGCCGCGGAGATGGAGGCTGATGGTTGTGTCCTCAATCTCCTTTCTCTGTCCCAAAGGTGGAACCATCAGAGGTCTATTAAGATCCCTGCTATCTCACCCCCCTCCCCCCCCCCCCCCAAGGGGTTCCTAAAAAAAACTGTAAAGAATAATAGCATTTAAAGAAAAAAATGAAAAATGAATCTAATTTAAATCTCAAAATGGTAAAAAACAATAACGAAATAAAATTACTAAAATAAAAAATGACTGATACCAGTGGCAGAACTACCAGGGTTGCAAAGGATGCACTGGGAACCGGGCCCTGGCATTCCGCCACCGTGAGCCCCAAGCTGGTAGGAAGGGGGCCTGCTGGGGGACTGTAATAAAGGGCCCTGAGATCACTGAGAAGGGGCTCCAGGAGAAGGATCCTAGGTGGCGGTTGGGGGGGGGGGGGCTTCATGGTTTCTTGCATTGGGGCCCTGAAGGTTCTAGTTATGCCTCTGATTTTAGTATTATTCTCTCCTGAGTTGTTTTTAAAAAAAAAATGTAGGCCCTGATTTCAATAACCGCAAACATGCGGCCACAGTACTCCAAATAATGCACATCCTTCTTCCAGCTTGAATAGTAGACCAGGGAGAAGAATGATTCCACTAGAACAGGGATATACAATTAGCGGACTAATGTTTGCTTGAGCTATTGTGTTTTATTAAAGACAGACCCTCAGAAAAGGAAAACACCACGCCAACATTGTTGGTGGGGCAGCTTCTTCTAGTGCAGGGATATGCAATTAGCGGACCTCCAGCTGTTGCAAAACTACAAGTCCCATCATGCCTCTGCCTCTGGGTGTCATGCTTGTGGCTGTCAGTCTTGCTATGCCTCATGGGACTTGTAGTTCTGCAACAGCTGGAGGTCCGCTAATCGCATATCCCTGCACTAGAAGAAGCTGCACCACCAACAATGTTAGCGTCTGTTTTCCTTTTCTGAGGGTCTGTCTTTAATAAAACACAATAGCTCAAGCAAACATTCTCCATGGGAACTTCGGAAAAGGTCCACACAGCTTGCTTTTGCAGACTGAAATAAATACGCCACTAGATGGCGATACGGCACCACATCAGAAATTACAATGCCAATTTTTATTTTTATATTGAAGCTTGTTCTCAATTCCAAGGAAATATAAGTCTGACATTACACCTGGTTCAGTTCATAAATCTTTAGAAGGGTTTGCTGTAATCAGTACAGATCGGGCTGTATTTCATCATAAAGTCATTCTTTTAAGGCAATACAATATATATTTGTTGACCAAGCAAGGCCCCTTTATTGCAGCTCAAGTGTAACCTATGCATATAATACCTCGCTCCAGTCCGCTCCCGTCCCCGATAAATATACCATTAAAAACTGTAATAGAATCACTTTGATTTTGGGACCTAATTGATGTCATTACTTGGTCTTTCTGCTGGTCTTTTCCCAAGTTTTGGTGAGAGGGGTTGTTGGGCCCCTGTATACACAACAGCACCCTGCCCTAGTTTGGTCAGAGGGATCATCAGGCTCTTGTAAATATCACAGCACCCTACTTCGGATCTACTTACAAGGGCCTGAGCATTTTATGAAAGTACACATCGCCAGGCTTTCCTTCTAGATGTGCATGCTCCTCCCTAATGGCCACTGGGTGTTGCAGACTTTAAAGTGGTGCTCCACCCTAAAGTGGAGCTTCCGCTCTTTGGAACCCTCCCCCCCCTCCGGCGCCACAATTGGCACCTTTCAGGGGGGAGGGCGGTGCAGGTACCTGTACAGTACAGGTATCTGCACCCACTTCCGGCATAGATATCCGCAGAATCTACGCCCCTTTCTGCAGAATCTACGCCCCTTTCCGCAGGTCCCCCGCTGTCTGCTGGGAAACACAGGGGATGCAGTATTTGTAGCTGCTGGCTTTAAAAAAAAAAAAAAAAAAACGGCAGAACTCCCGCTTTAACTGTAATCGAGAGACTGATATCTAGATTACACACCTGAAGCCTATAACATTCAGGGACCATGCACACCTAAAGGGATAACAGAGATAGGTTCTTTAATTTAATGTGTATGCTCCCTGATGGCCACAGGGGGGCTTCAGACTGTAGCTGTAATCAAGCAACTGATAATCAGAGTGAGCAGTTGAAGCCTGCAGTACCCAGGGAGCATGCACATCTAAAGGGATTACGGGGATGTGTTCTTTCATTTTACTATGCATGCTCCCTGCTCGCCACTGAGTGCTGCAGACTTTAGCTGTATTGCTCAGCTGAAGCCTGCAGTATCCAGGGAGATCCATGCACATCTAAAGAGATTGTAAGGATGTGCATGCTCTCTGCGACTGATATGTAGATTACACACCTGAAGCCTATAACATTTAGGGAGCATGCACACCTAAAGGGTTTACAGAGATTTGTTCTTTCATGTCATGTTCATGGTCCCTGCTGGACACTGCAGACTTTAGCTCAGTGGTCATCAACCCTGTCCTCAGGGCCCACTAACAGGCCACGTTTGCAAGATGACTGAAATACATCACAGGTGATATAATTTTCTGCTCAGTGATTGCAGTATTCTAGTCTGCATCTCCCCCAAGGTAATACATAAAACCTGGCCTGTTAGTGGGCCCTGAGGACAGGGTTGATGACCACTGAGCTAAGTCTGCAGTGTCCAGCAGGGAGCTTGAACATTAAATGAAAGAACCAATCTCTGTAAACCCTTTAGGTGTGCATGCTCCCTAAATGTTATAGGCTTCAGGTGTGTAATCTACATATCAGTCGCAGAGAGCATGCACATTAAATGAAATAATACAGCCTTAGAAACTCTTTAGATGCGCATGGATCTCCCTGCATACTGCAGGCTTCAGCTGAGCAATCTGGCCACTGAGTGAAGCCTGCAGTACCCAGGGAGCATGCACATCTAAAGGGATTACGGGAATGTGTTCTTTCATTTTACTATGCATGCTCCCTGCTGGCCACTGTGTGCTGCAGACTTTAGCTGTAATCAAGCAACTGATCAACAGTTTGCTCAGCTGAAGCCTGCAGTATCCAGGAAGATCCATGCACATCTAAAGAGATTCTAAAGCTCCATTCACACTATTAGATTTTCTGCAGATTTTTGTCTTCAGATTTACCAAAACCATGTTGTAATGCAAGGACCTGCCTGATTGCATACAAATTCAAACTCTTAAGGTTTGACCTCATATTATATGGTTTTCGTAAATCTGAAGACAGAAATCTGCAGAAATTCTAATAGTGTGTATGGGGCTTAACCACTTGCTTACTGGGCACTTAAACCCCCCTCATGCCCAGACCAATTTTCAGCTTTCAGCACTGATGCACTTTGAATGACAATTGCGCGGGAATACAACACTGTACCCAAATGACATTTTTATCATTTTTTTCCCACAAATAGAGCTTTCTTTTGGTGGTATTTAATTACAGCTCGGAGTTTTATTTTTTGCTAAACAAACAAAAAAATATGCAAAAAAATAAAAAATCATGTTTAATAGTTTGTTATAAAATTTTGCAAACGGGTCATTTTTCTCCTTCATTGAAGTGCTCTGATGAGGCAGCGCTGATAGGCTGCACTGGTGGGCACTGATAGGCATAGTTAAGGCGGCACTAATAGGCACAGATAAGGCGGCACCGATGGGCACAGATAAGGCGGCACTGATGGGCAAAGATGGGCACAGATAAGATGGCACGGATGGGTGGCATAGATGGGTGGCACTAAGGGACACTGATAGGTACCACTGATAGATGGGACTGATGGGCACTGATAGGTGGCACTGCTGGGCACTGATGGGCAGCACTGATGGGCACTGGTAGATGACACTGATGGGCACAGATATGTGGCACTGGGGTGCAGCACCTTTGTTGAGGCAGATTGTGGGCACTGCTGGGTGGCACTGTGGGCACTGCTGGGTGGCACTGCTGGGTGGCACTGTGGGCACTGCTGGGTGGCACTGTGGGCACTGCTGGGTGGCACTATGGGCACTGCTGGGTGGCACTGACAGGGGGGGGACACATTTTTTATTGATGTGGCACTGGCAGGGGGTAGGTGGGCACTGGCAGGGCTGGCCGTGATCGGGACTGATGTCCCGATCACGGCCGCCGGTGATCGGCTCTTTTTTTTTAATCCGTTGTATCACATGATCAGCTGTCATTGGCTGACAGCTGATCACGTGATAAGGGGTCGGGATCGACCCCTTGCTCGGATCAGTGATCAGGCGAGTCTCATAGACTCGCCGATCACAGAGCGCGCCGTGCGCGCCCCTCAGGGGGCGCGCAGGCCGCTCGTGCACGGGACGACGTCACTAGACGTAGTCCCGGCAAAGGAGATCCGTGCTATAGCCGTCATTCGACTATAGCGCGGGTCTCAAGTGGTTAAGGATGTGTTATTTCATTTAATGCGCATGCTCTCTGCTGGCCACTGGTGGCTGCATTCTTTAACTGTAATCAAGCAACTAATCAGCAGATTGCAGATTGCACAGCTGAGGTCTGGAGCACCCAGGGAGCATGTGCTTCTAAAGGGATTCCAAGCTTGTGTTATTTAATGTGCATGCTCTCTGCTGGCCACTGGGTGCTGCAGAATGTAGCTGTGCAATTTGCTGATCAGTTGCTTGAGCATGCACATCTAAAAGGATCCTGGGATGTATTCTTTCATATAATGCTCAGTAACAGTGGCAGCCCGTCCATATGGGGCGCAGGGGTGCCGCCCTCCTAATCCATGCAGGCCCCTAATCTACATGCAGGGCATCGGACGCGTAGATTTCAGTGTTTTTTTTTTGGAAGCACATGATTAGAGTCTGAGGCTCTAATTGGCTTCAAAAAAAGGGTGGGTCTCATAAACACATGAACACCCCCCCCCTCCCCATTCATCTGCAATCTATATTCGGAAACATAGGAACAACATACATTGAAAAGATTATTATCCGACTCGAGATCTACAAGAAAGAAGTAACTTCTGAAGACCCCGATTCACGTAGAGCACATGAGCACAGCGAGAACCCAATTAATATTGCGGTGATTAGCAGAGACCCAGCAGGAGTTTGTTTGCTTCCTCTGTCCACTATTATAAAGGGAAATGACTGAAATATAATTAGTCTAATTATAATCCTGTGACTGTGCGGAGGGACGGCGGTCACCCAGACATGTGAGCGGCCTCCATCGGGACACGCCAAAGTCACAATGAAGCACTTGATACAAAGAATTTGTGTTTTTTTTTTTTTTTTTTTTACAGAAGAGGAACAAAGTCTGTTCATCTTTATTTCCACAATGTGATTTGGCAACAATGTCTTCATCTCTTCCTCTCCGAATGTCTCCATCTCTTCATCTCCGAATGTCTCCATCTATTTCCCTCCAAATGTCTCCATCCCTTCCCCTCTGAATGTCTTCATCTCTTCCCCTCCAAATACCTCCATCTATTCCCCTCCGAATGTCTTCATCTCTTCATCTCCAAATGTCTCCATCCCTTCCCCTCTGAATGTCTCCATCTATTCCCCTCTGAATATCTCCATCTCTTCCCCTCCAAATACCTCCATCTATTCCCCTCAGAATGTCTCCATCTCTTCATCTCCAAATGTCTTAATCTCCAAATGTCTCTTCTCTTCATCTCCAAATGTCTCCATCTCTTCCCCTCTGAATGTCTCCATCTCTTCCCCTCCAAATACCTCCATCTATTCCCCTCAGAATGTCTCCATCTCTTCATCTCCAAATGTCTTCATCTCCAAATGTCTCTTCTCTTCATCTCCAAATGTCTCCATCTCTTCCCCTCTGAATGTCTCCATCTCTTCCCCTCCAAATGTCTCCATCCCTTCCCCTCCAAATGTCTCCATCTATTCCCCTCCAAATGTCTCCATTTATTCCCCTCCAAATGTCTCCATCTATTCCCCTTTGAATGTCTCCATCCCTTCCCCTCCAAATGTCTCCATCTATTCCCCTCCAAATGTCTCCATTTATTCCCCTCCAAATGTCTCCATCTATTCCCCTTTGAATGTCTCCATCTCTCCCCCTCCAAATGTCTCCATCTATTCCCCTTTGAATGTCTCCATCACTTCCCCTCCAAATGTCTCCATCTACTCCCTTCCAAATGTCTTCATCTATTTCCCTCCAAATGTCTCCATCTACTCCCTTCCAAATGTCTCCATCTATTTCCCTCCAAATGTCTCCATCCCTTCCCCTCCAAATGTCTTCATCTCTTCCCCTCCAAATACCTCCATCTATTCCCCTTTGAATGTCTCCATCTCTCCCCCTCCAAATGTCTCCATTTATTTCCCTCTGAATGTCTCCATCTCTTCCTCTCCAAATGTCTCCATCTCTTCCCCTCCGAATGTCTCCATCTCTTCCTCTCCAAATGTCTCCATCTCTTCCCCTCCGAATGTCTCCATTTATTTCCCTCTGAATGTCTCCATCTCTTCCCCTCCGAATGTCTCCATCTCTTCCTCTCCAAATGTCTCCATCTCTTCCCCTTCGAATGTCTCCATCTCTTCCTCTCCAAATGTCTCCATCTCTTCCTCTCCAAATGTCTCCATCTCTTCCTCTCCAAATGTCTCCATCTCTTCCCCTCCAAATGTCTCCATCTCTTCCCCTCCGAATGTCTCCATTTATTCCCCTCCAAATGTCTCCATCTCTCCCCCTCCAAATGTTTCCATTTATTCCCCTCCAAATGTCTCCATCTCTTCCTCTCCAAATGTCTCCATCTCTTCCTCTCCAAATGTCTCCATCTCTTCCCCTTCGAATGTCTCCATCTCTTCCTCTCCAAATGTCTCCATCTCTTCCTCTCCAAATGTCTCCATCTCTTCCCCTTCGAATGTCTCCATCTCTTCCTCTCCAAATGTCTCCATCTCTTCCCCTCCAAATGTCTCCATCTCTTCCTCTCCAAATGTCTCCATCTCTTCCCCTTCGAATGTCTCCATCTCTTCCTCTCCAAATGTCTCCATCTCTTCCCCTCCAAATGTCTCCATCTCTTCCCCTCCAAATGTCTCCATCTAGTCCTCAGTCCCCCCTCACATCAGAGTTCTCAGTCCATGATCCCCCCTTCACCCCCAAATCAAAGTCCTCAGCCCTCCCCTCCTCCTGTCAAAGTCCATCCATCCCTCACATAAGAGTTCTCATTCCCCCCATATCAGAGTCCACAGCCCCCCCTCACATCAGAGTTCTCAGTCCAAGTCCCATCCCCTCAGCCAAATCAGAGTCCTCAGCCATAAGCAGAATGGCTGATAAGGCGGTACAACTGGTCCTGTAGTACTGGGCCCAGGCCTCTTCAGCTAAACAGGGGGATCCAGGGAAGCTTTATTGTTCATTTTTGCCTAAATGAATAGATTGATTTTTCTAGACCACACCCCCGCTCCTACTTGCTTATCAGAACCTCAATTGCATTGCCATGGGCCCCATCACATCAATAGAGGGGCAGAGGGGGGACTTTTTGTTTTCATTTTCAGGGCGTAGGAGCATAACGTCAGTGCTACTGTTCCACTGAACCTCAGGAGGGTGGAGCTGGGGTTGGGGGCCCATGAAGAAGGCTGTACGGGGCTCTATGATTTCTAACAGCTGCCCTGGCCATCAGCCCTCCTCTCCCTACATCAGAGCCCTCAGCCACCCCCTCCCTACACCAGAGTCCTCAGCCCTCCTCTCCCTACATCAGAGCCCTCAGCCATCCCCTCTTTACATCAGAGCCCTCAGCCCTCCTCTCCCCACATCAGAGCCCTCAGCCCTCCTCTCCCTACATCAGAGCCCTCAGCCCTCCTCTCCCTACATCAGAGCCCTCGGCCCTCCTCTCCCCACATCAGAGCCCTCAGCCCTCCTCTCCCTACATCAGAGCCCTCAGCCCTCCTCTCCCCACATCAGAGTCCTCAGCCCTCCTCTCCCCACATCAGAGCCCTCAGCCATCCCCTCCCTACACCAGAGTCCTCAGCCCTCCTCTCCCCACAACAGAGCCCTCAGCCCTCCTCTCCCCACATCAGAGCCCTCAGCCCTCCTCTCCCCACACCAGAGCCCTCCTCTCCCTACATCAGAGCCCTCAGCCCTCCTCTCCCTACATCAGAGCCCTCCTCTCCCCAGATCAGAGTCCTCAGCCCTCCTCTCCCTACATCAGAGTCCTCAGCCCTCCTCTCCCTACATCAGAGTCCTCAGCCCTCCTCTCCCTACATCAGAGTCCTCAGCCCTCCTCTCCCTACATCAGAGCCCTCAGTCATCCCCTCCCTACATCAGAGTCCTCAGCCCTCCTCTCCCCACATCAGAGCCCTCAGCCCTCCTCTCCCTACATCAGAGCCCTTAGCCATCCCCTCCCTACATCAGAGTCCTCAACCCTCCTCTCCCCACACCAGAGCCCTCAGCCATCCCCTCCCTACATCAGAGCCCTCAGTCATCCCCTCCCTATATCAGAGTCCTCAGCCCTCCTCTCCCCACATCAGAGCCCTCATCCCTCCTCTCCCCACATCAGAGTCCTCAGCCCTCTTCTCCCTAAATCAGAGTCCTCAGACCTCCTCTACCCACATCAGAGTCCTCAGCCCTCCTCTCCCCACATCAGAGTCCTCAGCCCTCCTCTCCCTACATCAGAGCCTACAGCCTTCTACTCCCCACATCAGAGTCCTCAGCCATCCCCTCCCCACATCAGAGGCCTCAGCCCTCCTCTCCCTACATCAGAGCCTACAGCCTTCTACTCCCCACATCAGAGCCCTCAGCCCTCCTCTCCCCACATCAGAGTCCTCAGCCCTCCTCTCCCTAAATCAGAGTCCTCAGACCTCCTCTCCCCAGATCAGAGTCCTCAGCCCTCCTCTCCCCACATCAGAGTCCTCAGCCCTCCTCTCCCCACATCAGAGTCCTCAGCCCTTCTCTCCCCACATCAGAGCCCTCAACCCTCCTCTCCACACATCAGAGCCCTCAGCCCTCCTCTCCCCACATCAGAGCCCTCGGTTAACCACTCCCACCCCCCACCTCAGAGTCCTTAGTCTCAGGGAGCATGCCCGCATCTAAAGAGATTACAAATATGTTTTTGTTTTGTTTTTTCATCCTAAACACGTCAAAGGTAGGTTATATGGGTTCCAATGGCATAGTTCACACCAGTGAAGTGCATTTCAGTTACAGAATAAAAAGTACAACATGATGCTTTTTTCCTGCACAGAACTGTACTGGATCATGGTAAAAAAAAAAATGCATTAAAACGCTCTGGAGTACAGAAAAAAAAAAACACAGGAAAAAAATAAGAAAAAAGCACGTGGAACACATCAAAAATGTTAAAAACCCACATGCAGAAATGGATCTGGAGGACGTGAACAGGCACATAATATACATACTCCTCACTGGCTCCTGAGAGCTGCAGGATTTATCTGCTCAATCTGCCGATCAGTTGCTTGAGCACATGCACAGCTAAAGGGATGCCAGGATGTGTTCTTTCATATAATGCTTGGGAACAAAATGAATAAACGGCAGAGAAAGCTAAGAGCCCCACGATTTATATTCTTTGTCATTCACCATGTTCAGCGATGCAGATCGTCATCATTCACAATGAATGGAAAAGAAAAAGAAAACCCTGCTGACCCGCCAACACGTCTGATCCCATCACACTATGGAAATTATCATCAATGTAATAACAAATACATACAAATATAAAAAAATGTAATAAAGAATAAACTCTGGAAGTGCTGATACTTAATTATGATTGAAAATAATGAATAATGTTGTTAGTATAATATTTAAGCGAGCCGAACTAACATCACCTCTAGAGTTATTATTATTATTTTGCTATTATTATTATTATTATAATTAACTTTTGTAGCAGATTCCTACCTGTTGTTATTTTGAAGAAATCCCTGTTTGTTTGTCTGTGTCCATGTAGGAAAGTGAATCTAATCGAAGTGGTTTCATAATTATCAATTGGCTGCTGCACCTGCAGGGCTCTAATGAGGAAATTGGCAGGGTCTGCAACCCTTTATACGTGATTCTTTTTTGTTTTTTTCTTTGGGAGTATTTCACCAAAAACGACATTTATGTTGCAGGGGATGCCCAATATCTGATTTGTATCCTGGTGCAGACTTCTGGGGAAATCAGTGAGCCAATCACACAAGCAGGAAATGATGTTTCTGGCGGGTGTTCTGTATACCATCTGTGTACAGAGCGCCTCCAGGTGGCCATATTGCATTTCTGGGGGGGGCGTTCTGTGTACCATCTGTGTACAGAGCGCCTCCAGGTGGTCATATTGCATTTCTGGGGGGGCGTTCTGTATACCATCTGTGTACAGAGCGCCTCCAAGTGGCCATATTGCATTTCTGGGGGGCGTTCTGTATACCATCTGTGTACAGAGCGCCTCCAGGTGGCCATATTGCATTTCTGGGGGGCGTTCTGTATACCATCTGTGTACAGAGCGCCTCCAGGTGGCCATATTGCATTTCTGGGGGGGCGTTCTGTATACCATCTGTGTACAGAGCGCCTCCAGGTGGCCATATTGCATTTCTGGGGGGCGTTCTGTATACCATCTGTGTACAGAGCGCCTCCAGGTGGCCATATTGCATTTCTGGGGGGGCGTTCTGTATACCATCTGTGTATAGAGCGCCACCAGGTGGCCATATTGCATTTCTGGGGGGGGGCGTTCTGTGTACCATCTGTGTACAGAGCGCCTCCAGGTGGCCATATTGCATTTCTGGGGGGGCGTTCTGTATACCATCTGTGTATAGGGCGCCTCCAGGTGGCCATATTGCATTTCTGGGGGGGCGTTCTGTATACCATCTGTGTATAGAGCACCTCCAGGTGGCCATATTGCATTTCTGGGGGGGCGTTCTGTATACCATCTGTGTATAGAGCACCTCCAGGTGGCCATATTGCATTTCTGGGGGGCGTTCTGTATACCATCTGTGTGCAGAGCGCCTCCAGGTGGCCATATTGCATTTCTGGGGGGCGTTCTGTATACCATCTGTATGCAGAGCGCCTCCAGGTGACCATATAGCATTTCTGGGGGGCGTTCTGTATACCATCTGTATGCAGAGCGCCTCCAGGTGACCATATAGCATTTCTGGGGGGCGTTCTGTATACCATCTGTGTGCAGAGCGCCTCCAGGTGACCATATTGCATTTCTGGGGGGCATTCTGTATACCATCTGTGTGCAGAGCGCCTCCAAGGGGCCATATTGTATTTCTGGGGGGCGCTCAATATACCATCTGTGTATAGAGTGCCCCCAGGTGGTCATATTGCGCCTTACAGAAAATTACAGCGGCTGCAGATTGAAAAGAAAAGGCTATTTCTAATAACATTCAATTACAATATGACTTGTGTAGTAATTGTATAAGCTAGTTTTTTTTTTTCTTTATTTGCTATTTACCCCCCACGAAAGTGGAGTTACCCTTTAATTCTGGAAGTGCAGATACTGAGGTTTGAATAAAAAAAAAAATATTAGTAATAATAAGAGGAATATCCGCTCTGGAAGTGATGATACAGAACATGATCAAATATAGTATTATTAAGTGTTCTTGCATAGCATGTTATCTCACATATATATTATTATTATTATTATAGCCAAATTTACCATCCTAACTCCTCCCACAGCTTTTACACTACATAGACAGTAATATACCAAAACGTGCGCATTGTTCCCGATTGGTGCGCTATTACTTTGTGGAACGTTTCGACGAATGGTTCACGAAATATCTGAGTTTTTGCGGCGAAATTTGTCCTATAGGAATGAATGGCGAACTGTTCAAAACTAGAGTGGGAGGTGACAAAAGCTGACAACCCCATGACCAGCCAAAACATTATGACCACCCAAAACATTATGACCAGGCAAAATATTCTGACCCCCCCCCCCCCAGTTACTCCGCCCACTCCAGTAGGTGGAGGCAAGAACACTTCACACAATTTCCCCAGAAATTGTAGCTTTTCTAGTTATTTTTATTATTATTATTATTATTTTTATCTCAGTAGCCTTTTTTGAAAAAACAAATAAATTGAATAATAATATTGAATCACACTCTAGTATCACTTCCAGCTCCGATGATAATGATTTTGTTAATGTTAATAATGATAAGAAAATGCGCTCCGAAGTGATGATGCACAACATGATCAAATATATTACTACTATTATTATTATTATTAATAATAATAATAATAATACTAATAATAATAATAAAAATACTTTAGTAGCCTAATGTTCTTAAAAATAAAATGCATGATAACATTGAATCTTTCTTTAGTATCACTTGCAGCTCTATTATAATATTTATTTTTTATTATTAATAATAATACTTAAGTAGTCTAACTTTATTAAAAATAAATAGATACATAAACGAGTAAATAATAACATTGTAAAATTGAATCCTGCTCTAGTATCACTTCCAGCTCTATTATTATTATATTTATTTTTTATTATTAATAATGCTAATAAGTAGTCTAACTTTATTCAAAATAAATAGATACATAAAAAAGTAAATAATAACATTGAATAACAAATAATAATAATAATAATAATAATAAAATTGAATCACACTCTAGTATCACTTCCAGCTTTATTAATATTATTTTTTATTATTGTTGTTGTGACGATGATAATGATTTTGTTAATGTTAATAATGATAAAAAAAATGCGCTCCGAAGTGATGATACACAACATGATCAAATATATTACTACTATTATTATTATTATTAATAATAATAATAATAATAATAATAATAATAATAAAAATACTTCAGTAGCCTAACGTTCTTAAAAATAAATACATGATAACATTGAATCTTTCTTTAGTATCACTTCCAGCTCTATTATAATATTTATTTTTTATTATTAATAATAATACTTAAGTAGTCTAACTTTATTAAAAATAAATAGATACATAAACGAGTAAATAATAACATTGAATAACAAATAAAATAATAATAATAATAATAAAATTGAATGACACTCTAGTATCACTTCCAGCTCTATTAATATTATTTTTTATTATTGTTGTTGTGATGATGATAATGATTTTGTTAATGTTAATAATGATAAGAAAATGCGCTCCGAAGTGATGATACACAACATGATCAAATATATTACTACTATTATTATTATTATTATTATTAATATTAATATTAATAAAAAATAATAATAATAATAATAATACTTCAGTAGCCTAACGTAAAATAATAATAAATAATAATAATTAATAAATAATAAAATGTAATCCTGCTCTAGTATCCCTCCCGGCTCTATTATTATAATGATGATGATGATGAAGATGAAGATGATGACTTTGTTGCTATTTGGGGTGATAGAAATCATTGTGGAGGAGAGCCAGGGGGCGGCGCGTGCACGCTGGGCGCGCGCAGACCGGCCAGCAGGGATTCGGGAGCGCGCAGCGCGGCCCCGGCAGTGGGAATGGTGGAGCGGAGTCGGGCGGAGGGGATCTGATCGGGGGGATGGCGGCCGCTCGGGTGGAGTATATCACCCCATGGTGGGTTTATTGGCTGCACAACGTTCCGCACCTGGACCTGACCCTACACCCGCGGAGCGCCGACTTCCAGCCCGAGGAGCCCGGCTACAGGCAGGTGAGTGCGGGGAGAGTCCGGGGAGGAGGAGGGGGACTTCGGGGCTTTGTTCCTGAAACTGTCCCGAATATTCGGGGGGAGGTCATTACTTCTTATACTTCTCTCTGCTGCCTGGACCCCCATCTCCGGACCGGGACTATACGGGACTGTCTCTGGAAGTGTCCGTAGGGAATGGTCCGTCCCTGGAAGTGTCTGTAGGGAATGGTCTGTCCCTGGAAGTGTCTGTAGGGAATGGTCTGTCCCTGGAAGTGTCTGTAGGGAATGGTCTGTCCCTGGAAGTGTCCGTAGGGAATGGTCTGTCCCTGGAAGTGTCCGTAGGGAATGGTCTGTCCCTGGAAGTGTCCGTAGGGAATGGTCTGTCCCTGGAAGTGTCCGTAGGGAATGGTCTGTCTCTGGAAGTGTCCGTAGGGAATGGTCTGTCTCTGGAAGTGTCCGTAGGGAATGGTCTGTCCCTGGAAGTGTCCGTAGGGAATGGTCTGTCCCTGGAAGTGTCCGTAGGGAATGGTCTGTCCCTGGAAGTGTCCGTAGGGAATGGTCTGTCCCTGGAAGTGTCCGTAGGGAATGGTCTGTCCCTGGAAGTGTCCGTAGGGAATGGTCTGTCCCTGGAAGTGTCCGTAGGGAATGGTCCGTCCCTGGAAGTGTGTGTAGGGAATGGTCCGTCCCTGGAAGTGTGTGTAGGGAATGGTCCGTCCCTGGAAGTGTGTGTAGGGAATGGTCCATCCCTGGAAGTGTGTGTAGGGAATGGTCTGTCCCTGGAAGTGCCTGGAAGTGTCCGTAGGGAATGGTCTGTCCCTGGAAGTGTCCGTAGGGAATGGTCTGTCCCTGGAAGTGTGTGTAGGGAATGGTCCGTCCCTGGAAGTGTGTGTAGGGAATGGTCCGTCCCTGGAAGTGTGTGTAGGGAATGGTCCGTCCCTGGAAGTGTGTGTAGGGAATGGTCCGTCCCTGGAAGTGTGTGTAGGGAATGGTCCGTCCCTGGAAGTGTGTGTAGGGAATGGTCCGTCCCTGGAAGTGTGTGTAGGGAATGGTCCGTCCCTGGAAGTGTCCGTAGGGAATGGTCCGTCCCTGG
The DNA here is from genome assembly GCF_037356315.1 of Lithobates pipiens. Classification (NCBI taxonomy): domain Eukaryota; kingdom Metazoa; phylum Chordata; class Amphibia; order Anura; family Ranidae; genus Lithobates; species Lithobates pipiens. The sequence goes on from NW_027507789.1 coordinate 13,688,465, forward strand.
AAGTGTCCGTAGGGAATGGTCCGTCCCTGGAAGTGTCCGTAGGGAATGGTCCGTCCCTGGAAGTGTCCGTAGGGAATGGTCCGTCCCTGGAAGTGTCCGTAGGGAATGGTCCGTCCCTGGAAGTGTCCGTAGGGAATGGTCCGTCCCTGGAATGGTCTGTCCCTGGAAGTGTCTGTAGGGAATGGTTTGTCCCTGGAAGTTCTCTACTTGCCTTGTTTTAGAAATTGAATCCCCCTTGAGTTATTCCTGGAATTGTACTACGTCTCCCACCAAATTGTTCCTGGAATTTTCCTCTTTCCCTCAACAATGTCCCTGGAAATGTCATTGTAATTTAGAAATGCCCCCCCCCCCAACATTGTCCCTTGAGTTCATATCACCCCCTTTCCAAACCTTGTCATTGGAATTGTGGCCCCCCCCAACATTGTCCCTGGAATTGTCATTCCCCCCCCCCCAATTTTTTTCCTGGAAATCTTTTCTTCCCGATGTCCCTGGAATAGTCTTCTCTTTCCCCAATGTTGTCTTTGGAATACGCCCCCCCCCCCCCACCCCCATCCCTGAATTTATCCAAGGAATTGTCTTTTTTCCCCTCTCAAAAAAAAAAAGCAAAAAAAAAAACCCATCTCCATAGAATTCTTAGCAACATTGTCTGGAATTGTCTCCCTACCCCCCCCCCCCCAAACACATTAACAATGGGATTGTCTCTTACCTCCCTCTCCCCCAAAACATTTTCCCTCAAATTGACATCCCCCCCCCCCAACATTGTCCCTGGAATCTCCCCCCATGTTTTTTCCTGGAAATCTCTTCTTCCTGATGTCCCTGGAATAGTCTTCTCTTTCCCGAATGTTGTCTTTGGATTGCCCCCTCGCCCCCTCGCCCCCTCGCCCCCTCGCCCCCTCGCCCCCTCGCCCCCTCGCCCCCTCTCCCCCTTGCCCCCTCGCCCCCTCGCCCCCTCTCCCCCTCTCCCCCTCAACCCCATAATTGTCCAAGGAATTGTCTTTTTTTTCCCATAGGAATTCCATGGGATTCTTAGAACTGCCATTCCCCCCCCTCCCCCCAACATTTTCCCGGAATTGACCCCAACATTTCTATTGGATACTTCGTATTACCACATCCCCCCCCCCCACCATTTTCCATGAAATTGTCATCTCACCCCCCACCCAAAATTTTTCCTGGAATATACACACTGACAATGCCCCCCCCACCCGCCAAACCGGGTCTCTTCTTGCTGCTCAGGTGAAATTTCTGATCTCTTCACCGACCCGATTGATTACCTCCCTGAGAGTTGCATTTCACCTTTTATAGACCTTCAGACTCCTTTTATAAATGTTGGCGTCCAAATCTGATCTCTCGTCATGACGTACAATCATGAGAGATCCCCCTTGTCTTTAAAGTTTTTTTTTTTTTTTTTTTTTCATTGTGCAGCAAGAGGAGTGAGACTTGCTGGGCTAAGTGAGGGCACACCTTGCTATGGGGCACATCAGACAGACGAGGAATTGGGGGGGGGGGGGGGGGGGGGGGGGGTAATTGATAATCATTTTGGATGCACAGTAGTGAGTTGGAACCTCTCAGACTTGACATAGTTGCGACCATTGTGATTTGTTCTGGATCTCCCTTCACCCTCACCCTCACCTTCACCCCTCACCTTCACCCCTCACCTTCACCCCTCACCTTCACCCCTCACCTTCACCCCTCACCTTCACCCCTCACCTTCACCCCTCACCTTCACCTTCACCCCTCACCTTCACCCCTCACCTTCACCCCTCACCTTCACCTTCACCCCTCACCTTCACCCCTCACCTTCACCTTCACCCCTCACCTTCACCCCTCACCTTCACCCCTCACCTTCACCCCTCACCTTCACCCCTCACCTTCACCCCTCACCTTCACCCCTCACCTTCACCTTCACCCCTCACCTTCACCCCTCACCTTCACCCCTCACCTTCACCCCTCACCTTCACCCCTCACCTTCACCCCTCACCTTCACCCCTCACCTTCACCTTCACCCCTCACCTTCACCCCTCACCTTCACCCCTCACCTTCACCCCTCACCTTCACCCCTCACCTTCACCTTCACCCCTCACCTTCACCCCTCACCTTCACCCCTCACCTTCACCCCTCACCTTCACCCCTCACCTTCACCCCTCACCTTCACCCCTCACCTTCACCCTTACCTTCACCCCTCAGCTTCTAGCTTACCCTCACTCTCCTCTTCACCCTCACTCTCCTCTTCACCCTCACTCTCCTCTTCACCCTCACTCTCCTCTTCACCCTCACCCTCCTCTTCACCCTCACCCTCCTCTTCACCCTCACCCTCCTCTTCACCCTCACCCTCCTCTTCACCCTCACCCTCCTCTTCACCCTCACCCTCCTCTTCACCCTCACCCTCCTCTTCACCCTCACCCTCCTCTTCACCCTCACCCTCCTCTTCACCCTCACCCTCCTCCTCACCCTCACCCTCCTCCTCACCCTCACTCTCCTCCTCACCCTCACTCTCCTCCTCACCCTCACTCTCCTCTTCACCCTCACTCTCCTCTTCACCCTCACTCTCCTCTTCACCCTCACTCTCCTCTTCACCCTCACTCTCCTCTTCACCCTCACTCTCCTCTTCACCCTCACTCTCCTCTTCACCCTCACTCTCCTCTTCACCCTCACTCTCCTCTTCACCCTCACTCTCCTCTTCACCCTCACTCTCCTCTTCACCCTCACTCTCCTCTTCACCCTCACTCTCCTCTTCACCCTCACCCTCACCCTCCTCTTCACCTTCACCCTCACCCTCCTCTTCACCTTCACCCTCACCCTCCTCTTCACCCTCACTCTCCTCTTCACCTTCACCCTCACCCTCCTCTTCACCCTCACCCTCCTCTTCACCCTCACCCTCACCCTCCTCTTCACCCTCACCCTCCTCTTCACCCTCACCCTCCTCTTCACCCTCACCCTCCTCTTCACCCTCACCCTCCTCTTCTTGTGCTTGTTATTGGCTTACTGAGGGTCCGAGCCAAGGACAGGGATGAGAACCGCTGAGCATGCCGCTCCTTTATCTCTGTCCTGATTGTCTCTGTGCAGCTGAGAATTAAATATAACCAATGGTTAGTTGCTGTCCTGGACCCCATTTACCCCGTTATATCTGGGCGCAGACATAGGGCGACGGTTGGCATTGCAGGGAACATAGTTTAGCGCCAGGATTTTCGAGTATGTTGGAAAACCACGACGGCCATCAAGATATCAATCAACAACCTCATACCCCGCACCCCCCTCCCCAGACAAAGAAACAATACTTCCACAGCATGCGCTGCGTTGCGTTCCCCGTAGAGCGGCATGGAAGATGCCAGTCAGGTGTCTTCGATCTGTTGGCACCCTGTCACCTTTTAATCATGACCCCCCCCCCCCCCCCCAATCTTCCCCGCTCACCACCCCCCTCCAATTGTTTGTCGTCATGTCCATCCTAGCGGTGGTGAATTGCGCTTACTAATTATAAGCCGTGAGGTCCGTTATACGGTGACCCCAGTCTGGCCCTCGGGGGGGGGGGGGGGGGGGGTGGTGGGGGTGGTGGGGGTTCCCGGGCTGAATGTATGGAACGTCCGCTGGATACATTGTTTATTCCGTATCCTAAAGAAAGATGAAAGATGTGTCTGTGTCATGTGTTTGGTAGCAATTCTCTTGGGGGGTCTGTGAATAATAGAATGGCATATTATTCACTAAACATTCACCTGACTGTGTGTGTGGGGGGGGGGGGAGGGGGTCAGGCAGCTTGGTAAGTCATATTTGGGCAGGTAAGTGATCAGCAGTTGAAATCTGGCTTTGTTTCCTCTCCCTCCCGCCGGCTTCCAGCTGCTGTAGAAAGAGCCATACAGGGGATCATTTCTAGTAATTGCCCCCCTCCCCGCTGAACCATCACACTGCACCATAGGTTTACCCCTGCTGCCCAGGCGCCCTTGTGTGCCACCACCACCAACTCAGTGCTCTAGAAAGGGTATGTGCGTCGCTCAGGGTCAATAAAGAAGAGATACGTTAGAGTGCTGACAGGTAGACATGCGCACTGCCAAATTCATTTGTTTTCGTTTAATTCCTCTTTTTTTTTTTTTTTTGTTCTTTTCTTTTTTGGGGGGGGGGATTCAGGTCATTTGCTACGATCGAAATTTGTTATTTCAAATAAATTCGTAATTTCGGAAACATTTTAATTCATTATGTTCCATTCATTTTAGATGCAGTATTTGTTATTTCACTCATTCTTAATAATCCGAAAATCCCAAAGAACGAAAATCCAAAAATTTGAAAAATCCGAAATAATAACTAAAATTATAGGTATTGGAATCTCCTTTCAAATTTGGCTGTAACATATATGAATTTATCCGAAGTTACGAATTATCCGAAATAATGAATGCCGCATCTAAACAAATGTAATGTAACAAATTAATAGTAGGACGTAATAATAAAATAAAATAGAATTTTCGTTCTTTGGAATTTTCCGATTTTTCGTTCTTTGGAATTTTCCGATTTCTCGTTCTTTGGAATTTTCGGATTTTTCGTTCTTTCCAATTTTCAGATTTTTCGTTCTTTCGAATCTTCGGATTTTTCGTTCTTTCGAATCTTCGGATTTTTCGTTCTTTTCGAATCTTCGGATTTTTCGTTCTTTTCGAATCTTCGGATTTTTCGTTCTTTTCGAATCTTCGGATTTTTCGTTCTTTTCGAATCTTCGGATTTTTCGTTCTTTTCGAATCTTCGGATTTTTCGTTCTTTCGAATCTTCGGATTTTTCGTTCTTTCGAATCTTCGGATTTTTCGTTCTTTTGAATCTTCAGATTTTTCTTTTTTTCGTGTTTTCGATATGACAGCCTACAGTCGGCAAGGGGTTAAGTTTGTGCAATCACATTTAAAAAAAATTTTTTTTTATTCTTTTTGTTTTAGTCACAAGTCATAACATGGGGAATACGGTACTATATCGAGATAAAAAGGTCTCTTCAGTCGGGCGTTAGTGTATGAACACAAATCAGATTTTCAGTATGTTTTTTGACCATATCCTTGAAAACTGGAGATCCTGCCAGTAACAACATCTTGTAGACCATCAGTGCTAAGCCACTTCATAGACCTGACAGGCAGGCCGGCTGAAGGGGTGACAACGCTGATGCTGGTTTCAAAGTAGTGGCTGCAACAGGAAGTGCTGCTGCTGACAGGATCTCCAGGAAAGAAACTTTGTAACCTAATCACAAAAAAAACTATTTGCTTAACCCCTTCCCTCCCTGCCCTGGCATCCCTTTTTTTTTTTTTAAGGGGCTATTTATACCTGGGGGGGATGGGAAGGTCTTCCCGATCACATGACTTCTGCGATTGGCTGTCACAGTGGTCACATGATTGGGAACCAGTTTCACTGGTTCCCAATCATTGCTTGAGATCAGGTGCTGTCCTTGACAGGTAGGTCACCGTGCTGGGAGCGTGCAATCGGCACAGAAGCCTCAGCTGCCTATGTGCAGTGCGTTGGCATTAAAGCTCGCCCCCTTTGCCACCGCACAGGCAGCAAGAGGTTAAAGAGGAAGTCAACCCTGGTGGGTTTTTCTTCCTTTCTTCCTTCTCTGCAAAGTAAAGGCATAATGTGCTAGTATGCATCGCCTACTAGCACATTATGTGACACTTACATGTAAACGAAGCCCGCGCCGTCCCCGCTGCAATCCGCATCCAATTTCACCCGTCTTCCTTCCGCGGGGGGGCTGCGGTTGTGTGACTGATCGGAGCCGCGTGACGTCACTCCCACGTATGAGCCACCTGTCGTGGCACACGCTCCTGAAGAAACGGCACGGCGGCGTCCCTTCGGAGCGCATGCACTGATGACATCATCAGTGAATATCTCCTAAATGGCGTATGTTTAGGAGATATTTACAGTATCTAATAATTAGTAAGTCTTATTCTAGGCTTATCTATAGGTACAAATGTTACAGGGAGGTTTACAACCTCTTTAAAGTCGTATTAAACCCAAAAGCAAACATTTTATTACATCGCAGCTTCCAATTCTTAGATGTGACGGCTGCACTCATTTTTTTTTTCTTAGGCTTTCTTTCCTTTATTTTCATCTGGTGATCCAGCCAGTAAGTCTGTTGTTTTTTTTTTCCCGGCAGAACAAGCTGTTCTTCAAATGTAGCAGTTATAGGGATGGGACAAACCATTTTTACAACTAATGGGTGCTTACAATGATCAGCTTTTTATGTAAATTCTTTATCCCAAAGGGGAAAAAAAAAAAGTTAATGTAAATGATTATAAAATGTCAGCTGGAGTTTGGCTTCATTTTGTTAGTGTATCTAAATATGCTAGTCCATCTACACCCCCCCCCCCCCCCCCCAGACTAACAATGCTGCTGTCCAAAGGTGTCCCCTGTTCTCCTTCCTCCAGAGTGGGGGCTCTCTAATACAGGAGGTGTGTTACTGGCCAGATCACCAGGTGAAAACGGAGGGGGAGAAAAAAAAAAAAAGCTTTAAAAAAAGGAAAACGAATGCAGCCGCCACATTTAATGATTGGTAAGCTGCAATATGTTACATTTTGGGTTTAGTACCGCTTGAAATGACTGTATACTGTCAGACATGATGCTGAACAGACTGATAAACAGATTCTGGAGTTCCGTACACTATAAGAGCTGAAATGGTTATTATTGGAGGGTTTATTTCCATTTTTTTATTCTATTTTTAATGGAAGTTATTGGCGGTAACAAGTCTCCTAATTACAAGTGCGAGTTATTTATAACGTGTTACAGTGAATGTAGGTCACCAATACCGGAGCGAGCGAAGAAACCGGCTTCTCGGCTCCTGCAGATTTCCAGGAGAGCGCTCCGAGGATGAATGGCTTCACAGGTGACGGATATTTGCATTAATGTAAAATCCTTCTCTTCTAACGGGGATCACAGCGAGGTGTGACTGCGACACCAACGCGCCTATTACTGTTCATTCTCCGTCCCTGTATATGAACATGGAATGTATAAAGCTTCCTGTGTAGGGAGTATATCTATGACTTATTGCTTAAAGGGTCCGTCCACCCAAAACAGATCAGGGTGCTGAGTTCCCGGGCCTGTACACACGCTGTGCCCATTATGAAGGGTTCCCACCATCTCTGCCAAGTTTCCGGCTGTGTACACCTGCTATGCCCATTATGAGGTGTTCCCACCATCCCTGTACCAAATTCCCGGGTCTGTGCCCATTATGAGGGGTTCTCCCCATCCCTATGCCGAGTTCCCAGGTCTGTACACCTGCTATGCCCATTATGAGGGGTTCCCACCATCCCTGTGCCGAGTTCCTGGGTCTGTACCCCTGCTGTGCCCATTACTAGGGGTTCCCTCCATCCCTGTGCTGAGTTTCCGGGTCTGTACACCCGCTGTGCCCATTATGGAGGGTTCCCACCATCCCTGTGCTGAGTTCCCAGGTCTGTACACCTGCTGTGCCCATTATGAGGGGTTCCCACCATCCCTGTGCCGAGTTCCTGGGTCTGTACCCCTGCTGTGCCCATTACTAGGGGTTCCCTCCATCCCTGTGCTGAGTTTCCGGGTCTGTACACCCGCTGTGCCCATTATGGAGGGTTCCCACCATCCTTGTGCTGAGTTCCCGGGTCTGTACACCTGCTGTGCCCATTATTAGGGCCACCATCTCTGTGCCAAGTTTCTGGCTGTGTACACCTGCTGTGCCCATTATGAGGGGTTCCCAAAATTCCTGTGCCAAATCCCTGGGTCTGTGCACATTATGAGGGGTTCTCACCATCCTTGTGCTGAGTTCCCGGGTCTGTACACCTGCTGTGCCCATTATTAGGGCAACCATCTCTGTGCCAAGTTTCTGGCTATGTACACCTGCTGTGGCCATTATGAGGGGTTCCCAAAATTCCTGTGCCAAAACCCTGGGTCTGTGCACATTATGAGGAGTTCCCACCATCCATGTGCTGAGTACCCAGGTCTATGCACCTGCTGTGCCCATTATGAGGGGTTCCAGGTTCCTTACACCTGCTTTGCCCGTTATGAGGAGTTCCCACCATCCATGTGCTGAGTACCCGGGTCTATGCACCTGCTGTGCCCATTATGAGGGGTTCTCACCATCTCTGTGCCAAGTTTCTGGCTGTGTACACCTGCTGTGCCCATTATGATGGGTTCCAGGGTCCTTACACCTGCTTTGCCCGTTATGAGGAGTTCCCACCATCCATGTGCTGAGTACCCGGGTCTATGCACCTGCTGTGCCCATTATGAGGGGTTCTCACCATCTCTGTGCCAAGTTTCTGGCTGTGTACACCTGCTGTGCCCATTATGATGGGTTCCAGGGTCCTTACACCTGCTTTGCCCGTTATGAGGAGTTCCCACCATCCATGTGCTGAGTACCCGGGTCTATGCACCTGCTGTGCCCATTATGAGGGGTTCTCACCATCTCTGTGCCAAGTTTCTGGCTGTGTACACCTGCTGTGCCCATTATGATGGGTTCCAGGGTCTTTACACCTGCTTTGCCCGTTATGAGGAGTTCCCACCATTCCTGTGCCAAATTCCCGGGTCTGTGCCCATTATGAGAGGTTCCCACCATCCTTGTGAGTGAGTGACTTGTATAGCGCTACCTATGCGAACTGAATCGCTTCAGGGCGCTTTCTTGCCACCAGAGTCCATCTGCGGCTTTTGTGTGGTCCTTACACGCTTATAAACACATACAACATTGACATACACATATTAAGGCCAATTTTGTTTAGACAAGGTCTAATTAACCTCCCAGCATGTCTTTGGAGCGTGGGAGGAAACTGGAGTACCCAGAGGAAACCCCACGCAGGCACATGGAGAACATGCAAACTCCAGGCAGATGCCATCGTGGTCGGGATTTGAACCAGCGACCCTATTGCTGCTAGGTGAAAGTGCTAACCACTACACCACTTGTGCTGAGTTTCCGGGTCTGTACACCTGCTGTGCCCATTATGAGGAGTTCCCACCATCCATGTGCTGACTACACGGGTCTATGCACCTGCTGTGCCCATTATGAGGGGTTCTCACCATCTCTGTGCCAAGTTTCTGGCTGTGTACACCTGCTGTGCCCATTATGATGGGTTCCAGGGTCTTTGCACCTGCTTTGCCCGTTATGAGGAGTTCCCACCCTTCCTGTGCCAATTTCCCGGGTCTGTGCCCATTATGGGAGGTTCCCACCATCCCTGTGCTGAGTTCTGGGTCTGTACACCTGCTGTGCCCATTATGAGGGGTTCCCATTCCAAAATCCCTGCCCTTGGTATGACACAGGAGCCAAAGAATCTTTTGTTCTTTTTTGGGCATTGAGCTTTAGGTGTTTAGTTAACCACATGTGTAAACGCACTTCTGTTTGCCCCCAAGCACAACTTTCTTGCCCGTTCACAGAGCGCACAGATGTAAATGCAACCTAAAGGATTTTTTTTAATATATTTTCAATGCGAACTGGAGAAATTGATTAAAGGAAGAGGTAACCAATTAGGATGCGCTCATAACTCGCAGCAGTACCCAGAAAATAAACTTTGGCTGACGGGTTCACTTTAACGTTGAAAGTCTGAAGCGCGCACATGTGAATAATAACAGGTGGTAAGTAACACCTGTGTTTGTGAGCTAGCACCTTTTACTCATGGCTGTATGCCCACACCGTATGCTCTACTTACTGTGCCATAACGGTAAAGAACAGATGGCCATTTTTAGTACCGTTAGGCCTTCACCGTATCAAGCCCTAACATAGGTCCTCTAGTACGTTTTATCCCACTTCTAATAACATCTACTGCCTTGAGGAAGAGGGAGGCCCTTCCCCAAATCACATTGGCTGTATTTGATGCTCTTAACCGTAAGGAGAAGGCCCTTACCTTATCAAGCCTCACCATAGGTTTTCTAGTTAATTCCATAGTGATTCTAATAAAGTCTACTGTTCGAGCTCTGAGGTAGTGGGGAAACCCTTCCCCGAAACACATTGGCTGTGTTTGATGCTCTTAACCAATAAGCAGGAGGCCCTTGTTTTAACATAGTGATTTGCATAACCTCTACTGCTCAAGCCTTGAGGAAGGGGGAGGCCCTTCCCTGAAACACGTTGGCTGTATTTGATGCTCATAACCAATAAGGAGGAGATCTTCACCTTATCAAGCCTTACCATGGGTCTTCTAGTGCATTTTATAGTGATTCTAATAACCTCTACTGCTCAAGACTTGAGGAAGAGGGAGGCCCTTCCCCGAAACACGTTGGTTGTATTTGATTTGATGTTCTTAACCAATAAGCAGGAGGCCCTTGTTTTAACATAGGTCCTCTAGTGCATTCCATAGGGATTCTAATAACATCTATTGCTCAAGCCTTGAGGAAGGGGAGGCCCTTCCCTGAAACATGTTGGCCCTTGTTTTAACATAGGTCCTCTAGTGCATTCCATAGGGATTCTAATAACATCTATTGCTCAAGCTTTGAGGAAGGGGGGGCCCTTCCTTGAAACACATTGACTGTATTTGATGTTCATGACCAATAAGGAGGAGAGCCTTACCTTATCAAGCCTAAACATATGTCCTCCAGTGCATTCTATAATGATTGTAATAGCATCTACTGCTCAAACCTTGAGGAAAGGGGAGGCCCTTCCCTGAAACACGTTGGCTGTATTTGATGCTCATAACCAATAAGGAGGAGAGCCTTACCTTATCAAGCCCTAACATAGGTCCTCTATTGCATTCCATAGTAATTCTAATAACATCTAATCCTCAAGCCCTGAGGAAGGGGAAGGCCTTCCCTGAAACATGTTGTGGCTGTATTTGATGCTCTTCCAATAAGGAAGAGGCCCTTACCTTATCAAGCCTTAACATATTCTCTCTAGTGTAGGGGTAGGCAACATGGGACTTTCCAGCTGTTGCAGAACTACAAGTCCCATCATGCCTCTGAGAGTAATTGTAATTGCCAGCCTTGCAGTGCCTCATGAGAAATGTAGTTCCACAACAGCTTGGGGGCCCCAGGTTGCCTAACCCTTTTCTAGTGCATTCTATAATGATTGTAATAACATCTACTGCTCAAGCCTTAAAGGAAAGGGGAGGCCCTTCCCCGAAACATGTTGGCTGTATTTGATGCTCATAAACAATAAGGAGGAGATCCCCACTTTATCAAGCTTTAACATAGGTCTTCTAGTGCATTTCATAGTGATTCCAATAACCTCTACTGATGGAGCCTTGAGGAAGAGGGAGGACCTTCCCTGAAACACGTTGGCTGTATTTGATGTTAATGACCAATAAGGAGGAGACCCTTACCTTATCAAGCCTTAACATATGTCCTCTAGTGCATTCTATAATGATTGTAATAGCATCTACTGCTCAAACCTTGAGGAAAGGAGAGGCCCTTCCCCGAAACATGTTGGCTGTATTTGATGCTCATGACCAATAAGGAGGAGATCCCCACTTTATCAAGCCTTAACATAGGTCTTCTAGTGCATTTCATAGTGATTCCAATAACCTCTACTGCTGAAGCCTTGAGGAAGAGGGAGGACCTTCCCTGAAACACGTTGGCTGTATTTGTTGCTCTTAACCAATAAACGTTTTGAAAAGGCCCCCCAAGTGATCTAAACTTTTGTACCAGGTGCTCCTCCATACCCGCCCAAGAGCTAATCTCCTGAGCGACTCCTTTTTGTATGCGGTCAGAGAGGTAGCGGCCTACGATCAGAACAAGGTCCACCTCCACTCTACGTCCGTCATGGAGGAAGACGCACTTCATTGGATATCCACCAGAACCAATTCTCACTCCTATCAGTCTAGCGCTACCTTTGCCACCTCCCGTACAAGGCCGGGGGGGTTGGCCAACCCTACAAACTGATGAGAAAGAAAAGTAAAGCAAGCCCACGGCGGGTGCTCCAAATGCCAAAACCCAACCGCGCCGCTGGTATCTGGTACCTCGTGTGTTAAAACCGGCCTTGGAGAAGCACGGGGCTTTAAACGCCGACTCAATAAAAGCTTCGCCGGCGCAGTTAACATAACGCTCGGCTAATGGAGGTCTTAAGTGCAAAGTGACCAGCTCAGCAATCATAATGGAGTATAATGAGGGGGAGGCCATGTGCGGGGGGGAGGGGGGGGGGGTAACTATTCATCCATCCTGTTGTCCGTGAGATTCGGCAGCTCAAGGTGGTGTGTAATGGGTTGGGGCGGGGGATGGGGGGCTGGTGTCACGGGTTTTCTGCTTCATCTGTGTTTTGGGTGCTTTGCTTAACCCTGCGGTGACCGGAGGGCTCTGGGGGATGGGGTCACTTTAAGCCATTGTGACGGGATCGTGGTCAGCAGACGTTCTTTTTTTAATTTTTTTTTTATTTTATGCTTTTTAAGGCGAATGTATCAAAAAGATGATTCAACGTTCAAATGTATCCAACTCGGGAACAACAATGTAACGTTTCTCAGTTTAGCGCTCCTTAGGCCAGGTTCACATCTATGCGCGCCGGGGGAAACGTACGTAAAATCTCATGTTTGCACAGAAACGCGTTGCCCTTTAGCAGATGCGCAACAGTAATAATTGTTAAAGGCACCCCCCCCCCCCCATCTGCAATTCCACATGTGCTAATTAAGTGGCGCCCTGTGCATTGTGGGTGCACGGGCGCCACCCCCCCTCATCCCTGCTGTCACCTCCCTATCCATTCCCCCGGCCCCTTTCGGGACGCCGGACGCATGGACTCCTATGGCGGGGGCAGGAAGCTGACTGGAGAGAAGGTGAAGAAGGACACCCGGTAAGCCCCGGACCCTCCTGCAGGGGAATCCATCCGTAGGGGTGGGTGGGGGAGGTGTGAGTGACAGCGTTTGATGGGCACAGTGACTGCAATTGATTTTTTTTTTTATGTTTTTTACCCCCCCCCCCCCCAAAAAAAAAAAAAATGGAGCACCAGCCACCACTGGTGTTAAACATGGTGCAGCGCGTCTTTGGAAAATAATCTGGGACTTGCTTTCCATGTTTCTTGCTCATTGAAATGAATGGGCTGCCCTACATGAGATGCGCTGGGAATGCGCACTTGGTTGAATGAATAGGAAGCACTTTGAGGCGTCCGGCTCATTCACAAACTGAAGCAAAGTAAACACAGTTTGCTATGCTTCAGTGATGAATGAACACAGGAGTTATTGGTACCGATCGCTCACTGTGTGCATTCAGGAAATGAAGGGGCCATTAAATGACATATTTACCGGCCCCTTGCCCTGCTCTACTTCCTGAAACGTTCCCCTGTGTGCCTGCAACAGCTGCCAGTTGGAGAGAGAGGGCAACCTGGCTTAGCTCCGGGGGGGGGCGCGACATAAGTGTCCTAATATTAAAATTTGTAAAAAACAGTATGTATAGCTGCTGACTTAATTTATTTATTTATTTATTTGGGGGGGGGGGGGGGGGACTTCTGCCTTTGTAACCACTTTAATTGATAGTGCAGTACACGGAGCTCCTATTTAATCTGGTATTGTCCTTTTACTACTCTTGTAAAGCAGAGCTCAGACTGTGAGAGACTGAAGCATCGCAAAGGAGCCAACAAGTTGTGCTTGCAAAGAGCATGCTGATAGGAGGAGCAGGCAGAGAGATGATTCTCGCTGTGCTGCCTTTCCTTTGTCCAGTCAAAGGGCAGGGGGGTAAGAAGACAGCTCTGGACTAAGGGTGAGTATTGCTGCCAAAGCTGTGTTTTTGTTTTGTTTTTTTCACATTTACTTTATTACAATATGGAAACATAATTTAAAAATGTATCTTTTTAGTCCTGATTGTAATAAATACAGGAAACGCGAGAAAATATTGACATGTTCTATTTAAAGCCTCATTTACATGGGGCCATTTAGCCCGTATGCCTGTGTGTGGGGTGTGTTTGACCTCGTGGGGATGCGCAGGTTTTCCATACTTCCCTGTGCAGGCAGTCCCATTCATGTCAAAGGGGAGGCAGCAGCTGCATGGATACAGTCACCGCCTCCCAGATTTGACAGTCGCGTGAGTGTCGGACCCCCAGAGGCCCGCTGTCTGCGTTTGGGAAGACGCACTCACACAGTTGTCAGACTGGAAGCAGCCGCTGGGTCCCAGTTGACATGAATTAGGCCAGCCATAGATTGTGATCTCCTGCAACCCGTGGTTGCAGGAAAGAAAATTGCTGGATTCCCCCCATCAACACAGCCCATTCCGCAGAGCTATTGTGATTGTTGCAACGGCTCTAGCTGCTGGCAATATTCACATCTAAAAATCTGACATACTGGTTGTGCCCAAGCCAATCAATGAATTGAGTTGGGTATAATCAGCCTGCCCATTGTTCCAATCTTGTCCGGTCCCTGCTGATTCATCTGTGGCCGGTTTTACACTGCCTGCAAGTCTGGGGATGCATCCCCTTGTGAGCAAGCACGGCCCTCACATAGGCATACAGTGTTACTAAACCCAGGAGCCTGCATTCACTATATCTGCTCTCCCCAGGAGCCTGCATTCACCATATCTGCTCTCCCCAGGAGCCTGCATTCACTATATCTGCTCTCCCCAGGAGCCTGCATTCACTATATCTGCTCTCCCCAGGAGCCTGCATTCACCATATCTGCTCTCCCCAGGAGCCTGCATTCACTATATCTGCTCTCCCCAGGAGCCTGCATTCACTATATCTGCTCTCCCCAGGAGCCTGCATTCACTATATCTGATCTCCCCAGGAGCCTGCATTCACTATATCTGATCTCCCCAGGAGCCTGCATTCACTATATCTGATCTCCCCAGGAGCCTGCATTCACTATATCTGGTCTAGCCAGGATCCTGCATTCATTATATCTGCTCGCCCCAGGAGCCTGCATTCACTATATCCGGTCTCCCCAGGACCCTGCATTCACTATATCCGGTCTCCCCAGGACCCTGCATTCACTATATCCGGTCTCCCCAGGACCCTGCATTCACTATATCTGGTCTCCCCAGGACCCTGCATTCACTATATCTGATCTCCCCAGGACCCTGCATTCACTATATCCGGTCTCCCCAGGACCCTGCATTCACTATATCCGGTCTCCCCAGGACCCTGCATTCACTATATCCGGTCTCCCCAGGACCCTGCATTCACTATATCCGGTCTCCCCAGGACCCTGCATTCACTATATCCGGTCTCCCCAGGACCCTGCATTCACTATATCCGGTCTCCCCAGGACCCTGCATTCACTATATCCGGTCTCCCCAGGAGCCTGCATTCGCTATATCTGCTCTCCCACAGTACACAGAACATGGAAATGCAATTATTTTAGTAAATATAAAATGCTAAATACCTTTTCTCATTGGCAGTATATAGTAGCCATCTTGTGACTTCAATCAGTGTCCAGCCAAGCACTGGCTAAATCTTGTAGGAGGGGTTTTCTGACTGTCCTATGAGAATGCAAGACCCCTGACTCTCTGTCTGGGTAATGCTGATTGGCCCTGTGCTGATCACATGCACACTCTCAAGAACAAAAAAAAAACCTCTCTAGCAATACACACCAAACAGAGCATGTGCAGCCTGACTCCATAGACTCTGTGTTATCAGGAAATTATCAGGGGACAGTGGAAGGAGCAGGAGGGGAGGATCAGAGAAGACAGGATCAAACAGCCATTTTTACACAATGCAGAGGATTAACTCCTTAGGTTCCACATTGAGTATAACAAGCATGCTTTACTGCATACAAAGACTGATTTTACTGTTGTGGGTTTACTAACACTTTAAAGTGGTGGTCTGGCCCCCCCCCCCCTCCAAAAATCAAAACGTCCCCCACTCTGTTACTGGCCCAGCAGCAGAAGTAGGCGGAGGGGGCCAAACTTGTGATGCAAGGTCCGACGAAAGTGGGGACAGGGTACCTGTCACATAACATGCTTGCCCCCCCCAAAATGTGGCACCGAAGGGGGGGGGGAGCGATAAGCTCAAGCTTTGGTGGAACTCCACTTTTAAGTACCCCTGAGTCAATGAAGCCTAATAAGGATCTGTGGTTTTCCCAGTTGAATACTTTGCTTGCCTTTGCTCCCCTACTGCTCCAGTCAGCGCTGGGAGGTGAAGGATATACCTGGTACTTCTGGGTATGGAGGAGCATGTGACAATGCAGGGCCAATCGACGCTGTCCCATAGGGAGCCCATCGCTCCATACAGCTGCCAAGGGCAATAGGAAAAGCGATGGGCTCCCCATGGGACAGTGGATGGAAGATTAATATGTCCAGATGAGTCTGGGGGGCATTAACCGCTTCCCGACCAATTTACTGGGGGTGGCTGCGCTGTGCAGAATCGCATATATATATATAACGTATAAGTGTGTGTGTGTATGTATATGTGTGTGTGTGTGTGTGTGTATATATATATATATATATATATATATATATATATATATATATATATATATATATATATATACATACACACATACATACATACATACCCTGTTTCCCCTAAAATAAGACCTAGTGTGATTGTCGGTGATGGCTGCAATAAAAGCCCTACCCCCCAAATAAGCCCTAGTTAATGTCCTTGTAGGTCTTCTTTTCAGGGTAGGGCTTATTTTTGAGGAAACAGAGTAGGGCTTATTTGGGTGGTAGGGCTTATATTGCAGCCAACACCGACAATCACGCTAGGTCTTATTTTAGGGGAAACGGTATATATATATATATATATATATATATATATATATATATATATATATATATATATATATATATATATATATATATATATATATATATATATAATGATTCTGCACTTCCGGGTTTTGGGCGCGACTGCGCGCAGCCGGCGGTGCCTCACTTTTAGTTTTTCTTTTAGTTTTTTATAAAAAAAAAATTTTTTTACACAGCAGGAGCTGCGGACCCAATGTCCACCGGCACCCACTGATCGTTCGTTACACAGACAGAATGCCAGTCTGCTAATATAGAAAAGGCAAACTGTCATTGTGTGAGTACAGAAGTCGTGGATCCTGTGTTCCTGCAGTGCAGAAACACTGATACATGCCTTCCCCCTAGTAAAAGCACCTCCCCCCCCCACTACACTGAAACATTACACGGTTAACCCTTCATACTTTTAGCACTGATCACTGTATTAGTATCACTGGTCTCCAAAAAAAAATTTCAGGTGTCAGATTTGTCCGCCACAATATCGCAGTCCCGCTATAAGTCGCTGATCGCCGCCATTACTAGTAAAAAAAAAAAAAATAAAAAAAAATAATAATATCCCATAGTTTAGATGCGATAACTTTTGCGCAAACCAATTAATATACGCTTATTGGGAATTTCTTTTTTTACCAAAAATGTGTAGCAAAATACAAATTGGCCTAAATTCCAAAAATTTTTTTTTACTTTTACTTTTTTTGTTTGTTTATTGGATGTTTTATAACAGAAAGTAAAAATAATATTTATATATATATATATATTTAACCACTTGCCGCCCGCCCTATTACAAATTGACGGCGGCAAAGTGGTTTCATTATCCTAACCTGACGTCATATGACGTGATTAGGATAGTGAGCCGCTGCGCGCCCCCGGGGGCGCGCATCGCGGCGATCGTTGTTGCGGGGTGTCAGTCTGACACCCTGCAACTACGATCTCGGTAAAGAGTCTCCGACGGAGACTCTTTACCATGTGATCAGCCGTGTCCAATCACGGCTGATCACAGTGTAAATGGGAAGAGCCGGTGATCGGCTTTCCCTCACTCGCGTCTGTCAGACGCGAGTAGAGGAGAGCCGATCGGCTGCTCCTCTGACAGGGGGGGGTCTGTGCTGATCGATTATCAGCACAGCCCCCCCGAGGATGCCCACACTGGACCACCAGGGACACCACTAGACCACCAGGGAAAAGGTAATAAAAATCCATAATCCTCCCTAGACCACCAGGGTGCCAGTCAGCACAATGGGTGCCAATCAGTGCCCATAATGGATGCCAATCAGTGGCCACAATGGGCATCACTGATTGGCATGCATTATTGTTTGGCACTGATTGGCATCCATTACTATAACACCGATGCCACCTATGAGTGCCCACCTGTGCCGCCTATGAGTGCCCACCTGTGCCGCCTATGAGTGCCCACCTGTGCCGCCTGAGTGCCCACCTGTGCCGCCTGAGTGCCCACCTGTGCCGCCTATGAGTGCCCACCTGTGCCGCCTATGAGTGCCCACCTGTGCCGCCTATGAGTGCCCACCTGTGCCGCCTATGAGTGCCCACCTGTGCCGCCTATGAGTGCCCACCTGTGCCGCCTATGAGTGCCCACCTGTGCCGCCTATGAGTGCCCACCTGTGCCGCCTATGAGTGCCCACCTGTGCCGCCTATGAGTGCCCACCTGTGCCGCCTATGAGTGCCCACCTGTGCCGCCTATGAGTGCCCACCTGTGCCGCCTATGAGTGCCCACCTGTGCCGCCTATGAGTGCCCACCTGTGCCGCCTATGAGTGCCCACCTGTGCCGCCTATGAGTGCCCACCTGTGCCGCCTATGAGTGCCCACCTGTGCCGCCTATGAGTGCCCACCTGTGCCGCCTATGAGTGCCCACCTGTGCCGCCTATGAGTGCCCACCTGTGCCGCCTATCTATGCCCACCTGTGCCGCCTATCTATGCCCACCTGTGCCGCCTATCTATGCCCACCTGTGCCGCCTATCTATGCCCACCTGTGCCGCCTATCCATGCCCATCCGTGCCGCCCATCCGTGCCAGCTATCAGTGCCACCTATCAGTGTCCGTCCGTGTCGCCCATCCGTGTCGCCCATCCGTGTCGCCCATCCGTGTCGCCCATCCGTGTCGCCCATCCGTGTCGCCCATCCGTGTCGCCCATCCGTGTCGCTCATCCGTGTCGCTCATCAGTGCCGCCTATCAGTGCCACTTCATTGGTGCCCATCAGTGCCACCTTATCAGTGCCCATCAGTGTAGCCCCATCAGTGCCCATCAGTGAAGGAGAAAACGTACTTATTTACAAAGTTTTGAAACTGAAACAAAAAAAAACATTTTTTTTTTCAAAATTTTCGGTATTTTTTTATTTGTAGCGCAAAAAATAAAAACCGTAGAGGTGATCAAATACCACCAAAAGAAAGCTCTATTTGTGGGGAAAAAAATGATAAAAATTTCATTTGGGTACAGTGTTGCATGACCGCGCAATTGTCATTCAAAGTGCGACAGCACTGAAGGCTCAAAATTGGTCTGGGCAGGAAGGTGTTTAAGTGCCCTGTATTGAAGTGGATATAGATACACACACACACACACACACACACACACACACACACACACACACACACACACACACACACACACACACACACACACATACTTTTTTTTTTTTTCAAAATTGTCGGTCTTTTTTTGTTTATAGCGCTAAAAAAAAAAAGTAAACAAATGCCACCAAAAAAAAGCTCTATTTGTGGGGGAAAAAAAAGGAAATGTTATTTGGGTACAGCGTCGCACGACCGCGCAATTGTCAGTTAACCACTTGGGTACCGCGCTATTGCAAAATGACGGCAATAGCGCGGACCCACATTTCCGGGACTACGTCTATTGACGTAGTCCCGGTTACGAGCGGCCTGCGCGCCCCCTGAGGGGCGCGCGCGGCGCGCTCTGTGATCGGCGAGTCCGTGAGACTCGCCTGATCACCGATCCGTGTAAGGGGTCGATCCCGACCCCTTATCACGTGATCAGCTGTCAGCCAATGACAGCTGATCATGTGATAAAACGGAGCCGGTAATCGGCTAGTATTCCTCCTCGCGCTGACAGCGCGAGGAGAAAAAAAAAAAGCCGATCGCCGGCGGCCGTGTTCGGGACATCAGTCCCGATCACGGCCAGCAATTTAAACGGACACCTGCCCCCTGCCAGTGCCCACCTGCCACCCGCAGTGCCATCCTGAAATAAAGTAAGTGCCCCCCAGCAGTGCCCATAGTGCCCACAGTGCCACCCAGCAGTGCCCACAGTGCCACCCAGCAGTGCCCACAGTGCCACCCAGCAGTGCCACCCCCAGTGCCACCCAAAATCTGCCTCAAAGGTGCTGCACCCCAGTGCCGCCCATCAGTGCCCAGCAGTGCCGCCCATCAGTGCCCAGCAGTGCCGCCCATCAGTGCCCAGCAGTGCCACCTATCAGAGCCACCTATCAGTGCCACCTATCAGTGCCCATCAGTCCCATCTATCTGTGGTACCTATCAGTGCCCATCCGTGCCACCCATCCGTGCCACCCATCCGTGCCACTTATCCGTGCCACCCATCCGTGCCATCTTATCTGTGCCCATCTTTGCCCATCAGTGCCGCCTTATCTGTGCCCATCGGTGCCGCCTTATCTGTGCCTATTAGTGCCGCCTTAACTATGCCTATCAGTGCCCACCAATGCAGCCCATCAGTGCCCACCAATGCAGCCCATCAGTGCCCACCAATGCAGCCCATCAGTGCCCACCAATGCAGCCCATCAGTGCCCACCAATGCAGCCCATCAGTGCCCACCAATGCAGCCTATCAGTGCCGCCTAATCAGCGCACTTCAATGAAGGAGAAAAATGACCCGTTTGCAAAATTTTATAACAAACTATTAAAACATGATTTTTTTTTTTTTTTTGTTTGTTTAGCAAAAAATAAAACTCCGAGCTGTAACTAAATACCACCAAAAGAAAGCTCTATTTGTGGGAAAAAAATGATAAAAATTTAATTTGGGTACAGTGTTGTATGCCCGCGCAATTGTCATTCAAAGTGCATCAGTGCTGAAAGCTGAAAATTGGTCTGGGACTGAGGGGGGTTTAAGTGCCCAGTAAGCAAGTGGTTAAAGTAACGCAGTGCCCTATCGCCAAAAATGGCCTGGTCATGAAAGGTGGGGGGGGGGGGGGGGTAAATCTTTTGGTGAAGTGGAGAGATTTGTTTTGCAATGCGTTGGTAAGGCACAGTTTTACGGTGGCATTTGTTGGTTGGTACAGGTTACCGCGCATTTTTTTGTGATGGCGAGGCTTCTAACTTCCCATTTCCCAGGCAATTTTTTTTCCCCTAGAGGCCACATCAAAGGGGGAGGTGGGGGGGTCCATAGAGGCCGGCTGTGGTCACCCTTCTAAAAGCAGGCCAGGGTCAATGGAAGGACAAGGGGCAAGGGGGGGTAATTATTTTGGCGTTTTTTTTTTTTTTTTTTTAACATGCAGATGCGTTTCCCAGCAGAGGTGATGAATTAATAATGTCGGTGCAATTTACAGCCAAATGCTTTCACTTAAAAGGGACCTGTTGGCGCTGCTAAGATTAACCCTTTGCAAGGTGCAGAGTTCCTTAAATGCCGACGTTTAAACTTTATTTGCAGGAAGGTCACACACATCCTAACCACTTCAGCCCCGGAAAGTTTTACCCCCCCCCCCCCCTTCATGGCCAGGCCATTTTTTTTTGTGATACGCACTGCGTCGCTTTAACTTAAAATTGCGTGGTCATGCGACGCTGTACCCAAATAAAATTTTCCCCACAAATAGAGCTTTCTTTTGTTGGTATTTGATCACCTCTGCGGTTTTTATTTTTTGAGCTTTAAACAAAAAAAAAAAAAACAGCAATTAAAAAAAAAAAAAAAAAAAAAAAAAATACATTTCTTTCTGCTATAACAAATAACCAATAAAAAAATTAAAGTCCATTTGTAAAAAAAACAAAAAAAAAAAACACAATTCTTAATTTATTTAGGCCAATATGTATTCTGCTACATATTTTTGGTAAAAAAAAAAAAAAATCCCAATAAATGTACATTGATCGGTTTGCGCAAAAGTTATCGGGTCTACAAACTATAATGAGCTAGTATGCATCACATATTAGCTCATTATGAAATACCTTAGAACGAATCGGCGCCCGCACACCGCTGACAGGGCGGACATCTTTCCCGGAGTTACTTCCGGGTTCACGACACATGCACGCGGGAGCTGCCGTCATGGCACGGACCCTGGAGAAACGGCATAAGCGGGACTGTTCCTTCAGTGCACCGATGGCGGCGTATATAGTAAATATCTGCTAAACGGTGCAAGTTTAGGAGATATTTCCGGTACCTACAGGGAAAGCCTTAGCATAGGATCACCTGCAGGTACAATTGGACCCCTTTCACACTGGGGCAGGGGGGGGGGGGCGGAGTTGGCGGTAAAGCGGCGCTATTTTTAGTGCCACCCTACCGTCATTTTAACCCCCTGCTAGTGGCCGAGAAAGGGTTAAAAACCACCGCAAAGAGCTACAGCTGTATGCCGGCGGCATAGCCGCACTGCCCCATTGATTTCAATGGGCAGGAGCGGCGTATACACACACCGCTCCTTCGATGCTCTTGGCAGGATTTTTTTTTTTTGAGCGTCCTGCCAGCGCACCGCCCCGGTGTGAAAAGCCCTCGGAGATGGGAACGGCTGTTTCAGGGCGCTTTGCAGGCGCTATCTCCTGCCTAAATGTACAGCCCGTTCGCCCCGTGACTATTCATGTAACAATTTTCTGTGAACAACTGTGTTTATGCATCGCTTGTACTGTAAAAATCAAATAAACGTTTTCTTCTTGTTAAAAAAAAAAAAAAAGGAAGATTTCACTTCCTCTTTAAGATCCTGAGATGGGTTAAATCGAGATCTCAATTTTTTTTTTTATTTTTTTTATTATTTTTTTTTTTTTTTACGATTAATCACGCAGCTCTAAAATGTATGATTTGATATTTTAGGAGGGGGTTCCGTTAGGTAGGTTTTGCCCCTGTGATTTCTGTTGGCAGCTCCGATGCTGGCCAACCATGTACCAATATGAATATTCAACACGTCAACTTTTTTTTTTTTTTTTTTTCACTGTATCTATTAAAAGTTGGGGGGGGGGGGGTTGTTTAAAGCTACCCTTTTGATCTATTTTGAGCAATCAGATCAGAATGTAATCAACTGGCAGTGTTGGATTTTTTTTTTTCATAGGATTGTACATTAATTGTGTAATTAGTTCGATTTTTTTTTTTTTTTTTTTTTTTTTTTATATTTTTTTCTTCTTTGTGCTTTTTGCTGTGACACGTTGTTCCTGTTAGCCGAGTCCGACTCTGCAGTTTGTGAGTCAGAGGTCACCAGTTGTCAGACGATCGTTGCGTTCATTTCTCTGTCCTCACACAATGTCTCCTCCAATGCTTCCCGCTGTACAAAACAAAAGAAAATAAGTATTTTTGGGCTATAAATACAATTAAAAGAGGAACTGCGGTCTGCTCAGTTTTGTTTAGAGGGGGGATTTTGTGTGTGGGGGATTTGTACTGGGTGGGGTGTATTTGTAGGGGAGATTTGAGGGGTAGAGAATTTGTGCTAGGATGGGTAATCCCATAGCATTTGTGCTGCAGGGGGGGGGGGCAAAAATTTGCGCTGGGAGGGGGGATTTCAGCAGGGGGGTGGATTTATATTGGGAGAAGGGGGGAATTTATGCTTAGGGGTAAGCATGCAGATTAGAGTTCTATTTGTTTTTTTGTTTTTTGGGGGGGGGATGTTCATACATCTTGGAGGGGGTCGCAGTTTGGGGGGGTATTCATATATCTTGGAGGGGGTCGCAGTTTGGGGGGGTATTCATACATCTTGGAGGGGGTCGCCGTTTGGGGGGGTATTCATACATCTTGAAGGGGGTTGCAGTTTGGGTGGTATTCATACATCTTGGAGGGGGTCGCCGTTTGGGGGGTATTCATACATCTTGAAGGGGGTTGCAGTTTGGGGGGGTATTCATACATCTTGAAGGGGGTTGCAGTTTGGGGGGTATTCATACATCTTGGAGGGGGTCGCAGTTTGGGGGGTATTCATACATCTTGAAGGGGGTCGCAGTTTGGTGGGGTATTCATACATCTTGAAGGGGGGTCGCAGTTTGGGGGGTATTTATACATCTTGAAGGGGGTCGCAGTTTGGGGTGGGTATTCATACATTTTGGGGGGGTATTCATACATCTCGGAGGGGGTCACAGTTTGGGGGGGTATTCATACATCTCGGAGGGGGTCGCAGTTTGGTGGGGTATTCATACATCTCGGAGGGGGTCGCAGTTTGTGGGTGTATTCATACATCTCGGAGGGGGTCGCAGTTTGGGGGGGTATTCATACATCTCGGAGGGGGTCACAGTTTGGGGGGGTATTCATACATCTCGGAGGGGGTCGCAGTTTGGTGGGGTATTCATACATCTCGGAGGGGGTCGCAGTTTGTGGGTGTATTCATACATCTCGGAGGGGGTCGCAGTTTGGGGGGGTATTCATACATCTCGGAGGGGGTCGCAGTTTGGGGGGGTATTCATAGTAGTCGTAGTTTTGGGGGGGTAATTCATACATCTTGGAGGGGGTAGCAGTTTGGCAAGTTCGCCCTGGGCTCTAGATGACCTTGCCCCGGCACTGGTAACACCCACATGTGATGCTGAGCCTCCATGATTGAATGAAAGGGGCGGGGCAGGTCAGGCTGAGGAGGAAAGAGCTAGATGATGCTGGAGTCCCCAGCCAGGAAATCTGACTTGCTGCAGCTTCTAATGCACATTGTGAGAAGCTCACAGTATGCGGTGAAATCGGAGGAAGCCGTTTCAGTCCAGGAGAGGAGCCGGTACAACTGTGCGAGACTGCAGGCCGATGGATATCGTATGGGGAGAGGAAGAAACCTTTTCATCATTTCCATGTCTCAGAAAACAGGAAGTGTTGGGAAGAAGCACATGTGGCGGCGGTGGGGATGGTTGCGGAGGGATGACATCCTCGGGATGGGGGAGGGGGTGCTCACTTCCTCCTCAATCCTCTGCAGAGTCTTATCTGCTTTGCTAACAATTTGCAGTCACTTCCAGGGACTCCTTGCTGGTGTATCTCAGCGGGGCGTGCATGCGCTGCGCACTCTCGCAGTATCACGACGTTGGACTTCCAAGATATCAATAATATTATAAGGCATTTAATGTTTCTGCATGCTAAGGGGGAACTCTGGATTCAGCTACTGATGTGAGTTCCCCTGGCGCCATCTAGAGGCATAAGATGGAAAGCATAGCCTGGTTACATGAGCTGGAGGGCCGGATCTGGAGGGGGGGGGTGGGGTAGGGTCAGTCTCCCCAGATTTTAGTCCCCCCCCCCCCCCAAGTCTTTTGGAGTGCACCCACTGATCCATGAGCCAGTCTGATGTGGACACCTGATGTAAGGGGGCACTCTGAATAGGGCCTGGATGTAAGGGGGCACTCTGGGGACCCTGATGTAAGGGGGCACTCTCATTGGGGGCCTGGGTATAAGGGGGCACTCTGATGAGGGCCTGGATGTAAGGGGGCACTCTGATGAGGGCCTGGATGTAAGGGGGCACTCTGATGAGGGCCTGGATGTAAGGGGGCACTCTGATGGGGGCCTGGATGTAAGGGGGCACTCTGATTGGGGGCCTGTATGTTAGGGGGCACTCTGGGGGCCTGGATGTTAGGGGGCACTCTGATTGGGGGCCTGGATGTTAGGGGGCACTCTGATTGGGGACCTGGATGTTAGGGGGCACTTTGATTGGTGGCCTGGATGTTAGGGGGCACTTTGATTGGGGGCCTGGATGTTAGGGGGAATTCTGATTGGGGGCCTGGATGTTAGGGGGAATTCTGATTGGGGGCCTGGATGTTAGGGGGCACTCTGATGAGGGCCTGGATGTTAGGGGGCTCTTTGGGGGCCTGGATGTAAGGGGGCACTCTAATGGGGGGCTGGATGTAAGGGGGCACTCTGATGGGGGGCTGGATGTAAGGGGGCACTCTGATGGGGACACCTGATGTAAGGGGGCACTCTGATGGGGACACCTGATGTAAGGGGGCACTCTGATGGGGACACCTGATGTAAGGGGGCACTCTGATTGGGGACACCTGATGTAAGGGGGCACCTGATGTAAGGGGGCACTCTGATTGGGGACACCTGATGTAAGGGGGCACTCTGATTGGGGGCACCTGATGTAAGGGGGCACTCTGGGGGTACCTGATGTAAGGGGGCACTCTGGGGGTACCTGATGTAAGGGGGCACTTTGATTGGGGGTACCTGATGTAAGGGGGCACTTTGATTGGGGGCCTGGATGCAAGGGGGCACTTTGATTGGGGGCCTGGATGCAAGAGGGCACTCTGATGGGGACACCTGATGCAAGGGGGCACTCTGATGGGGACACCTGATGCAAGGGGGCACTCTGATGGGGCATCGGCTCCTGTTGCTGTCAATCAAATCCAGTGAGCTAATGAGGAGAGAGACGTGCGTGGCCGCACCGCGGCTCCATGTCTGAACAGACACAGAGAGCGACGCCTTGGTTGGGGAGCCCCCATAGCCAGCTGCTTAGTGTGGGGGGCACTTAGTAGGAGGGAGGGGCCAGGAGTGTCGGCGAGGGACCCAAGAAGAGGAGGATTGGGGCTGCGCTAAGCAAAACCGTTTCACAGAGCAGGTAAGTAATAACGTGTGTTATTTTTAAACAAGAAAAAGAACAAAACTTTAATATCACTTTACAGCTCAGGGCTCCTTCTGAGTGTAGAGCTCTTATAATATAACTAATAATTTAAAAACAATAATAATATAAATAAAATTGTAAGTAATAATACCGGATAAATGATAAAAGTGTATTACAACAATTATAACAATATTTAAATATAAGGTAAATACAAGTAATAAGTATAAATGTAAATAATAATATAAATATACTAATGTAACAATAATTGAAACATAATATAAATAATGTAAATGCTATTAATAGAAATAATGTAACAATAATTGAAATATAATTTAAATAATATAACAACAATAATAATATTAATGATTCAATAAAAAATTAATCTCCCCCCCCCCCCCCCCCGCCGCTCTGTACAGAGGGGGGATCACATTACTAATGAATGGGCTTTCATCTTAGGACAATATTATTTTTCATCGGCCACAAAGGATCAGACTTCGCAGGAGGCGGATTAATAATTCAGATCGATCCATACGCTTCCATCCCCCGCTGTGTGCGGAGAGGTGTATATACGTATATACATCGCTATTATAAACGCTGGACCCAAAACCTGAACCCCCGGCAAATAATCAACCGCTGACTGCGGGAGAACGACCGCCGCTCCTCGGATCTGATATCTGATCCGCATTGTTTCGTTCTTACTGACTGGCCGACCCCAAAATAACATCTTTATCTATATTCAATAGAGCCGCCCCATCGCCAGATATATTGTGCATATTATCTGCAGAATACTCAGTAATGTCAGTGTGACTCTTCCAGGATTGTATTACCTTCTACAGAGATCACAGCCCCCACCCCCACCCCCGACAAATGTCCTCATCTGGTTTCCTCTCCAGAAGGATGGCGCCATCTTTGTTCAGGCATCATCCAGAGTAACCACCTACTTCCTGCAGGCTCAGAGCTGACACAATCATGTAAATCCTGGTGCCTGTGTTCACAGCCCCCTACTGCAGCGTCTCGTCTTGCTACGAAGTTACAATGTACAGTCTGATCACCGGGGGGGGGAGGGGAGACTGGGGAAATGCTTCTTCCTCCTCCTACAAAGTTACAATGTACAGTCTGATCACTGGGGGAGGGGAGACTGAGGAAATGCTTCCTCCTCCTTCTACAAAGTTACAATGTACAGTCTGATCGCTGGGGGAGGGCAGACTGAGGAAATGCTTCTTCCTCCTCCTACAAAGTTACAATGTACGGTCATATCACTGGGGGGAGGGGAGACTGAGGTAATGCTTCCTCCTCCTTCTACAAAGTTACAATGTACAGTCTGATCACTGGGGGAGAGGAGACTGTAGAAGGAGGAGGAAGCATTTCCTCAGTCTCCCCTCCCCCAGTGATATGACCGTACATTGTAACTTTGTAGGAGGAGGAAGAAGCATTTCCTCAGTCTGCCCTCCCCCAGCGATCAGACTGTACATTGTAACTTTGTAGAAGGAGGAGGAAGCATTTCCTCAGTCTCCCCTCCCCCAGTGATCAGACTGTACATTGTAACTTTTTGAGGAAATGCTTCCTCCTCCTTCTACAAAGTTACAATGTACAGTCTGATCACTGGGGGAGGGTAGACTGAGGAAATGCTTCCTCTTCCTTCTACAAAGTTACAATGTACAGTCTGATCGCTGGGGGAGGGGAGACTGAGGAAATGCTTCCTCTTCCTTCTACAAAGTTACAATGTACAGTCTGATCACTGGGGGAGGGGAGACTGAGGAAATGCTTCCTCCAGCGTGCAGCAGACTGATGACATCATCTCAGCCTAGGCACTGATTGGAGCTCAGGAGCCTCTTTATTATGATGATTGGTGGAGTTTTCTGTATGATGATCCTGTTGCTGTGTACTGTGACACGTCGGGAGTTGATCCATTCAGACTGGTAACTCTATTGGTGGCACACGAAGATCGCTCCGTTTTCAGGAATGTAAAGTATATAAAAGCCAAATTTAGTTCTTTTTAGATTTATTAACCACTTGCTGACCCGGCCTTTTTTTTTTTTTTTTTTTTACAAGTTGAAATCTGCATTTTATGCTAGAAAATGACTTGGAACCCCCAAAACATGTTATATATTTTAGCAGAGACCCTAGAGAATAAATTGCAATATTTTGTGTCTGTATTTGTGCAGCGCTCTTTCAAATGCATTTTTTGGGGGAAAAAAAAAACACTTTAATATAAAAATAAAAATAAAAAAATAGTTACCCCAATTTTTTTTTTTAATAATATGAAAGATGATGTTACGGCGAGTAAATAGATACCCAACATGTTACGCTTTAATATTGCGAATGTTTGTGGAATGGCGACAAATTACAGCCCTTAAAAATCTCCATTGGTGAAGCTTTGTAAAAATGTCTCCAGGTTACCAATTTATAGTTACGGACTTGTTGTAGAATTATTGCTCTCACTCGAATGTTCGCGGCGATGCCTCATGTGTGGTGTGAACACTGTTTATATAGGCGGGCGCAACTTGCGTGTATGTGCTTACTTTTGCGCCCGAGCATGAAGGGATAGCGTGCTTTACATTTTTTTTTTTCTTACACTGTCCATTTATTATTATTTTTTTTATTTTATTTTTTTTTGCATGATTTTTATTCCTATTACAAGGAATGTAAACATTGTAAACATCCCTCGTAATGGAAAAAGAAGAATAAAAAGCCGCCATAATCCCTGCCCGTCAAAGTAATGACGTGTATATATACTGCTAGTATACATTTCGTGCCGCTTTCATGAAATGAATGCCCGTTGATCCTGCCATGAAGGCCTTGGGGCAGGCACTTCCTGTTATGGTGACAACGCTCTGCCGGTGACACTCCTGCGTTGTCACACAGGCTTCCAGTAGAGACTAGAAGTGGCAGTTCCCCCACACACACATACACACACGACACCGACGCGACCCACCCGACCCACCCTTGTCACCAACCCAGAAAGCCGCCCTGGGAAACGCCATGCAGCCTTCGCTGGAGGGTATGGAGACAGGAAGTAGTTGCATAGAGGCTGCAGGAGATCATCCGCATTGAGATGCAACAGTTGATACAAAGTTGAAAATTAAGATTACATTTTCAAAAAATGACAGTTGCTTTATTAAATTACATTACTAACAATTATTATTTAAATTAATACATTTATTATGATTTATTATTAAATATTGCTTTATTTAATTACATTATTAAAAAATATTATTATTAAATGAATTCATAAATAATACATTTATTCTTAAATTATTATAAAAAATTACAGTTGATTTATTAAATTGCATTATTAAAAATTATTAAATGAATTCATAAATAATACATTTATTATTAAATTATTAAAAATTACAGTTGCTTTATTGAATTACATTATTAAAAGTTATTATTGAATTAATAAAGAATACATTTATGATTATTAAATTATTAAAAATTCCAGTTGCTTTATTAAATTATAATATTAAAAATTATTATTAAATTAATATTAATACATTTATTATTATTAAAAATTGAGGTTGCTTTATTACATTTATAAAAAAATATTATTAAATGAAATAATGAATACATTTATTGTTATTAAATTATTATTAAAAATGACAGTTTCTTTATTAAATTTACATAAAAAATTATTATTAAATGAATTAATACATGTATTATTATTATTACATAAAAAATTGCAGTTGCTTTATTAAATTACATTATTAAAATGTATTATTGAATTAAAATTTTTATTAAATTATTAAAAATTACAGTTGCTTTATTGAATTACATTATTAAAAATTATTATTGAATTAATAAAGAATACAGTTATTATTAAATTATTAAAAATTACAGTTGCTTTATTAAATTATAATATTAAAAATTATTATTAAATGAATTAATAAATACATTTATTATTAAATTATTATTAAAAACTAGTTGATTTATTAAATCACATTATTAAAAATTACTATTAAATTAATATTAATAAATGTATTATTATTAAAAATTGAGGTTGCTTTATTACATTTATAAAAAAATATTCTTAAATGAAATAATGAATACATTTATTGTTATTAAATTATTAATAAAAATGACAGTTGCTTTATTAAATTTGCATTAAAAAATATTATTAAATTAATTAATACATTTATTATTATTATTATTATTACATAAAAAATTGCAGTTGCTTTATTAAATTACATTATTAAAAATTATTATGGAATTCAAAAATGTATTAAATTATTAAAAATTACAGTTGCTTTATTGAATTACATTATTAAAAATTATTATTATTGAATTAATAAAGAATACAGTTATTAAATTATTAAAAATTACAGTTGCTTTATTAAATTACATTATTAAAAATTATTATTAAATGAATAAAGAATTAATTTATTATTATTTATAAAATTATTATTAAAAATGACAGTTGCTTTATTAAATTACATAATAAAATAATTCATTATTCATTTAATAATTTTTTTATGTAATTTAATAAAGCAACTGTCATTTTTAATAATAATTTTATAAATAATAATAAATTAATTCTTTATTCATTTAATAATTTTTTATTATTATTTATAAAAGTATTATTAAAAATGACAGTTGCTTTATGCTAATGATACAAATCAGTGCTTCCTTGTGGTGAGGAATTAGGAAATTAGCGGACAATGTCTCATTGATTATCTCCGGAAATATATTGCTGGATTGTTTTCTTCCTCTGAGGATAAATTAGGAGGTTGGGGTGATGTGCGACGTTTGATGTGTGTGGTTATCTCCCTGTCAAACTGCGGGGGAGGGGAGGGGGGTTTCCTGCACCGTGAAAAAAACGCCGGAATATTATTAGGAACAGAGGGGAGGAAGCAATGAGATCAGGAAACTAAAGCGGGTGGGGGCGGGGTTCTTCCAGAACATAAAGGCCTATATGTATGATGGGCCCGCCGGCCTCTCCCCATTCCCACACACATCACAAGGTTTGGATCTATCGTGTCACGAGGGGGGGGGGGAGGGGGGGTCACACGACCAAATCCTTCCACATAGGCAGCTGAAGTCCAGGAATATGAGAGACGGGGAGCCAGGGAATGCGGTTATTGGCGGCCAGACGATGACATCAGCATTTTATTCACCTTAAAAGAACCTTATTTTCTTTAAAAAATAAAAAAATAAAAAATAAAAAGAGATACAAGTCGTGTGCGGAATCCAGATTAAAGCCAAACCCCGACCCAAATTCCTCGATCAGTGAGCCCCCATCTGGGTTATTATTGCCTCAGTCCAATCCACCCAACGCCAGGCCATATACCCTCCCTGCCCAAAATGGCATGCTCCGCCAATGGTGGCACCATATTATAGCTTATTCCAAAAAAATGGCCAACCCGCCACCATAGGTGACCCACAAAACTCCAGATTTGTTGAAGCTCCACCATAAAGTGCATGTATGGGCGTTCTACAATATAGTGTGTCACAAAAGTAAGTACACCCCTCACATAAATCTTCTTCTATCTTTTCATGTGACAACACTGAAGAAATGACACTTGTCTACAATGTAAAGTAGTGAGTGTACAGCTTGCCGTCCCCTCAAAATAACTCAACACACAGCCATTAATGTCTAAACCGCTGGCAACAAAAGTGAGTACACCCCTAAGTGAAAATGTCCAAATTGGGCCCAAAGTGTCAATATTTTGTGTGGCCACCATTATTTTCCAGCACTGCCTTAACCCTCTTGGCCATGGAGGTCACCAGAGCTTCACAGGTTGTCACTGGAGTCCTCTTCCCCTCCTCCATGATGACATCACAGAGCTGGTGGATGTTGGAGACCTTGCGCTCCTCCACCTTCCGTTTGAGGATGTCCCACAGATGATCAATAGGGTTTAGGTCTGGAGACATGCTTGGCCAGTCCATCACCTTTACCCTCAGCTTCTTTAGCAAGGCAGTGGTGCTCTTGGAGGTGTTTGGGGTGGTTATCATGTTGGAATACTGCCCTGCGGCCCAGTCTCTGAAGGGAGGGGATCATGCTCTGCTTCAGTATGTCACAGTACATGTTGGCATTGATGGTTCCCTCAATGATCTGTAGCCCCCCAGTGCCGGCAGCACTCATGCAGCCCCAGACCATGACACTCCCACCACCATGCTTGTCTGTAGACAAGACACACTTGTCTTTGTCCTCCTCACCTGGTTGCCCCCACACACGCTTGTCACCATCTGACACCAAATAAGTTTATCTTGGTCTCATCAGACCACAGGACATGGTTCCAGTAATGTCCTTAGTCTGCTTGTCTTCAGCAAACTGTTTTGCAGGCTTTCTTGTGCATCATCTTTAGAAGAGGCTTCCTTCTGGGATGACAGCCATGCAGACCAATTTGATGCAGTGTGCGGCGTATGGTCTGAGTACTGACAGGCTGACCCCCCCACCCCTACAACCTCTGCAGCAATGCTGGCAGCACTCATATGTCTATTTCCCAAAGACAACCTCTGGATATGATGCTGAGCTCTGGATATGATGGTGACCTCAACTTCTTTGGTGGATCATGATGAGGCCTGTTCTGAGTGGAACCCGTCCTGTTATACCGCTGTATGGTCTTGGCCACCGTGCTGCAGCTCAGTTTCAGGGTCTTGGCAATCTTCTTATAGCCTAGGCCATCTTTATGTAGAGCAACAATTCTTTTTTTTTCAGATCCTCAGAGAGTTCTTTGCCATAAGGTGCCATGTTGAACTTCCAGTGACCAGTATGAGAGAGTGAGAGCGATAACACCAAATTTAACACACCTGCTCCCCATTCACACCTGAGACCTTGTAACACCAACGAGTCGCATGACACCGGGGAGGAAAAATGGCTAATTGGGCCCAATTTGGACATTTTCACTTAGAGGTGTACTCACTTTTGTTGCCAGCGGTTTAGACATTAATGGCTGTGTGTTGAGTTATTTTGAGGGGACATGTCAGAAAAAAAATCTCCATAACAGGATATTACCCCCCCCCTCCATAACGGGATATTGCCCCCCTCCATAACGGGATATTACCCCCCCCTCCATAACGGGATATTACCCCCTCTCCATAACGGGATGTTACCCCCCCCTCCATAACAGGATATTACCCCCCCCTCCATAACGGGATATTACCCCCCCCTCCATAACGGGATATTACCCCCCCCCTCCATAACGGGATATTACCCCCCCCTCCATAACGGGATGTTACCCCCCCTCCATAACAGGAAGTTACCCCCCCTCCATAACAGGAAGTTACCCCCCCTCCATAACGGGATGTTACCCCCCCTCCATAACGGGAAGTTACCCCCCCTCCATAACGGGATGTTACCCCCCTCCATAACGGGATGTTACCCCCCCTCCATAACGGGATGCTACCCCCCCTCCATAACGGGATGTTGCCCCCCCCTCCATAACGGGATGCTACCCCCCCTCCATAACGGGATGTTGCCCCCCCCTCCATAACGGGATGTTTCCCCCCCCTCCATAACGGGATGTTGCCCCCCCTCCATAACGGGATATTGTCCCCCCATAACGGGATATTGCCCCCCCCTCCATAACGGGATGTTACCCCCCCTCCATAACGGGATGTTGCCCCCCCCCTCCATAACGGGATGTTGCCCCCCCCCCTCCATAACGGGATGTTGCCCCCCCCCTCCATAACGGGATGTTTCCCCCCCTCCATAACGGGATATTGCCCCCCTCCATAACGGGATATTGCCCCCCCTCCATAACGGGATATTGCCCCCCCCTCCATAACGGGATATTGCCCCCCCCTCCATAACGGGATATTGCCCCCCCCCCATAACGGGATATTGCCCCCCCCTCCATAACGGGATATTGCCCCCCCCTCCATAACGGGATATTGCCCCCCCCCTCCATAACGGGATATTGCCCCCCCCCTCCATAACGGGATATTGCCCCCCCCTCCATAACGGGATATTGCCCCCCCCTCCATAACGGGATATTGCCCCCCCCTCCATAACGGGATATTGCCCCCCCCTCCATAACGGGATATTGCCCCCCCCTCCATAACGGGATATTATCCCCCCCTTCATAACGGGAAATTACCCCACTCCATAACCCAGAAAAAATCTCCATAACGGGATGTTACCCCGTCCATAACGGGATATTACCACCCCCCCCCCCAATAACAGGATATTACCCCCTCCATAACAGAATATTACTCCCTCATAACAGGATATTACCCCCTCCATGTTTTACAGTAGGAATAATGTTTGATTGGATGTTGGGTCCATATAAGCGGTTTCTGTATCTTTTCAAGCCTGAAGGGGCCGATGTGTGGCCCCCGAAATGCGTTGGATGTTGCATCCGTTATATGTTTTGAATAAAAGCCCTCCAGTACTTTGATGCCTCGATCTGCAGGTTCAAGTATTACTGGGCAGTGACAGGTCCACTTTAAGAAGGTGCCATTGGTAACAAGAAGCTCATTGATCTCTCTCTCTCTCTCTCTCTCTCTCTCTCCCCACAGACACTGCTGTTCTGGGCTCTGGTCATCGCCGCCTGCGCCTTCCTCAACCTCCTCTTCATCAGCATCTATCTCATCTGCTTCTGCTGCTGCAAGAAAGATGAAACTGTGGAAACCAAGAGGCCGCAAGCCTGCTGCATCACCTGGACCGCCACCGTGTCGGGTCTGCTGTGCTGGTGAGTGGAATGATTTCCTTTCGCCCAAGTCTACCACCATTCACCGCCTGAAGGGGGAGCTGTCTGTGCAGCCAAAGCCACCAATCAGATACTTCCACTTGCTGTGCCCATTATGAGGAGTTCCCACCATCCCTGTGCTGAGTTCCCTAAGTCTGTACACCTGCTGTGCCCATTATGAGGGGTTCCCACCAGGGGCGGACTGACAACTCATGGGGCCCCTGGGCAATAGGAGAAGATTATGGGGCCCCCAGGCAATAGATTATGGGGGCCACACAGTATACACACACACACACACACACACTGAAAAGGTAATGGAGAGGCGGGGCAGCTATAATCTTGGGATTTAAAAAAAAAACACAGATTTTTAACATACTGTCCCTGGTTTTATTGAGGCTGGCAACCCTGATGGGGCCCCTTAGTGGCATGGGGCCCTCGGGTCAGCCCGAATGGTCAGTCCGCCCCTGGTTCCCACCATCCCTGTGGTGAATTCCGGGGTCTGTACACCCGCTGTGCCCATTATGAGGGGTTCCCACCATCCCTGTGGTGAATTCCGGGGTCTGTACACCCGCTGTGCCCATTATGAGGGGTTCCCACCATCACTGTGCTGAGTTCCCGGGTCTGTACACCCGCTGTGCCCTTTATGAGGGGCTCCCACCATCCCTGTGCGGAGTTCCCGGGTCTGTACACCCGCTGTGCCCATTATGAGGGGTTCCCACCATCCATGTGCTGAATTCCCGGGTCTGTACACCCGCTGTGCCCATTATGAGAGGTTCCCACCATCCCTGTGCTGAGTTCCTGGGTCTGTACCCCCGCTGTGCCCATTATGAGGGGTTCCCACCATCCCTGTGCTGAATTCCCAGGTCTGTACCCCCGCTGTGCCCATCATGAGGGGTTCCCACCATCCATGTGCTGAATTCCTGGGTCTGTACACCGGCTGTGCCCATTATGAGGGGTTCCCACCATCCCTGTGCTGAGTTCCCAGGTCTGTACACCCGCTGTGCCCATTATGAGGGGTTCTCGCCATCCCTGTGCTGAATTCCCGGGTCTGTACACCCGCTGTGCCCATTATGAGGGGTTCCCACCATCCCTGTGCTGAGTTCCTGGGTCTCTACACCTGCTGTGCCCATTATAAGGTGTACCATGGACCATTTTAATCTTGGACAGCTTGGCACACAGAGGTATATGCGTCCATCGCCCCCCCCCCCCCCTTTCTTTTTTTTCCTCGCTCTCCTCAGACGCTCCGGCCTCCCCCGCCATCGTTCAATCTCTCGGTCGGCTGAGCCGGGGGAATTCTGGCCGGGGACCACGATTCTTTTTGATTAGATTTTGCTCTCTGCGAGGGTTTAGCGTGGGGATTGTGTGTGTAATCCGGATGGGTCGGGGGATGTGCAGAGGGAAATGACAGGTCAGCAGCGCGGTGAGGGGCGCAGGCTACGGCTGTCACACGGCCACATCTACTAATCGCCGCCGGCCGCTGGTTCTGTGGATGGAAGATTCCCGGCTGGGGCTGCTAAATAGGGGAATGTCACCGGCCAGCTTGCTCCGTATTAAAGGGCTCTGTGCTCCCAATGCGATAAACCCGAAAACCTCACAGACGCTTCAACGTGGTCATGTGACTTCAAAAGTTGCATTAAAAAAAAGAAAAAATACCCGCCATTAACATTCCTGTGCCGCGGTCTCCTATTGTGCTCTGGCATTGTCACCCTCCATGACGAAGGTCACCGGACCACCAACAAGCTCTTTATTCTTGTCTGATCACCAGGACAAGGGGTGGGCAGGAGGGGCGGCTGCCCCGGGCACTGTGGTATCATGTGGAATCACATGAGCAGATAGAGGGGGAGGGGGATTTGTGTTGGGCGAAGGAATTTTGGGAGGCAGCAGGTGGTGGTAAGAATTGTTCTATGAGGGGAAATTTGGGGGGGGGGGGTGATAGGAGGGAGGATGGGGGAAGATGATTTGTCCCAGGAGGGGGGATTTGGGGGTTTGTGCTAAAAGAGATAATATGGTAGAGGGGGAAGCGGATTTGCAGGAGAAGGAATTATTTTTTACTTTTTTTTGGGGGGGGGGGGGGGACACTATTTATGCTAATAGAGATGATTGGGGGTGTTTGGGGAATTTGGAGTGGGAGGACAGAATGTGCACCCAGAGGGCTAATTTGAGGGTGGGGGATTTGTGCGGCAGGGGTGATTGGGGGTGATTTGGAGTGGGGGGGGATTGTGCTAGAAGAGGTCATATGGTAGAGGGGGAGGGCATTTGTGGTAGGAGGAGGAATTTTTTACGGTGGGGGGGCGGGGGATTTGTGCTAATGGGGATAATTTGGGGTTGTTTTTGATAGGAGTGGGAAGAGAGAATGTCCACTCAGAGGGGGATTTGGATGGATGGAGGGTTTGTGCTAGAAGAGGTGATGTGGTAGGGGGAGGATTTTTTTTTTGGGGGGGGGGGCATTTGTACCAATAGGGATGATTGTGTTTTTGCTACGTGGGGGAATTTGAAGTGGGGGGGGGGAGAGGATGCGTACTCAGATGGTAAATTTGAGGGGTGGAGGAGTTTTTCTGGGAGGGATTTGGAGGGGGATGTGTTCTAAGAGAGAGGAAATTTTGAGGGATGGAGGATTTGTGCTAGGAGGGGTTATTTTTTATTTTTTTTGGGAGTGGGGATTTGTGCTGGGAGGGGGGATTTGGAGTGGGGGGCGGATTTGAGGGATGGAGGATTTGTGCTAGGAGGGGGTGATTTTTTTTGGGGGGGGGGGGTTGTGCTGGGAGGGGTGATTTCATTGGGAAAGGGGGGATTTGTGCTGGGAGGGGGGATTTCATTGGGAGGGGGATTTGGAGTGGGGGGGGGCGGATTTGAGGGGTGGAGGATTTGTGCTAGGAAGGATGATTTTTTTTGGGGGGGGGGCATTTGTGCTGGGCGATTTGGGGGTATAGGGGCAAAGATTTGTGCTGGTAGGGGGGATTTCAGTGGAGGGGGGCACATTTGTACTCTGAGGAGGGGGAATTTAAGCTGAAGGGGTAATAATGCAGATTGGTGCCCAATTTTTTGGGGGGAGGGGGATTCTTGCTGACACGTACCGCTCATACATCTTGGGGGTGGGGCACAGTTAGGCTTGCTCATCCTGGGCTCCTCCTTGTCACATAGGAAAGTAACGCAGGGACACTTCCTCAGGCATGTGGGCCTGAAACGTTTCTTTCCTGTGCTATCATACTAAAATAAAGAGCTTTGCATTTCGAAACAAGCTTATTGGTGGTCTGGAGGCATATTTCATCTCGGGTGACAACGCTGGCGCACAATTGGCAGGCAGGGACAGAACGTTGTCACCCTACTTTAGCCAGTGCCTGAACAGAATTGGTCAGGGGATGTGCATCCCGTGTCCTACACCGTGACCAGGCAGGAGTCATTGCAGCACTTTAACAAATGAAATGTCATTCAGGTTACAGCCTTGTGATGCAGAAACAGCTTTGGGATTCCCGGATCTGATGTGGATGTGAGGAGCCCTGTGGGCTCTCACTACACCACATGTGTCAAGCACTGCCAGATCCGGCTCGCCAGGCCGTTTCATGTGGCCCTCACACCCAGGGATTATTTCTCAGCCAGGAAGTGGTGGAACTCGGTTCCGTCACTTCCGGGCTCAATGCCTCCGCTCCCCTCTCACCTGTGTGTACAAGGATCGCCTTCCTTTAAGTGGCCTCACAGATCCCTGACTGCCCTACACTCAGAGTGGGGACAAAGGAAGATGGAGGTGCAGTGTTGGATGGGGCATCGGCCTGTGAAAGAGAGCTGAACGCTGTGCATAGCCCACCCCAAACTCAGTACTCTATACATAGCGCACCCCTGAATTCTTCACTCTGTACGTAGCGCTTTCCTGAACTCTGCGCTCTGTACGTAGCGCACACCTGAACTCTGCGCTCTGTACGTAGCGCATCCCTAAACTCTGCGCTCTGTACCTAGCGCACCCCTGAGCTCTGTACCTAGAGCACCCCTGAGCTCTGTACGTAGCGCACCCCCTGAGCTCTGTACGTGGCGCACCCCCTGAGCTCTATACGTAGCGCACCCCCTGAGCTCTGTACGTAGCGCACCCCCTGAGCTCTGTACGTAGCGCACCCCCTGAGCTCTGTACGTAGCGCACCCCTGAGCTCTGTACGTAGCGCACCCCTGAGCTCTGTACGTAGCGCACCCCTGAGCTCTGTACGTAGCGCACCCCCTGAGCTCTGTACGTAGCGCACCCCCTGAGCTCTGTACGTAGCGCACCCCCTGAGCTCTGTACGTAGCGCACCCCCTGAGCTCTGTACGTAGCGCACCCCCTGAGCTCTG
Source organism: Lithobates pipiens (assembly GCF_037356315.1). Taxonomy (NCBI): domain Eukaryota; kingdom Metazoa; phylum Chordata; class Amphibia; order Anura; family Ranidae; genus Lithobates; species Lithobates pipiens. Next base: position 13,727,613 of record NW_027507789.1, read on the forward strand.
TACGTAGCGCACCCCCTGAGCTCTGTACGTAGCGCACCCCCTGAGCTCTGTACGTAGCGCACCCCCTGAGCTCTGTACGTAGCGCACCCCCTGAGCTCTGTACGTAGCGCACCCCCTGAGCTCTGTACGTAGCGCACCCCCTGAGCTCTGTACGTAGCGCACCCCCTGAGCTCTGTACGTAGCGCACCCCCTGAGCTCTGTACGTAGCGCACCCCCTGAGCTCTGTACGTAGCGCACCCCCTGAGCTCTGTACGTAGCGCACCCCCTGAGCTCTGTACGTAGCGCACCCCCTGAGCTCTGTACGTAGCGCACCCCCTGAGCTCTGTACGTAGCGCACCCCCTGAGCTCTGTACGTAGCGCACCCCCTGAGCTCTGTACGTAGCGCACCCCCTGAGCTCTGTACGTAGCGCACCCCCTGAGCTCTGTACGTAGCGCACCCCCTGAGCTCTGTACGTAGCGCACCCCCTGAGCTCTGTACGTAGCGCACCCCCTGAGCTCTGTACGTAGCGCACCCCCTGAGCTCTGTACGTAGCGCACCCCCTGAGCTCTGTACGTAGCGCACCCCCTGAGCTCTGTACGTAGCGCACCCCCTGAGCTCTGTACGTAGCGCACCCCCTGAGCTCTGTACGTAGCGCACCCCCTGAGCTCTGTACGTAGCGCACCCCCTGAGCTCTGTACGTAGCGCACCCCCTGAGCTCTGTACGTAGCGCACCCCCTGAGCTCTGTACGTAGCGCACCCCCTGAGCTCTGTACGTAGCGCACCCCCTGAGCTCTGTACGTAGCGCACCCCCTGAGCTCTGTACGTAGCGCACCCCCTGAGCTCTGTACGTAGCGCACCCCCTGAGCTCTGTACGTAGCGCACCCCCTGAGCTCTGTACGTAGCGCACCCCCTGAGCTCTGTACGTAGCGCACCCCCTGAGCTCTGTACGTAGCGCACCCCCTGAGCTCTGTACGTAGCGCACCCCCTGAGCTCTGTACGTAGCGCACCCCCTGAGCTCTGTACGTAGCGCACCCCCTGAGCTCTGTACGTAGCGCACCCCCTGAGCTCTGTACGTAGCGCACCCCCTGAGCTCTGTACGTAGCGCACCCCCTGAGCTCTGTACGTAGCGCACCCCCTGAGCTCTGTACGTAGCGCACCCCCTGAGCTCTGTACGTAGCGCACCCCCTGAGCTCTGTACGTAGCGCACCCCCTGAGCTCTGTACGTAGCGCACCCCCTGAGCTCTGTACGTAGCGCACCCCCTGAGCTCTGTACGTAGCGCACCCCCTGAGCTCTGTACGTAGCGCACCCCCTGAGCTCTGTACGTAGCGCACCCCCTGAGCTCTGTACGTAGCGCACCCCCTGAGCTCTGTACGTAGCGCACCCCCTGAGCTCTGTACGTAGCGCACCCCCTGAGCTCTGTACGTAGCGCACCCCCTGAGCTCTGTACGTAGCGCACCCCCTGAGCTCTGTACGTAGCGCACCCCCTGAGCTCTGTACGTAGCGCACCCCCTGAGCTCTGTACGTAGCGCACCCCCTGAGCTCTGTACGTAGCGCACCCCCTGAGCTCTGTACGTAGCGCACCCCCTGAGCTCTGTACGTAGCGCACCCCCTGAGCTCTGTACGTAGCGCACCCCCTGAGCTCTGTACGTAGCGCACCCCCTGAGCTCTGTACGTAGCGCACCCCCTGAGCTCTGTACGTAGCGCACCCCCTGAGCTCTGTACGTAGCGCACCCCCTGAGCTCTGTACGTAGCGCACCCCCTGAGCTCTGTACGTAGCGCACCCCCTGAGCTCTGTACGTAGCGCACCCCCTGAGCTCTGTACGTAGCGCACCCCCTGAGCTCTGTACGTAGCGCACCCCCTGAGCTCTGTACGTAGCGCACCCCCTGAGCTCTGTACGTAGCGCACCCCCTGAGCTCTGTACGTAGCGCACCCCCTGAGCTCTGTACGTAGCGCACCCCCTGAGCTCTGTACGTAGCGCACCCCCTGAGCTCTGTACGTAGCGCACCCCCTGAGCTCTGTACGTAGCGCACCCCTGAGCTCTGTACGTAGCGCACCCCTGCATTAATGACCGTGCATACCTGCCTGCCTGCTTAAGTGTGTGGGTTTTTTTCTGTTTTCTATTTTTTGTTTTTTATGCATTTCCATTTAAAAGTCTCTGCCTTAAATGTACAGTAACACAATTGGCTTTGGATACGTTTCATCCAAAGAAAGAAAATGCTACGATCCTTCATTCCGGATCCCCCCCCTCTCCCGGGAGTCATTTTCCCATCTGCTAATTTTAAGCAATAGCTGTGACTTGGCATCCTGTGAAGCCGACACTCTCACATTAATATTATCTGCGATATCCTCACCTGTCTGCCATGTGACTGCAGATGCTGAAATGTCTTTCTGGGGCTACAATGCCGGAACAGAGGGAAGATAAGAGACGGGGGGTCGCCGCCATTAGGGACTTCCTGTTACAGGGTGACAACACTCTGTCCCTATTTCCCAGTTGGTCTCCTGGGTTTTCACCTTCAACACTGGCTTCAGATGGAGACTACAAGTAGACCTTTGTATATCTGCAGCTTTTATTAAAGGAATCCTTGGTGATCGTGCCATGAAGGTCTTGTTCAGGCACTTCCTGTTACAGGGTGACAACGCTCTGCCCCTGTCTATCAATTGAGCTCCTGGGTTGTCACCGTCATATAGGCTTCCAACGGAGACTAGTGGACATTTTGTAAAACTGCAGCTTTTATTAATACTGATCTTACCAAAAAAGACCCTTGTTCAGGCACTTCCTGTTCTTTTGGGTGACAACACTCTGCTCCTGTCTCCCAATGATGCTCCCACGTTGTCACCGATCACATAGGCTTCCTATGGAGGCCATTGCAGTGCACATTACACAGAGGTGGTCCACTGATGTCACCATCAGGAGACATGCCCTGAAAAACCACCGTGCCGCCATCACATTTCAAAAGCTATTTTCAAATTTTATTTATTATAAATCTGCAGCTTTTATTAAAATAACTGCAGCTCGTCCAGCCATGAAGCTGCAGCACTGTAAAACGCGCGGTGCAGCACGTGAAGAGAAGGTATTTTGCCTGTCATTTAGAACAGTGATGGTCAGGGGCGGACTGACCATTCGGGCACTCGGCACTGCCCGAGGGCCTCATGCCAAAAAGGGGCCCCATCAGGGTTGCCAACCTCAATAAAACCAGGGACAGTATGTAAAAATCTGTGTTTTTAAAAAAATCCCAAACCTCTCCAATACCTTTTTCTGTGTGTATACTGTATGTGTGTGTGTACTGTGTGGGCCCCATAATCTATTGCCCGGGGGGCCCCATAATCTCCTATTGCCCGGGGGGCCCCATAATCTCCTATTGCCCGGGGGGCCCCATAATCTCCTATTGCCCGGGGGGCCCCATAATCTCCTATTGCCCGGGGGGCCCCATAATCTCCTATTGCCCGGGGGGCCCCATAATCTCCTATTGCCCGGGGGCCCCATAATCTCCTCCTATTTCCCGGGGGCCCCATAATCTCCTCCTATTTCCCGGGGGCCCCATAATCTCCTCCTATTTCCCAGGGGCCCCATAATCTCCTCCTATTTCCCGGGGGGCCCCATGAGTTGTCAGTCCACCCCTGGTGATGGTAACCCTTGGCACTCCAGATGTTTTGGAACTACATTTCCCATGATGCTCCACTACACTGCAGAGTGCATGAGCATCATGGGAAATGTAGCTCCAAAACATCTGGGGTGCCAAGGTTCACCATCACTGATCTAGAACATAAAGCACCACATCCATTTAGAAAATATTTTAGAAATTTTGAAAAGGTTTTTGGGATTTTTAAGCTGCTAAATTAGAACAAAATAATTTTATAAAAAGTAGAGGTGTATTCAAGGAATAAAAACAGACATGCAAAAAGTAGATTTTGATATTACAGTACTGATACATGTGCTGACTGATTTACTCTCTACACGTTTCGCCTTGATAATTGGCTTCTTCGGGAGATTTAATTGATATCAGGCACAATGAGCACTAGAAATAAACAGATTTTTTTTTTTTTTTTTTAAGAAATAGTATAATCAACCGTCGCAACAAAATCAAGGATATATAGATACAAATTTGACAAATTGAAAACACATTCATCGATTGGAAAAATGCATAGCGCCAAAGCCATAATTGGTCACAATAATTACCTTTGTTGTTCAAAAACTATTTGCATATGAAGTGAAGCTCCAGAATCACGGGGGGTATGAACGCGTCCTCTGTGCGGTTTTCTGTTCAATCAGCAATGTGTAGATAGGAGCTTTAATGGCACGGCTGCACGTGCGCAATAAGGGAGCGTGTTTCTCTGCGGGAAAGCACTTGATTTTGCATGCGTTCCCGCAACGTTTGCGTTTTTAATGTTTATATTTACTATTTAAAAAGAGAGAAAAAAAAAATCAAAGATTGAGAAAAAAAAAAGAAAAAAAAAGAAAAGAACGCTTTACCCAGACACACTCCTCTACGGAGCTCAGAGGTATCAGCGGGAGCGTGGCGGCACGCGGCGTTATTGACGTATCGCCGATTTTAATGTTTTGTGTTCTCCGTGAGATGTATTATCCCGCCCGTGAGATATTGATATCTTGGTTTATTACTAATGTCGCTCGCTGCTGAGAAGAGCGATTCCAGCCGATGATTGATGTCACTTAATGATGAGAGGCGGGGATCAGCGGGAGCGAGGAGCGCGGGGTTCAGCGCCGAGCGGAGAATTGGGCTGTCAGAGGAATCCGGTTATATAACAACCTCGCCATCGCGCTTCTTTTTTTTTTTTTTTCCCCCCAGCCAGGACTTAAAATAGCATCATGTGTTATCACTGTATTATAATGGGCTGAAGACTCTGATATTCAGGGACCGCGGACAGAAGCCGCTATGACATCCTCATTTATAGCACACTGTATTTAAAAGGGGTTTTGTTTGCTAAAGTACATAAACAGTATCATAAACCATAGCCTTTTTAATAAAATTATTTTCAGGGTCTTTTTTTTTTTTTTTTGTAATTTCAATATTGCTGATCTACTACAGCCTCTTTGCTGTTGCTTTCCATCGATGTTCACAAGATTTCACTCCCCTCCCCCCCCCATTGAAATTAATGGGCTGCCCTACCAGCGACATGCATGCGCAAACGCGGTCTGAACTGAGCCATCAGACAGATATAGGAAACTCATTTGTTTATTTATTTTTTCCTCTCTCTTTTACCAACCAACTAAAATCTCTTTTCCTGGTCGGCCCCCTTCTGTGGCCCCATGGACATCGCCTCCTCCGGGGTCCATTACCATTTCCCATCATTTGGCCCCTTCAATCTGAAATCCTTTCCTGGACGCAGTGAAAGGCTCAATATGTAGGGTGGCCGGCCAGGCGCCCCCCCCCCGCAGTATGGCGTTGATGTGGATGAGTTGGCTCAGGGCGACCCTGGAGGTAAGTCTTCTACTCCAGATCTGTCGGAGGAGGTTAGTGAAGCTACATTGCCCCTGAATTCCTGATATCCGCTAATTACACCGACTGCAGACATTCTACAGAGCCCCTTCTATGTGCAGGATGTAGCCCCGGGGGCCCCCCAGTGCCGGGGGGCAGAGATGGCATATGTAACAATTAGGCCGGTGCTCTCTGGATGGATCTGGGCTCCCTGTCTGTGCTATTAAAAAGCTTCTTCTTCTTCCTTCTTCTTTCTTCCTTCTTCTTTCTTCCTTCTTCTTTCTTCCTTCTTCTTTCTTCCTTCTTCTTTCTTCCTTCTTCTTTCTTCCTTCTTCCTTCTTCCTTCTTCCTTCTTCTTTCTTCTTTCTGACTTCTTCCTTCTTCCTCCTTCCTTCTTCCTCCTTCCTTCTTCCTCCTTCCTTCTTCCTCCTTTCTTCTTCCTTTCTTCTTCCTTTCTTCTTCCTTTCATCTTTCTTCCTTCTTTCTTCCTTCTTCCTGACTTCTGACTTCTGACTTCTTCCTTCTTCCTTCTTCCTCCTTCCTTCTTCCTCCTTCCTTCTTCCTCCTTTCTTCCTCCTTTCTTCCTCCTTTCTTCCTCCTTTCTTCCTCCTTTCTTCTTTCTTTCTTCTTTCTTTCTTTCTTTTTCTTTCTTCTTCCTTCTTTCTGACTTCTGACTTCTGACTTCTTCCTTCTTCCTCCTTCCTTCTTCCTCCTTTCTTCCTCCTTTCTTCCTCCTTTCTTCCTCCTTTCTTCCTCCTTTCTTCCTCCTTTCTTCCTCCTTTCTTCCTCCTTTCTTCTTTCTTTCTTCTTTCTTTCTTTCTTTTTCTTTCTTCTTCCTTCTTTCTTCTTTCTTTCTTCTTTCTTACTTTCTGACTTCTTCCTTCTTCCTCCTTCCTTCTTCCTTTCTTCTTCCTTTCTTCTTTCTTTCTTCTTTCTTTCTTCTTTCTTCTTTCTTCTTTCTGACTTCTTCCTCCTTCCTTCTTCTTCCTCCTTTCTTCCTCCTTTCTTCTTCCTTTCTTCTTCCTTTCTTCTTCCTTTCTTCTTCCTTTCTTCTTCCTTTCTTCTTTCTTTCTTCTTTCTTTCTTTCTTTCTTTCTTTCTTTCTTCTTTCTTTCTTTTCTTTCTTCTTTCTTTCTTTCTGACTTTTTCCTTCTTCCTCTTTCTTTCTTTCTTTCTTTCTTTCTTTCTTTCTTTCTTTTTCTTTCTTTTTCTTTCTGACTTCTTTCTGACTTCTTTCTTCTTTCTTCTTTCTTCTTTCTTCTTTCTTCTTTCTTCTTTCTTCTTTCTTCTTTCTTCTTCTTTCTTCTTTCTTCTTTCTTCTTTCTTCTTTCTTCTTCTTTCTTCTTTCTTCTTTCTTCTTATATCTTTTTCTTCTATCTTCTTCTTCTTCTTCCCTTATAACCAGACATGAATAATGGATGCTGATTGGTGGACAGCCACCACCACCTGGCAGAGTTCCCCTCTTATCTAGATCTGGTCTGACACCTAAATCTTCCAATGCATTACATTCATAGAACCTTCCAAACTCGGCACAGGGATGGTGGGAACCCCCTATAATGAGCACAGTGAGTGTACAGACCCGGGAACTCGCTACAGGGATGGTGGGAAACTGCCATTCCTCTCCTTGACAGCGAGGTGAGAGGTTGCTAGTTCCTTTGCTCCTGTGCTTCCAGAGACCAGGGGCTAGAGTTACTCCTCTGCCCCAGGAAGGATGCTGGATCCTGGGGAGGACCCTGGCGGGGGCCCCCTGGATAGGCCTCAACCTGCGGAAGATTCTGGGCCTGGCCCAAGGAAGGATGAATCTCTGTCTGCCTTTAGACGGAGGATTGTGGAAACGCTGAAGCGGATTGAGAAGGAAGAGGAGAAGTTGGGAGCTTTGAAAGCTGAATTTAAAAAGAAGAAGCAGATTTGTGCCAAAGTCTTCAGTAAGAAGAGACCGGCTCTAAGGCCTGAATTGAAGGACCTGGAACAAGCTCTGCGGAAGCAGAAGGAATTGGTGAGTTCTCTGAAGGAGAATAGTGGAGCTTTTAAAGAAAAATATAAAAATGAGGAGCGATTTAATCAAATGAGGAAAGGAGCTTCTTCCTGCATGGAGAGCGAGGAGATGGAAGCAGAGAGTGAGAAAGTGGGCCCGGAGGATGAGCCCAGCTGTTCAACATCTCAGACACCTGCTGAGCCCTCAATGGCGGAGGCCTCTGTCCCCTTCCCCCCCCAGCAATGTGGAACATCTGAGCCGGAGGATGAAGGTTCTGACATGCTGCATCTGATCAACAAACTGGAGTCCAGTCCAGATTCAGCTCCCCAGGAAGGTGAGGAGAAGATGGACACCGTTCCCAGCCCTGTGAAAGAAAGTCCTGTGGAGAGAGCAGGTGCAGGTACTGTGTGTGTGCAGGATGGTGGGATCTTTAATAACAATGGGCCTGCTGAGGGTTGTGGTACTGCAGACAGTCAGCCCAGACCCATAGACAATGTACAGCAAGCAATAACATCTGCTAATAACTGTCAGCTTCAGTCTGCAGAGAGGTCCATGGACAATACAGTGACTTTGCCTGGACCAGGCACAGCGGCTATTCCTGTGAATGGTGGAGGTGATGCTGGGAGCAGTAGTACTACAGCTCTCCAGGAGTCTGCAGCAGCCAAGACTGTGACGGCTCCCAGGATTGAAGCTGAGTGTTCGGGGGAGGGGGTGGGTCCTGCTAATCAGAAGACTGCTATCCCAGCTGATTCAGACTCTCTGCCAGCAGGTTTGAATGTATCTGAGGACAAGACTGCAAAAGCTGGAAGAAAAACTTATGCTGGTGTTGCTGCCACAGGATCTGGGAAGGGGGAACAAGCAGGGAAGGAGCATGGGGACGTTTTATCTTTCTCCCTGTTTAAAAGGAGGAATGTTGTACAATTGAAATGGGAAGGCGATGGAAACCCCCCACATAGGAGGGTGGTGGTGGATAAAATCCTGCAGATGGGGTTTAGGCCTGCGGATATCTTCGCCCTGATCAGTCCGGCAGGTTCCTATGAATATGATTTGTCCTTTATCCGTCCCGAGTCTCTGGACATATTTTGGGAGAAGTTTGAACACGTGTGTAGGGGCCTGCCGGACTGGAAAGGGCTCATCCCCAAACTTATATCCCGCCAGCCCCTCATTAAGATGGTGACAATACTTGTGCGCAATGAATCTATACCCCAAGGGGATCTGACTGTATGGTTGAGGAGGTATGGGGACGTCCTGAGCCCCCTGAGAAAGATTTTGGACGATCGGGGAATATGGACAGGGGGATGGTCTGTGCAGCTGAAACTAAAGGTTATTGATAATGTCGTCCAGCATCTGCCATCCTCAGCTTTCCTGGGGAGGGACAGGCTGACCATCTTCTACCCGGGCCAGCCAAAGCTCTGCAATAAATGTGGAGATAAAGGGCATCTTGCATCCTCCTGTCCAGTGATGAAGTGCTCCCTGTGTCAGGGTATAGGACATTTGGCAAAGGATTGTAACATTATAAGATGTAATCTGTGCAATGCAGTGGGACATCCTTATAGTCAGTGTCCTGAGGCAATGCACAATAAGCCTGAGCTCATGAGGGAGTTTTTCCGTCTGGACATGGAGGATGCACAGAGCTCATCAGCTGGAGGGCCTGTGATTCCATCGGAGTCTGTGCCCATACCCAATGTGTCTCCCCAGTCTGTGCCAATACCCAATGTGTCTGTGTCTCCCCAGTCTGTGCCCATACCCAATGGGTCCGTGTCTCCCCAGTCTGTGGTTCCCCAGTCTGTGCCAGTACCCAATGTGTCTGTGTCCTCCCAGTCTGTGCCAGTACCCAATGTGTCTGTGTCCGCCCAGCCTGTATGTAAAGTTTCAGTTGCCAAGAATGTGTCCAATCCTTCTGTTTCCAATCCTTCTGTGTCTTCTAAAATTGCAGAGGCAGCAAGAGGTGCTGAGGCTGGTGCATCAGGTGTGGTGCCAGTCCCCCTCCCCCGACGCTGCAGGGTTCCTATTGCAGATCGTGGGGGCCAGAGGAGTGGGGAAAATAGTGGGGAGGCTGGCCTGGTGGTAGATAAGGGAAGGGAGAGTGGGGGGGAGGGGGTTGAAGGGGAGGATAGGTGTGGGGAGGCTGGTTGTGGTTTATCCAAAGATGATATGGAGTGGTTGGAGGATAGGAGGAGGAGGGGCAAAAGAAGGAAAAAAAGGGGTTCAGTTCCCTTAAATCCTGTAGTTTTGCCTTTGGAAAATAAGTTTAAGGTCCTGTCGGACGATGATGATGATGATGATTGGGACTCGTTCAGTTCAGCGTCCTCCATGGATGATGAGTGCCAGGGCGCAACAAAGCGTGCTGGTTCTCCAGGCAGAGGGAGTAGTCAGGCTAAGAAACGTCTGCCTCAATTACCCTAATGGCAGTTCCCACTCCGATAAAAGTGGCAACCATTAATGTTGCCAGCTTGAGATCAGTAAGCGCTCGTCATATGGCCTTATTTTTGCTCAGCGAGTTTGATGCTGACATTTTGTTTTTACAAGAGACCCATCTGAGTAGTCTGGCTGATATACATCTGGCAAAGAAGGAGTGGAGACGTGGTCCCTCATTTTGGTCTCTTGCGGCCGAGCCTTACAGCGGGGTTGCAGTCCTTTTTTCTGGTATGGTAACGTGCCGGCGGGTAATTGAGGTAGAGATTGGGAGATGCATGGTCTTGGACGTCTCTGTAGGGGGGCAGGACTTGCGCCTGATTAACATCTATGGTCCCCAGACGAAGTGGGACAGGAAATGCCTCTTTACAAAGATTAAGCCTTTTCTTTTTACGGCCCAGCAGGTTATCTTTGGAGGTGATTTCAACACCATTACTAGGTCTAAAGACAGGAGAGGTTTCAGAGATAAGCTGGGCTATGACACCCTTTTTCTCAATGCGATAGTTAGGGAAGCAGGTCTGGTAGATGCGCACATTAAGCGTTGCCCAGACAGCACGGGGTTCACTTTTCAGAGAGGTAGTAGTCAGAGTAGGATAGATAGGTTTTTTTTAAAGGGAGACTCTGCTTTTTCGGCACCTGTGTGCCGGGCAGTGGAGTTTTCTGATCACTGTATTCTATCTGTGACTCTGAATGCCTCAGACATGCCACCTAGGGGGAGGGGTATCTGGAGATTGAATTCGGCCCTCCTGGAAGACGAGAGAGTAAGACAATCCTTTGAGGACTTTTTTCAAGCACAGGTAACGATCCTAGACTTTTGCAACAGCAAGTCAGAATGGTGGGAGCTTGTAAAACAGCGGACTGTTAGGCTTTTCAAGGCCATAGGAAGAAAGAAGCAGCGAGATAAGTATATCACCTACCAGCGTTTGCGGAGGAAACTTGACCGTCTTGTTTCGAATGGAGGAGATTCTGGGGCGATCTCTGAGGTGAAGCTCCTCCTTAGGAGACATGAATATGACCGGCACGCCTCTTTGGTTCAGGAGAGGGATTACGGGAAATACCATTCGCCTGACCCTTACCAGAACTGTAAACAGAGCGTAGCAGTTAAGACGGTCCATGGCCTGAAGGACAGTACGGGCTCCCTGACGAAGTCTAGGTCAGGGATCCTGGAGGTTGTCAGGTCATACTATGCCGATCTCCTGGGAGGAAGGAACCTTGATCGGACAAGGATGTTGGGTTTTTTGGACTCTACACCAGGACTGGAGAGTAATGTTCCTTTGATGAATTTGACAGATGAAATCACTGCAGATGAGGTAGTCCAGGCTATTGATAAACTGGCCATCAAGAAAACGCCAGGGCCAGATGGGTTGACAGCTGAGTTTTATAAATGTTTTAAGACGATCCTGGCTCCCTACCTTGCGGAGGTTTTTAATAGCTGTTTGCAGGAGGGTTCTCTCCCTCCCTCCATGAGGCAATCTGCAGTGATCCTTCTGTCAAAGGGTAAAGATCCTTCGATTATTGAGAATTGGCGCCCCATTAGCCTTCTTAATGTCGATAGAAAGATACTGGCAAAGATTTTTTTCTGGCGATTATCGCCAGTGGCAGGCAGTTTGTTATCCCACCACCAGCACTGTTCGGTCCAAGGTAGAAGCACTTTCTCAGCAGTGTTAGCCGTCCGGGAGGCCTTGGAGCGTTGTAGGGCTGCTGGTTGGGGTAAATTTTTGCTGACATTGGATCAGGCTAAGGCCTTTGATAGGGTTAATCATGAGTACTTATGGCTCCTTCTTGGCAGATATGGCCTGGGGGGGGGTTTCATTGATTGGCTCAAGATTTTGTACAAAGGGGCTGAAAGCTTTCCGCTAGTTAATGGTTGGGTCGGGCAACCCTTTGTGGTTGGCTCAGGTGTGCGTCAGGGGTGCCCATTGAGTCCTCTGTTATATGCATTTGCAATCGACCCCTTCGTCAGAAGGCTGGAGAATGGGCCATTGTGTGGGGTACCTTTGGGCATCGCTGGTGAGCCTCCTTTGAAGGTTGTGGCCTATGCTGATGATGTTTCTGTTTTTGTCTCTGGGACTGGGGAGGCGCAGGAGGTGGTCTCAGTGATAACGCAGTATTCAGAGGCATCAGGTTCAAAGGTCAACCAGGACAAGTGTGAAGCTTTCTGGATGGGCGTGGAAGGTGAGAGCTTTGTTCTCCCGGATGACTTCCCGGAGCCCCAGCAAAAAATTAGAGTTCTAGGCATTGAATTTGGCCCAGGTGACTATGGTCATGCAAATTGGGTGAACAGGCTGGAGAATGCCGATGCCAAGGTGGCAAGCTGGAAAGGTTGGCAGCTTTCCTTGAGGGAAAAGGTTGATCTGATCAAGACTTACCTGATTCCGATTTTTCTATATGTCAGTTTTGTTTGCGTTTTGCCAGCTTCTCTCTATACCAGGGTCTATACTTGTTTCTTCCAGCTGTTATGGGGGAACAGAATAAACCTTGTCAAAAGGAATGTGACTTACCTTTCTAGGCGGGAGGGTGGTCTAGGGATGATCAACCCTGTAGTCTTTTTCTCTCTGATGTTTGTGAAGTACAATCTTGGTAACATGTTGGCAGAGAGACCGCCTGGGTGGGTTGGTATTTTCCAGTCCTGGTTTAGGCCCTTTCTGCGAGACTGGGAAAATGGTGGGCCAGTGAAAAGCCTGAGGGTCAAGCATGATAAGCTCCCGGCTTATGTTGCCCCGTGTTTGAAAATGCTTCGGCAGTGGCAAGTAACGGCAGGAGAAGTCAGATCTCTTCCAAGGAAACTTCTTGAGAAGCGGATCATGAGCTCTGTTTTTTGCGAGCCACTGGCCTTGAGGGATTGCCCAAGCCTGGTTTTGGGGGTGGGTTTGCGGTTGATTAATTTGGAGAGAATCCCAATGAAGTTTAGGGATCAGGCTTGGCTTGCCTTTCATGGAAAACTATATGTGAAGGGCAACTTGAAGTTTCTTTCCATGAGTGATCGGGGCTGCCCGAGAGTGGAGTGTGGAGGAGTGGTGGAGTCCATGGATCACTTTCTACTTCAGTGCCCTTTTAATATAGAGGTGTACAAGAGGGTGGGGAGGGCTCTGAGTATACCCTTCCTCCCCCATATGAGTTATGCAGAGTGGGTGTATGGGGCTTTCCAGACTCGTCGGGATTATGATTTGGAAACACTTTTTTTAGTTAGTTTAGTAGTCCGTTATTTCACGTGGAGTGCACGGTGTCAGGTATCCTTACGGGGTAAAATCCTCCCTGTGGAAGTGGTGGTGCAGAACATTCTGGGTGAGGTTGGGAAGATTCGGGGTCTTGAGAAAGACCGGTGGCAGCAGGAGGCCTGGATAAAGGCGTGGAGGAATATCAGGACTCTGTAGCGGCTGCCTGTTGATCTCGTGGTGTGCGGCTTTCTTTGTATTCTTCTTTCACTCCCTTAGATTTTCAGATCAAATACAATTTTGATAAAAGGCTACATGCATGGTGACGGTGATGTTCCTTAGTCTGGCTCTCCCATAGGGATTATGTTGTGCGCAATTTGTTTTTGCACTGTTTATTTTGTTCTTGTTCTTTCTGGTTTGTATAATTATATTCAATTATTTTGTAAATATGTTTTTATTTATTTATTATGTTTTTATTGTATATAAGTTGTTGTTTGTAAGATTTTCAATAAAACAAAATTAACCCCTTTATAATGGACATAGCAGGAGTTCAGACACGGGAATGTAGCACAGGCATGGTGGGAACCCCCTCATAATGGGCACAGCGGGTGTACAGATCCAAGAACTTAGCTCAGGGACAATGGGAACCCCCTCATAATGGGCACAGCAGGGGTTCAGACCCGGGAACCTAGCAGAGGGATGCAGGGAACTCCCCCTCATAATGGGCACAGCAGGTGTAAAGACTGGCGACCTCAGCACAGGGATGGTGGAAACCCCTTATAATGGGCACAGCAGGTGTACAGATCCGGAAACTCGGCACAGGGATGGTGGGAACCCCTCATAATGGGCACAGCAGGTGTACAGATCCGGGAACTCGGCACAGGGATGGTGGGAACCCCTCATAATGGAAAATACTGCAAAATTAATATGACCCCATACACACCAGATGTTGCCCCATACATACCTGAAATCAGGCTTGCAGGTAACGTCCTTTATAGGGCAGAGCAGGGCTGACTGAAACAAAAAGCTATAGGAACAGACGCCCTTTTTTTTTCTTCTGTTTTTCAGTGCCGCGGTGGGTGTCGGTTTTTATGGGAACAGCGAGACCAATGATGGTATCTACCAGCTGACCTACTCCCTGGATGATGCCAATCACACCTTGGCTGGGGTGGACAATCTGGTAAGTGGTCTTTGCAGCAGCGGTGTGGCTGAACAGATGCATGTACACCATTGGCGCTGGTGGGAAACAATATGCTGCGACACATTGTAACATTCCAGCGGGCCTCTTTGTGTGACAGATAGAAGTGGCAGGGGCAGCTGTTTATACCCGTGCATAGTGCGCCGCGCCGGGCATCTCTACCAATTTGCTGCTGTGAAATTCCTCTGGACTGTGACTAATGGAGAGCTTGACGGCTCTGTTGGGAAAGGGCCATTGCGTCTATTCAGAGCCATCTGTCTCTGAGAGAAGCCTCCGAGGAAAATACGGCAACTGGCTGGAAGATGTGCCAGACCGTAATACAGGCCCGGGACAGCTGCCGGCAACAAAGTATTATTGAGGAGCACTGAAGGCAGCTATTGGCCGACCAGAAAATGAGGGACCCAAGGGGAAGCTTTAGAAATGGACACTTGGGGGTCATTTTTATAAAGCTGTGAATCTGACATTCTGAAGGGGAATCTTCCTGGTCCATTTGTTTTAAAGGACAGTGATTGAGTCGCCACCAGAGAGTGTTTGGTGAAAGTCACATTCACTGCTTTATAAATTTGTCCCTCAGTGACTAAACTCGTAGGCAGCCATATTTGCTAACAGTCATGTGTCCAGTACTTTCTCTCTTCCTTCTCCTATGATGTCCTTTGTTCTTCTCCTCTGTTATTCTCCTCCTCTCCTCTGTTCTCTGTTCTTCTCTTCCTCTCATCCTTCTTGGTTCTTTTCCGCTCTTCTTCTCGCTCACCTTCTCCTCTTTTCTTCTCCCTCGCTTTCTCCGCTCTTCTTCTCCCTCGTTTTCTCCTCTCTTCTTCTCCATCGCTTTCTCTGCTCTTTTTCTCCTCTGCCTTCTCCGCTCTTCTTCTCCTCTGCCTTCTCCGCTTTTCTTCTCCTCTGCCTTCTCCGCTCTTCTTCTCCTCTGCCTTCTCCGCTCTTCTTCTCCTCTGCCTTCTCCGCTCTTCTTCTCCTCTGCCTTCTCCGCTCTTCTTCTCCTCTGCCTTCTCCGCTCTTCTTCTCCTCTGCCTTCTCCGCTCTTCTTCTCCTCTGCCTTCTCCGCTCTTCTTCTC
Organism: Lithobates pipiens; assembly: GCF_037356315.1. Lineage (NCBI taxonomy): Eukaryota > Metazoa > Chordata > Amphibia > Anura > Ranidae > Lithobates > Lithobates pipiens. The sequence continues at coordinate 13,742,842 of NW_027507789.1, forward strand.
CTCTGCCTTCTCCGCTCTTCTTCTCCTCTGCCTTCTCCGCTTTTCTTTTCCCTCGCCTACTCCGCTTTTCTTCTCCCTCGCCTTCTCCGCTTTTCTTCTCCCTTGCCTTCTCCGCTTTTCTTCTCCCTCTTTCTTCTCCCTCGCCTTCTCGCTTTTCTTCTCCTTTGCCTTCTCCGCTCTTTTTCTCCCTTGCCTTCTCCGCTCTTTTTTTTCTCCCTTGCCTTCTCCGCTCTTTTTTTCTCCCTTGCCTTCTCCGCTCTTTTTTCTCCCTTGCCTTCTCCGCTCTTTTTTTCTTCCCTTGCCTTCTCCGCTCTTTTTTTCTCTCTTGCCTTCTCCGCTCTTTTTTTCTCTCTTGCCTTCTCCGCTCTTTTTTTCTCCCTTGCCTTCTCCGCTCTTTTTTTCTCTCTTGCCTTCTCTGCTCTTTTTTTCTCCCTTGCCTTCTCTGGCTTTTTTTTTCTCCCTTGCCTTCTCTGCTCTTCTCCGCTCTTCTTCTCCTGCACCTATTCCGCTCTTGTTCTCCCCTGCCTTCTCCGCTCTTGTTCTCCCCTGCCTTCTCCGCTCTTGTTCTCCCCTGCCTTCTCCGCTCTTGGTCTCCCCTGCCTTCTCCGCTCTTGGTCTCCCCTGCCTTCTCCGCTCTTGGTCTCCCCTGCCTTCTCCGCTCTTGGTCTCCCCTGCCTTCTCCGCTCTTGGTCCCCCCTGCCTTCTCCCGCTCTTGGTCTCCCCTGCCTTCTCCGCTCTTGGTCTCCCCTGCCTTCTCCGCTCTTGGTCTCCCCTGCTTCTCCGCTCTTGGTCTCCCCCTGCCTTCTCCGCTCTTGGTCTCCCCGCCTTCTCCGCTCTTGGTCTCCCCCGCCTTCTCCGCTCTTGGTCTCCCCCGCCTTCTCCGCTCTTGGTCTCCCCCGCCTTCTCCGCTCTTGGTCTCCCCCGCCTTCTCCGCTCTTGGTCTCCCCCGCCTTCTCCGCTCTTGGTCTCCCCCGCCTTCTCCGCTCTTGGTCTCCCCCGCCTTCTCCGCTCTTGGTCTCCCCGCCTTCTCCGCTCTTGGTCTCCCCCGCCTTCTCCGCTCTTGGTCTCCCCCGCCTTCTCCGCTCTTGGTCTCCCCCGCCTTCTCCGCTCTTGGTCTCCCCCGCCTTCTCCGCTCTTGGTCTCCCCCCGCCTTCTCCGCTCTTGGTCTCCCCCCGCCTTCTCCGCTCTTGGTCTCCCCGCCTTCTCCGCTCTTGGTCTCCCCGCCTTCTCCGCTCTTGGTCTCCCCCCCGCCTTCTCCGCTCTTGGTCTCCCCCGCCTTCTCCGCTCTTGGTCTCCCCCGCCTTCTCCGCTCTTGGTCTCCCCCCGCCTTCTCCGCTCTTGGTCTCCCCCCGCCTTCTCCGCTCTTGGTCTCCCCCCGCCTTCTCCGCTCTTGGTCTCCCCCGCCTTCTCCGCTCTTGGTCTCCCCGCCTTCTCCGCTCTTGGTCTCCCCCGCCTTCTCCGCTCTTGGTCTCCCCCGCCTTCTCCGCTCTTGGTCTCCCCCGCCTTCTCCGCTCTTGGTCTCCCCCCGCCTTCTCCGCTCTTGGTCTCCCCCCGCCTTCTCCCGCTCTTGGTCTCCCCCGCCTTCTCCGCTCTTGGTCTCCCCCGCCTTCTCCGCTCTTGGTCTCCCCCCGCCTTCTCCGCTCTTGGTCTCCCCCGCCTTCTCCGCTCTTGGTCTCCCCCCGCCTTCTCCGCTCTTGGTCTCCCCCCGCCTTCTCCGCTCTTGGTCTCCCCCCGCCTTCTCCGCTCTTGGTCTCCCCCCGCCTTCTCCGCTCTTGGTCTTCCCCCGCCTTCTCCGCTCTTGGTCTCCCCCGCCTTCTCCGCTCTTGGTCTCCCCCGCCTTCTCCGCTCTTGGTCTCCCCCGCCTTCTCTACTTTTCCCATCCGCCTTCTCCTCCATTCTTTTTTTCCTTGGCCTGTTTTTCTTCATTATTCTCTTCTGTTCTTCTCCTTCACCTCCTCTTTCTTCTTCTCTTTCTCCTTTCTCTTTCTCCACTCTTCTCCGTTCTACGCCTTCTCTTTTCTTCTCCTTTGCCTTCTCCTTGTCCTTTTTGTGCACATCTTTCTCCTCCCTTTTCTCCTCCTCCTTCTTCTTTTCCTCCTTCCTTATTCTTCTCCTCCTTCCTTATTCTTTTCCTCCTTCCTTATTCTTTTCCTCCTTCCTTATTCTTTTCCTCCTTCCTTATTCTTCTCCTCCTTCCTTATTCTTTTCTTCCTTCCTTATTCTTCTCCTCCTTCCTTATTCTTTTCCTCCTGCTCCCTCACCTTCCTCCCTCTCTCTTGCTCCCCCCCCCCCCATACTCTCTTCTCTGTTTCAAGTTCTTAATCCCATACGTAGTGTGGATATTTGGTCATGAGTCATGCTGACTCTGCGCCATACTTAGTAGTGCTGCACAGTGGTTTTCCCTTAGTCCTGTTCTACAATTTTGCATTTTACTGATTAAAACCAAAACCGCTCCATGCAGACGCCTCCCACTGAAATACAGATCTGCATTACAGGGAAGATGTACAGATCTGTGTAATATAGTAACGGAAATATGGTACATCAATCCCACTCCAGTGTGAAAATCACAACAAACGTGACTATTAAGCAAATCTTACAGTGATGAAAATCCGTTGCAATGTTTGTTAAAGCAGCTGTTCATTTCTCCTGCGCCCGCCCCTCCCCCTTTATATAAGATGAAATCAGGAGGAAAGAGCTGCTCAGCCCCGCTCCCTTTTGATCCAGAATAAATGGCAGCGAAAGGCCGTCATGTCTTATTAAAAAAGAAAGAAGTCGGTGGGTTGTGTCCGTGTGCTCGCAGCTCGGCAGGATTCCGCACAGAGATAAAGTTACATCAATTTGTTGCTTGAAAAAGTCCATTAGGTTCAGCTGTTCATACTGGTAATCCTGCAGGCAGATGATCCGGGAAAAAGACAAAAAGCCCATTAGAGGATGCAGAAGATATTTTCCAGTACATATATATGTATGTATGTGTATATATATATATATATATATAATCTGCCAGCATTGCCGGAGAGGTTGAAGGGGTGGGGTCAGCCTGTCAGTGCTCAGACCATACTGCATTCCAAAAGATGACGCACAAGAAAGCGTACAAAAATGCCTCCACTGTAGACACTGTTGGGTTTTAGATGGATGTGTGGCACTTGGGATCTTTTCTTCCTACATGTTTGCTCTGTGTGTCTGACACCATTTTAGCAGAACCAGCATTCACTTTTTCAGCAATTTGAGCTCCAGTAGCTTTTCTATTGGACCAGACTACATAGGCCAACCCCCCCCCCCTCCCCCCACCTCCATCAATGAGCCTTCCCTCCCCACCGCCATCAATGAGCCTTCCCTCCCCACCTCCATCAATGAGTCTTCCCTCCCCACCTCCATCAATGAGCCTTCCCTCCCCACCTCCATCAATGAGCCTTCCCTCCCCACCTCCATCAATGAGCCTTCCCTCCCCACCTCCATCAATGAGCCTTCCCTCCCCACCTCCATCAATGAGCCTTCCCTCCCCACCTCCATCAATGAGCCTTCCCTCCCCACAGCCATCAATGAGCCTTCCCTCCCCACCGCCATCATGAGCCTTCCCCTCCCCACCGCCATCAATGAGCCTTCCCTCTCCACCGCCATCACTGAGCCTTCCCTCTCCACCGCCATCAATGAGCCTTCCCTCTCCACCGCCATCAATGAGCCTTCCCTCTCCACCGCCATCAATGAGCCTTCCCTCCCCACCGCCATCAATGAGCCTTCCCTCCCCACCGCCATCAATGAGCCTTCCCTCCCCACCGCCATCAATGAGCCTTCCCTCCCCACCGCCATCAATGAAGCCTTCCCTCCCCACCGCCATCAATGAGCCTTCCCTCCCCACCGCCATCAATGAGCCTTCCCTCCCCACGCCATCAATGAGCCTTCCCTCTCCCACCGCCATCAATGAGCCTTCCCTCTCCACCGCCATCAATGAGCCTTCCCTCTCCACCGCCATCAATGAGCCTTCCCTCTCCACCGCCATCAATGAGCCTTCCCTCTCCACCGCCATCAATGAGCCTTCCCTCCCCACCGCCATCAATGAGC